>NW_026000082.1:13909961-13963920 GCF_001458135.2 Marmota marmota marmota
ATATATATATATATATATATATATATATATATATTTTTTTTTTTTTTTAATTTAGTTGAGAACTTTCACCTTCTCACTTAAAGGAAGTACTTTGTGGCTTCTCTTGCCATATCTGAATTATTAACATCATCACTCTTGTGTTTGGGGGACCACTGAGTAAATTAATGGTTACTTAAACATAAGCACTATGATCCTGCAGTAGACCATCTGATAAGCAAGACAGTTTACTAAGTGAGTAATGGGTAGGTATTGTATGCACAAAGGGATAATCACATCTTAGGCTGGACAATAGCAGGATGGTGTGATATTTAAGAACAATGTACCTTTTAAAATGTATGAATTAGGGATGGGGTTGTAGCTTAGTGGTAGAGCACTTGCCTAGCATGTGCGAGGCACTGTGTTCAGTTCTCAGCACCACACAAAAACAAATGTCCATCAACAACTAAAAAACATTTAAAAAATGTATTAATTAGTATTTTGGGATCATGATTGGGCAAATCAAACTGCAGATAAGTTGGGGGTGTGCACTCTAGTATTCATTTTTTGTGTATGTGTGCGTGTGTGTGCATGCATTTGTGCTTGACATTTTTTTCCTTAAATTTCACCAAGCTCATCGCTTGTGTTGGGCTTATGAATGAATGTCTGAATCAAAATATTTTATGATTTTTTTTCAGATACATCAAATTACGGAATGGCTTGCAGGCACTTTTGATTTCAGATCTAAGTAATATGGAAGGTAAAACAGGAAATGCAACAGATGATGAAGAGGAGGAAGAGGAGGAGGAGGAAGGAGAAGAAGGAGAAGGAGAAGAAGATGATGATGAAGAAGATGATGATGATGAAGATTCTGGGGCTGAGATAGAAGATGATGATGAAGAGGGTTTTGATGATGAAGGTGAATTTGATGATGATGAGCATGATGAAGTTGATCTTGATACAGAGGATAATGAGTTGGAAGAATTGGAAGAGAGGGCAGAAGCTAGAAAGAAAACCACTGAAAAACAGGTGTGAGTCATGTCTATTATTTTGTCCTTTTCAAATTTGGGAATTCTTTGGGATAACTTTTAAACTCATGCTTTATTTCTTACCACCAAAAAGGAAGTAAATGTTTTTCTTTTGAACTTCAGTAAATGTCTGTTCTGTATTCTATATAAGGATTATATTTTGAAAACATATTATACTGATTATAAAAGTAATGCTTGTTATAGAAACTAATGGAATATAAAATTTTTATATTAAACCTGGGTTCTAATTCTAAATATCTGAGGTATTCTGAAAACAAAACAAAATTCTTAATAACCTTTCAGAGGTGATCAGTGGTAATATATGAATTTATGTGTATTTGTGTACCTTATATTTTTAAGAACAATTGCCAAGAGGTGAGGATCTGTATAATTCTTAGCCTGAGATAAAGGAATAAGAGTGTATTCTTGGAGAGACTAGAAAAAGATGAAGAAAAGAATGAGGCCAGTAGTGTAGAATCTTCCTCTGGACTATGTGGGTAATTTCTATCTAGATAATTGAATTGACTTAGTTATTTTTGTGAAAAGCACCAAAGGTTGGGACAAATAATTACATTACAACAGTTTAATAGAAAGGGAGTTGAACTTCATTTAATATATAATAGCAACCAATGAATAGTTATATAAGTCTTGATAGTAAATTTTTCTCACATTATTTTTTTGAAGTGTGCTTCCATTTTGCAGTAGGGAGTTCCCATGTTAGCAGATAATATTTTGGAGGCATTACAGTGGAATTGACCAGCAAATTAGAGTTAGTTTCTTGACTATTGATAACACATTCGACATGGTATAATTTACTTATGCAGGATTTACCATCAGATTATTAAACTAAAATTTAGGTGTTACATGAATACTTAAAAAGTCTTCAATGGTAAATTTTGTTTGTTTTGAGATGAGGGTCTTGCTATGTTGCCCAGGATGGTCTTCAACTCCTGGGCTCAGATGATCCTCCTGCCTCAGCTTCCCAAGTAGCTGGGGAGTATAGGCAGATATCATTGCACCTGGCTTCAGTGATGTTTTTAAATGAATTGTTTGATAGTCACTCTTCCTGGAGAATATTTTTTTTAAAGAAAGAGTGTACCAGTTCTTTCAACCAAGTTGTTCAGGCTGTTGAGTCATGTCCCCCCTACCCCCTGTTTTTTGGGTACTGGGAATCGAATTCAGGGCAGTGAACCATTAAGCCACATCTCCAGCCCCATTTTTATTTTATTTTATTTAAAGACAGGGTCTCACTGAATTGCTTAGTGCCTCACTTTTGCTGAGGCTGGCTTTGAAATTGTGATCCTCTTGTCTCATCCTCCGAGCCAATGGGATTACGGGTGTATGCTACCACATGCAGCCCTGAGTCATGTTTTTAAGGAACTTTTGCCCTTTACTACTAAAATGTTGAATTGTTTTTGTGTAGTATGATAGGCCAAGTGGTGTTAGCCTGAAAAGCTTTAGAGATGAAACTCAAAACACTGAAAAAAATGTGTGTCTGTGTGTGTGTGAGAGAGAGAGAGAAAGAGAAAGAGAGAGAGAGTCACCTGGTAATCTATAAGTCTTTATAAACAAATTGGGGATTAATAAATTCACTTTTAAAATAGATCTCATTTCCAAATGTAGCAATAATATAAAAGAAGAAAAATTGCAGAATTGTAAGAAAAGTTATCGATTAGAAAGAACACTGATAGTCAGGAAACCTGGGTTCTAATTCTAGCCCTGTCCCTGTCTTTCTGGAGGATCTTAGGCCTCCTTCCCCTTTTTTCCCCTCCCTTCCTCCCACTACTAGGGATTGAACTCAGGACTGAACTCCTGAACTATATTCCCAGTCCTTTTTATTTTGTTTTGAGACAGCATCTGACTAAGTTACTCAGGCTGGCCTTGAACTTGGGTACTCATATCTCAGTGTCCTGAATAGCTGGCATTGCAGGCATATTCCACAATACCTGCCTATGATCTCAGACCTTTTTCTTTTCTTTTTTTTTTTTTTTTAAATTACATATTTCTTATCTATACAATTCCTTCTTTATCTGTCTTTCTGCAATTTCTGTCTGTCTATAAGGAGCTCTCCCCAAGCTTTAGACTTCTTTATATGTTTTCTTAATTGATAATTGTAGTTTAAATAGATCATTTTGATTCCAGAAGTAATAGGTACCCAAGTGAAAGGAAAGATTCCAAGGTTGTAACAATGGAAAAATGATTTAGTTCACTGAATGAATAAGTGTCTGGAAAAAGAAACTCAAGTAGTTTAGTCTAGGTAAGAGGTAGCTTATGAGTGGTACAGGTTTTGAAGTGTTTTATGATTTAATTATTATTTGGGAAGTATGAACATTGTTTATGGTAAATATGAAAATTAATAAAGGAAATGGAAAGAAAAAATATAGCTTTTTTTTGAGACTCTTTGCCTAATTAAGAAGTTTCTGAAACATGTTTTATTCCCTCCATTTTCTTCCTTCCCCCAAATTGTTTTGATCTGAAAGTTTAATAAATTAGTAAGATTGAAATTTAAGTATGATATACACTGAATTATGATTTGTTCAGAGCTTTCTTAATTCTCAAGTATGCATTTCTCCATTATGAATTTCTTGGGTAGAAAATTCTCAAGTATGAATTTCTTTTCTAGCAATCGCAGAGCCTGTTTTTGCTGTGGTCAAAGCTGACTGATAAACTGTGGTTTAAGTCAACTTATTCAAAAATGTCTTCAACCCTGCTGGTCGAGACAAGAAATCTTTATGGGGTAGTTGGAGCTGAAAGCAGGTTAGGCATCAATTAAACATCACAGAACAGGTTAGACTGTGGTTGGAAGAAGTGGATATTTCCCCATGTTTTGACTGAGTTTATTATGTGCCTGAGTCTTCAAAATGAGATTTATGGTATCAAGTGAGGCTGTTTGGTTCTTCTTTAAACATACTTATGTTTTCTGACACATGGTTAGATTGTATGCCAGGTACATACTTTTTTTTTTTTTTTTTTTTTTGGTGGTGCTGGGAATTTAACGCAGGGGCATATATTCCACCACTGAGCTACATCCCCAGCCCCAATTTTTAAAACGCTCTTTTCCGAAGAAGGTAACCTATTTATCAAAACCCCACTTTACCAAATGGATTAGCTCTGTAAAATTGACATTTATAAAATTTGAGAAATATTTGCTTTCCTATCTTCAATTATTCAAATTGACTGTTTTTCTTTCCTTTTTTGGTGTCCTTTAACTTACAGTGATTTAATGATATGCCCCAATCATTTTAACTGCAGAGTTTGGTATACCTCTTGGCCATCTATTTTGTTAAAAGCTTGATTTTCCCAAGGTATTGGGAGAATGTATAATGATAAGTAATATATGCGGTATATGTTTAGTAAGAAGTGAAGAACTAAAAAGCCTCTTTAAAGTCTATTTCTGTCATTTTTTAATAGCTAAAGATTTTATCTTTAACCATTTACTTATTGTTTTTGTTCAGTAGATTCCTAAAACATTAGTTTACTCCCTATTTTAATAAAATAAAAACTTTCTAAGTAACATATTGAGAGATTTCACATCTAGTAACAGAGCTTTCAATTGCTTAATCTTTAATCAACCTAAATATGTTATTTCTGCAGATTTCCCCAATCTAATAATTCTGGGGACAAACTTGGTTCAGAATTCTGAAATGCTGACATGAAATAATATTTGGGTGGGCTGGCCAGTCCCTCTTCCTTTTGTTTCTGTCTGTTTCTGCTTTTTCCCCTCTAGGTCTGCACCTGTTCAGCATTTGGCAGGATGGCAAGTGGAGGAGCAGCAGGGTGAAACTGACACAGTTCTGGTGAGTTTCACTTTGCTGCTCCTCCTGATTCTCAGGGAAAGAATTTTGTTAGTTTGTATTGGAAAACTTCCATCTCCAAATGAATCCTTACAATGCGATGCTGAAATTACTCTTTTAGAATTGACTCAACTATTTTTATGTGTTCTACTTACTCCAGTCTGCAGCGGCTCTTTGTGTTGGAGTTGGGAGTTTTGCTGATCCAGATGACCTGCCCGGGCTGGCACACTTTTTGGAGCACAGTAAGATCTTTCATTCCCCGGTGTTCCCCCACATCCAAATTTGTATGCATTGATTTCAAAGATAAGTAATTGGTTAGATACTTATATAAATATATATAAATATATGTATGATATATTTAACCAGAAAAGGAGCTAAGAAATCTTTGACTTATGAATATCACAGGGGTGATTTTAATTTTCTTTAGTGTACTTATAATGATGATGAAAATGAAACATTTTAAAATACAGGCATTATTTTTCAAGTTATGATAAAGACAACAGATTGGGAAATGATTGCTATTCATTAGGAATTGGTTAGCCCTTGTTGGGGAAGTCTGTTTGAGTGTTTGTAATGCCCAAAGATGTTAGAACACCAGAAATACAGAAAAAAAAAGACATAATTAATATAAAAACAAAACAAAATAGAAAACTTTAGTTTAATTAGGAATGTACCTAAATAAAGGCTGTGTGGATGTTACATAGTTGCAAATATTTACATCCATACTTTTTTTGTGTGTGAATTACTCATTTAATTTTTCTAAGATATTTGAGAGGAAACTTTTTACTTTATTAGTTTTTATGGTAACAATTGTCATATATATATTGCTTGTGTTCAGTTTTAACCTTTTTATAAATAAATTGTGTATGCTTGTCTTATTTTTCTTTAAAAATGAAGTGCTTAATTTTTCTTAACATAAAATATGTGAGCATTATAGAATGATGCAAAAACAGAAATGTAATAAAGAAAGTAAGTATTAACGAAACAAACATTGTTAATGCCTTGGAATATTTTCTTTCAAATGTTTTGCACATATAAGAAAGTTCATCCTTCGTAATAAATATATTGGCTATATTTTTGTGTTGTGTGACTTTCTGTTCTTTTCACTTAGTGGTATTCATGGGTAGTTTGAAATATCCAGATGAGAATGGATTTGATGCCTTCCTAAAGAAACATGGGGGTAGTGATAATGCCTCAACTGATTGTGAACGTACAGTCTTTCAGTTTGATGTTCAGAGAAAATACTTCAAGGAAGCTCTGGATAGGTAATTAAATCAAAGTGTATATTTTTTGAATATAAATATTAACATGTTAATACTTAAGATCTGTTAACTTCTTAAAAATGGAAATATTGGGTATGTTCTATGGTATTTTCAAGTAGTATTTTGATTCTATAGAATTATCAGAATATTTTATTTGGAAAAAAGACCTATTAAATACATGTTGACTCTTGTTCTAAAATAACTTAGTCTTTATATTAAAGAAACTCTTAAATAACTCGTGAGTTTTGTAAATAATATATTCTGTGTAGACTCTGTTGTAATTTATTGCTTATTTAGAATAAAGAAAAACAATAGAGATAAAATTGCTTATAATTTTAGAATCTAGAGATAACCAGTTGACAGATACTTTTTAAAATGTTTATGAAATAAAGTATATCCTTTTATAACTTATATTTAAAAATAAGATATAATTTTCACTTATAATTATTTATAAAACACAATTTCTAAGTGTCACTTATTATTTACATTGTATAGAAATATCATAAGCTTTTCAATTGGTTTATTCTTAGACAGTTGTTTCCAGTTTTCCAGTACTATAATGCTATGATGAATATCCTAATTTCTGTACACCCTTAGTTATTATTTCTCTCTCCTCATTTTTTTTTTTTTTAAACTGGGGGTTAAACTCAGGGATGCTGTACAGTTCAGCTACTTCCCAGTCCTTTTTGAATTTTTATTTTTAAAGTTTGAGACAGGATCTTATTAAGTTTCTGAGGCTATCTTCAAACTTGAGATACTTTTGCCTCAGTTTCCTGAATTGCTGGGATTATGGGCATACACTATTATTCTTGGCTCACACATTTATCTCTACTGAAAAAAATCCTACCAGAATTAATAAGAAGAATTCTACTGCATGAATGAGAAATTAACGTGAATATCAAATCATAAATTAATGCCAGAAATGGTAGATAGTGGTAGATCATTACATATTACAAATATTATGCTAATTGCTATATTATACTTTCACAGATAATAAAGAATTAAAAGCCTTAATGTCATTTGTAACATGCCCCTTATAATGTGGATCAAGTGCCAGTATTTTTTAATAGGTTGTAAAATCTAATTCTGTCACAGAGGTCATATCATTTGATTATGTTTAGATCATTTCAGTAATAGTAAATGAGAATGAAAGCTGTCTTATCGTGGTGGCATTTGCTAATCCAATAAATTTGAACTTATTTATCAGTGTAGTAGGACAAGGGCCACAAATATAAAAAAATCAAGTATGTTCCCAAGGGGGGACGTCTTACCAGAGACTCTTTTCATAATAAGCTGGGACTCCAAAAGGCTGTCCTCAAGTTAAGAAAAGGAATTAGTCATCCTGAGAAATTATTGAGTATGTTCAAAATGCCTTCTGAGTCTTCTGGAGAACCTGAAGCCTTCATTATGGTTCAGAATTGGGCAGTGTTCCTAGAAGATTAGAAGAAGCAAGTGTAAATCCTCTTAAAAAGAAGATGCCTTCATTCTAGGTCTTATATTGTTCCTATAAGTAGTTTTTCAAGTAATCCAACTCTCAGTAAAAAATAGACAGATACCCTGGAAAACAAGACAACGTGAGTTAGACTAGATAACAGAAACATATTAGAAATTTCAGACATTGGAATGGTGACATCCAAGTCATAAAAATATGCTATTTTTTTAAGAAAGGGAGGACAAATTTGAATATACTTGAAAGGAGTAAGAAATTATCAAGTGTGAACTGGGAAATTTAAAAAATGAGAAAGAACATTTTGAACTGAAGTATTATAATTGAAATTGAAAGGGTAATGCACATGTTTAACATGTATAGCTGAGGATAGAATTATTAACTGGAAGAAAGGTCTGAAGAAATTAACCCAAATATAGCATAAAGTGGAGAAAATAAAAAACATGAAGAGTATGAGACACAGAAGATAGAGGGGAAAATGTCCAGTGTTTATTACTTGGAGTCCCAGAAGGAAGAGAGGGAAAAATGAAGTTAGAGACATTTGAATGCTCTATCATGGGAAGTTTTTTAGAACCTTGATGTGAGACAACCATTCAGAAGGTAAAGAAGTATAATAATTTCCAGAAGGATACATTAAAGGAAATTCACATGGAGAAAAACAGTAGTACTTTAAAAAATTAAATGTAGAAATTCTTCACCAGATAGGAAAAATTCCTTCAAAGGAATATTAGCTATACCAACAAGTGACTAATATAACAGTAGTAATAGAAACTAAAATACAATGGAATATCCTTAATGATCTGAAAGAAAATAACTACAAACTAACCACAAATTCTACATTAAACAGATATCTCTTATGAATCATAGTGAAATAGACCTTCATACGCCACCGCAAGAACTTTCATGTTAGAAAAACAAGCTCCCTGGTTTTTTGTTTTTCCCTCTGCTATCACACCACAGTCAACACAGACTTCTGTGACCTCCAAATGTATGGGGACTTTTCCCAATGACAAGCAAGGAATCAGTTCTGCAGTGGACATCAGCTGTGTGTTCTTTGAACCAAGTCAGTTCTGATTGATTCAGAGAAAGTGTGAGCTCCCACAGATTGAGGGGTCAGTCCCCCAGAGTCCTACCTTATCCCTTTAGATGCCATCTATAAGACCCAGGTTGTTTTACCTGTGTTGACTCATCAGCTATAAATCAGGCTTCCCACAATCCAACCCTCTTCTGTTTAGTTAATTTCCTTGAGTAGCTCATAAAACTCAGGCAAACGCATTAAACAGTTTATTATAAAGGATTTTTACAAAGGATATAAATGAAGGGATGCAGAGGATAAGGGATAAGAGAAAAAGGGGTTCACCACCCTCCAGAAACCTCCATATGTTCAATAATCTGTAAGCTCTCCAAACCCAGTCATTTTTTAAAAAAGACTTCATTGCATATGCATGTGAATAATTTATTAAATTATTATCCATTTGTGGTCAGCTTTCATCCTTTCTCCCCTATCCAGTGATTGAGAGGTGGGACTGAAAGTCCCAATCCTCTAATCCTGCTTTGATATTTCTTGGGACCAGCTTCCATTCTGAAGCTAGCAGTCAATTAATTAGAATAGAAAAAGGCACTGTAACTTTTAATTACCCATTAGGCATCTGCAGGTCTGAGTAAAGAACTGGTACTTTTAGAGTTCTAGGCTGTGGGGTGGGGTGGGGGGCTGACTTTGGGTAGTGCGAACACAACAGATCTGACCACTTTCCCCCAAAATCAAGCAGAGAAGTAATGGTGAAGTAGGAAAGGAATGTATTATTCAGTGTGACCACATTGGGAAATGGGTACTAGTGTTCTAAGCCCTGTCTTTGAGGAGCTAACAAGATCTTTGGGATTAAATGGGAAGAATAAAAGTTGAGGATACCAAGTATGCATAGTCTAGTAGACATGGTCACACTTTGGTTTGGCTGATCATTACTACTGATAAGAGTGTTACTGCTCCCTGGATGCAGTTTTGACTCTTCTTGCGAAGTGTTGATCAATCAGATATGTTGTTCCTGGAATACAAGGTGACTGTTGGAGAGTATGACTCAGAAAGCGCAAATCAGAAAGACAACATGGAGTTAGACCTTCCGATTTAGAGCAATGATTGGAAACTTCTAGGTTCTACTCAGATGGTCTGAAACAGGACATTATAACACTGGCAGTTAACTGTGTATTGATTATGATGTTCCCGCCAGTGTTCAAAATATCTTAATTGTTCTTATCTTGGAACCTTCAGCCTTGAAAGTGAAGGATTACCAGCTTTAGATGAACACTCCTTAAATGATTAACATGCCTACATGCAGAGTTTGGTAGGAATCTGACCCAAAGTTTAAGGTAGCAAAGAAGACCCAGAATGAAGGTAGAGATGCTTTTAGTTACCCATTAGGCATTGCAGGACCAAGTGAAGAGTCAGTATTTTTAGCAAAAGCAGCCTTTTAGACCCTATTTTGTCAGTTCAGGGATTCCAAGAATTTTGGGAGTTGTATGCCAGAAAATGGGTACAAAGACCAAATATATAATTACTTCACAGTATCACAGTTTGCCACTATCCAAATTTCTTTATATTTTTAGTTTTAGATGGACCCAAACTTCTCACTGAAGGAAATTTCTTTCTTTTTTTAAAATATTTTTTCAGACATTGAAGGACCTTGATTTTGTTCACTTTTATGTGTGCTGAGAATCGAACCCAGTGCCCCACACATGCAAGGCAAGCACTCTACCACTAAGCCACAACCCTAGCTCCTCACTGAAGGAAATTTCTGAAGAAAAAGTTTCTAAAGCATTTTTTTTTTTTTTTTAGTTTGAAGGAAAATGAAGGTCAGAGATACAAAAACAACAACAACAACAACAAAAAAGATTGAAGAACAAAGAAAATAATTTTATGAGTGAATATAAATGAACATTGAGTTAGGAGGCTGAGTTAGGAGAATTGCACTTTCAAGGCCAACCTGAGCAACTTGTCAAGAACCTGTCTCAAAATAAAAATGACTTAGGTTGTAGCTCAGTGGTAGAGTACCCCTGGGTTCAATCCCCAGTATATCAAAACACAAAAACAATAAATATGAAGTTTTAAAACTCTACAGAATTAAAATTACAACAGCATAAGAACCAAAAATAAAAAAGTTTTATAACGTATTGATATTACACATTGGGAAATTAAAGGATACGTGTGTTTTCTAAAAAACAAACAAACCAGATTTGATTATAAAACTTATAGACCAGTAAAGGAAAAATATTTGGAATGATTGGTAAACATTACAGATTCAAAGAAGAAAAAAATAAGAAACAGAATAAGTGAGACAAATTATAAAAGTAGAAGGGAGTAAATAGATGCACTGTGTGTGTATATCAGTAATTCCACTAAATGTAAATGGACCAAGTTCCATTTAAAAGACAAAAAGAGGGCTGGGGATATGGCTCAAGTGGTAGCATGCTCACCTGGCATGTGTGCGACCCGGGTTCGATCCTCAGCACCACATACAAACAAAGATGTTGTGTCCGCCAAAAAAAACTGAAAAATAAATATTAAAATTCTCTCTCTCTTTAAAAAAAATAAATAAAAGACAAAAAGAATATCAGCCTGGATTTTTAAAAAATCTAGTCAGACTCAGTTTTCAAGACTTAAATATAAGCCTAACGATGCAGAAAGATTGCAAGTAAAAACAGCATAAAGTGGTATACCATGGAGATAATAATGTAAGAAGGCCAATGTGTTTTTATTGGTATGAGAAAAAAACAGACTTTGAAGCAAAAAGCAATTATTATTGCCCTCAAGTCTCACTGCATATTGATAAAACTAGTGAGGCACATATGTTTCCAATATGAACAATGTTAATTACTAATAGAAGAGTAAATAAAACCCAAAGGAAGCGGAAGGAATGGTAATAAAAAGTAGACTGGAGGGCTAGACTGTATTTAGCAGTAGAGAGATTGCCTAGCATGTGTGAAGAAACCCTGGGTTTGATCCCCAGCATACACACGCATACAAAAAACATAAATAAATAAAAATAGTATAGGAAAATAAAATACAATAGAGAAAATTGGCCAAACCAAAGTATGGTTACTTTTAAAGATCAACAGAAATTGACAAATCTTCAGCTTAGACTGATCAAGGAAAAAGGAGTCTCAAATTATGAAAATGATATCTGAGAGCAGGAACATTATTAGTGATCTTACCAAAATAATAAGAATATGAAAAAACATTGAGAATAATGGCATATTAACAAATCAGATAAGCCAATGAAATGAACAAATTACTTGAAAGATACAAATTATTGAAATATTCTTAAAAAGACAAACCTGAGTAGATTTTTAATAAATTAAGAGATTTTATTTGTAATCAAAAAATATTTCAGCCGGATGTGGTGATGCATGTCTGTTATCCCAGCGGCTCAGGAGGCTGAGACAGGAGAATTGTGAGTTCAAAGTCAGCCTCAATAAAAAGCAAGGTGCTAAGCAACTCAGTGAGACCCCGAAAATAGGGCTGGGGATGTGGCTCAGTGGTTGAGTGCCTCTGAATTCAATCCCTGGTACAAAAAAAAAAAAATTTCCAGAAGGAGTGAGGGAAGCTGAGGCAGGAGGATCATAAGATCAAGGTCAGCCTTTGCAACTTAGTGAGAGCTATCTTAAAATATAAAAAATTAAAAAGGGAATGTGGCACAGCGGTAAAGCATCTCTTTGCTCATTTCCCAGTATCGGGGAAAAAAAATCCCCCTCCAAAAGAAAAGTGTAAACCTAGATAGCTTCTTGATGAACTCTACCAATTTTTTAAAGAATCAACACCAATGCTTCACAAACTCAAAAATAGAAGAGATCATACTTTCTAACTAACTATATTATGTTATTATTACTCTGATACCAGAACATAACAAGAAAAGGAAACTACAGGACAATATCACTTATGAACATAGAAAACAACATTCCTCTAGGGAAAAAAAAAAAAACCTAAACTGAGTCTAGAGTCATACCATGATCAAATTGCATTTATCTCAAGAAAGCAAGATTAGTTTACAATTTGAAAAACCAATCACTATGTTATGTCACATTAATAGAAGAAAGAACAAAAACATTTCTCAGTCTGTAATCTCAACGTACACAGCAAAAGCATTTGAAAAACCCAGTACCCTTTCATGATAAAGTAGAAGTAAAAGGGAGCTTACTCAATATGATAGAGGGCATCTATGAATAGCCTCCAAATAACATACCTAATGGTGAAAGATTGAAAACCAAGAAAGAGACAAAATTTTAACTCTTAATTACTTCTAGTCAACATTGTTGTGAAGGCTAAAACCCAGGACAATTAGATAAGAAAACAGAATGCAGGAAAGGAAGAAACAAAAGTCTCTTTTTGGATGACATAATCTTGTGCAATGATTCTCATTATGCACAGTTACCCATATTTGCAATTTCATCTGTTCACTAAAAATTTATTTGTAATTTCAAAGTCCATACTTGTGGGGCCCTTATGGGTTATTCATGGACATGTGGGGAGGTGAAAATTTTGAGCTAAGCATGCAATTTACACATAGTTGAACAAGGTGACATTATTAAAAAGTTCTCATGCAGAAATGACCAGAAGATGAAAATGCTAGAGTACAGAACAGTGTAATGCAAGAAGTTCTGGCACTGGAGTCAGTTGGATGGGTTTGAATTCCCTTGGCATCTGTTAGTATGGTGGCTTCAAACATGTTAACACTTCTGAACCTATTCTCTATATGGTAAAATTTTAAAAATAGAACATACTATGATATGCCTTTAGGATTTAAGATAATAATTTTTGTGTAAGTGTACATGTATCTGTACATATATTTCCTCTAGGATAGATGGGTTCAGTATTCACTAATTCAGTGGTTGTCACAACTTTGGAGAACATAATTACCACAAATAACTAGAACTCCCTACATATGGAGAATCCTGCAGAATCCACAAATGAACTATTAAAAATAATGAAGCATTCAGCAAGGTTTCAGGATATAAGATCAGTATGCAAAAGTCAGTTGGAGAGTTGGGTGCTATGCCACATGCTAAGGCAGGAGGATCACAGGTTTGAGGCCAACCTCAGTAACTTAGACCCTGTCTCAAAAAATAAAAGGGGGTAGGGATAGGGATGTAGCTTAGTGGTAGTACACTCTTGGGTTCAATCCCCAGTACCAAAAGAAAGAAAAAAAAAATTGGAATTTTATATAGTAGCAATGAAAAATCCAAAAATGAAGTTATGAAAATAATTTCTTTTATATAGGATCTAAACTAATAAAATACTTAGGAATAAATTTAGCAAAATAAATGCAAGATTTGTGTGTGGAAAATCACAAGAAAGTGTTGAAAATAGAAAACCTAAATAAATGGAAAGTCATAATCCAGTGGTCTTAGATTGTAATACAATATTTTTAGGATGGTAGTTCTTTTCAAATCTGTCTGCAAATTCAATCATGTCAAAATTTCATATGCCAGTTTTGAAGAATCAGTGAACTGATCTTAAAATTTATGTGGAAAGCAAGAGACCAAAAATAGTCAAAAGTGTCTTTTAAAAGAATAAAGTTGAGGGGCTGGGATTGTGGCTCAGCGGTAGAGCGCTCGCCTAGCATGGGTGGGACCCGGGTTCGATCCTCAGCACCACATTAAAAAAATAAATAAATAAAGGCATTGTGTTGTGTCCATCTACACCTTAAAAAAATGAATATTAGAAAAAAAAAGAATAAAGTTGAAGGACTCAAACTTCGTCAAATTTACTGAAAGCTACAATATGGTACTGGCATTCTTAAGAATGGACTTTGATCAGTGTGATAAAATTGAGACTCCAGAAATAAGCCTTTACATTGATAGTCATTTGCCAGGTGCCAAGACAATTCAGTGGAAAAAGATTTTTTTTGGACAAATGGTGCTGGGACAACTGGCTATCCATCTGCAAAAGTATAAACCTGGACTCTGTATTCACACTATCTACAAAAATTAAACTGGCCATAGACTTAAATGTAAAAGCAAAAATTATAAAACTCTTTGAAGAAAAACATAGGTATAAATCCTTGTAATGTTTTAGACATCAAAAAACAAAAGAAATAAAGGAAAATCCAAATAAATTAGGACTCACTAAAATTAAAAACTTTTTTTGCTTTAAAGAACCCTATGAAAAAAGTGAAAAGACAATTCACAGCATAGAAGAAAATTCTTGCAAATCATATATCTGATGAGATAATCTAATATCCAGAATATATGTAGAACTCTTAGAGATCAGCAATAAAAAGACAACCCATCTTAAAAGTGGGGCGCAGTGACACATGCCTGTAATCCCAGCAGCTCAGGAAGCTGAAGCAGGAGGATTGTGAGTTCAAAGCCAGCCTCAGCAAAAGTGAGGCTTTAAGCCATTCAATGAGACCCTATCTCTAACTAAAATACAAAATTTTAAGGTTGGGGATATGGCTCAGTGGTCTAGTGCCCCCGAGTTCAATCCCTTATAACCCCACCCCCCTGTAAAAAGAGAATTTGAATAGACATTTCTCTAAAGAAGATACACATATGGCCAATAAGTATATGAAAAGATATTTAATGTTACTAGTCACTAGGGAATTGAAAATCAAACCACTAAGGAGATACTTCACACCCACTTCAAAGAAGGAAACAATACTAATTATTGTTGGCAGGTATGTGGTGAAATTGATGGTGGTACAGTTCCTTGGAAAACTGGAAACCCGTCAGAAAGTTGAACAAAAAATTATTACTTAAATTTTTTTTTACATGACAGTGATATTTTGAAATAGCACACATACATGGAATAGATACTTGTTCCAATTTGTAGTTGTACGTAATGTGGAGTTTCTTTGGTCATGTGTTTATATATGAGGATAGGAAAGATAGGTCTGGTTCATTCTGTTTTTTCTATTCCCATCCCCGCCCCCCCAGCCTTCATTCCCTTTTGTCTAGTCCAATGAACTTCTGATCTTCTCCTCCCTTGTTATAGGTTAGCATCCACATATCAGAGAGAACATTCTGCCTTTAATTTTTTGGGGACTAGTTTATTTGATTTAGCATGATAGTCGCCAGTTCCATCCATTTACCAGCAAATGCCATAATTTCATTCTTCTTTATGGCTAATATTCCATTATGTATATATGCCATATTTTCTTTATTCATTCGTCTGCTGTAGGGCATCTAGGCTGGTTTCATAGCTTGGTTATTGTGAATTGACCTGCTGTAAGTATTGAAGTGGCTACATCACTGTAGTATGCTGATTTTAAGTCATTTGGATATAAACCCAGGAGTGGGATAACAGGGTCAAATGTGGTTCCATTCCAGGTTTTGTAAGGAATCTCCATACTGCTTTCCAGAGTGGTTGCATCAATTTGCAATCCCACCAGCAATGTATAAATGAACCTCTTTCTGCACCCCCACACCAACATTTTTTGTTGCTTGTATTCTTTTTTTTTTTAATATTTATTTTTTAGTTTTCAGCGGACACAACATCTCTGTTTGTATGTGGTGCTGAGGATCGAAACCGGGCCGCACGCATGCCAGACGAGCGCGCTACCGCTTGAGCCACATCCCCAGCCCCTTGCTTGTATTCTTGATAATTGGCATTCTGACTTAGGTGGGATGGAATCTCAGTGTAGTTTGATTTACATTTCTCTAATTGCTAGATATGTTGAACATTATTTCATATATTTGTTTTTACCATTCATATTTTTTCTTCTGTGAAGTGCCTGGTCCATTCCTTTTATTGATTGGGTTATTTGTTTTTATGGTGTTAAATTTTTTGTATATCCTGGAAATTAATGCTCTGTCTGAGGTGCTGGTGGTATAAAGATTTTTCTCCCATTCTGAAGGCTCACTGTTCATGTTCTTGATTGTTTCCTTTGCTTTAAAAAGCTGTTTAGTTTGATACCATCTCATTTATTGGTTCTTGATTTTCCTTCTTGCACTTTAGGAGTCTTATTGAGGAAGTTGGTTCCTAAGCCAATATGGTGGAGAGTTGGGCCTATTTTTTCTTCTAGTAGATGCAGTGTCTCTGGTCTAATGCCCAAGTCCTTGATCCACTTTGAGTTGAGTTTTGTGCAGGGTGAGAGATAGATTTTCATTCTACTACTGCTTATGGATTTCCATTTTTCCCAGCACCAGTTGTTGAAGAGGCTATCTTTTCTCCATTTTATGTTTATTGGCACCCTTGTCTAGTGTGAGATAACTATATTTATGTGGGCATGACTCTGTGTCTTCTAATCTGTTCTATTAGTCTTCACTTCTGTTTTTGTGCCAATTCCATGCCATTTTTATTATTATGACTCTGAAGTATAATTTAAAGTCTGTGTCGCTTTTCTCACTAAGGATTGCTTTTGCTATTCTAGGCCTCTTACTTTTTCAAATGAATTTCATGACTGCTTTTTCTATTTCTATGAGGAACATCATTGGAATTTTAATAGGAATTTCATTAAGTCTGTATAGCGCTTTTGGTAGTATAGCCATTTTTGACAATATTAATTCTGCCTATCCAAGAACATGGGAGATCTTTCAGTCTTCTAAGGTCTTCTTCAATTTCTTTCTTTAGTGTTCTGTTGTTTTGTAGAGGTTTTTCACCTCTTTTATTAGATTGATTCCCAAGTATTTTATTTTTTGAGGGTATTGTCAATAGGGTAGTTTTCCTAATTTCTCTTTCAATGGATTCATCATTGATACATAGGAATGCATTTGATTTATGGGTGTTGATTTTATATCCTGCTATTTTGCTGAAGTCATTTATGAGTTCTAGAAGCTTGCTTTTTAAAAAAATATTTATTTTTTTAGTTGTAGTTGGACACAATACCTTTATTTTATTTATGTATTTTTATGTGGTACTGAGGATCAAACCCAGCGCCTCACCCATGTAAGGCAAGTGCTCTACCGCTGAGCCACAACCTCAGCCCCTAGTTCTAGAAGCTTTCTGTTGGAGTTTTTTGGGTCTTCTAAATATAGAATCATGTCTTCAGCAAATAAGAATAGTTTGAGCTCTTCCTATTCATATACCTTTAATTTCTTTCTTTTGTCTAATTCCTCTAACTGGGGTTTCTAGGACTATGTTGAACAGTAGTGGTGAAGAGGGCATCCCTGTCTTGTTCCAGTTTTTAGAGGGAATGCTTTCAATTTTTCTCCATTTAGAATGATGCTGGCCTTGGGTTTAGCATATATAGCGTTTACAATGTTGATATATTGATCAAAAAATTATTATATGACCTAGCCGTTGTACTTTTAGTACATAATATCGTCTACACAAAATCTTGTGCATGAATGTTCGTTGTAGCATTTTTCATAACAGGGCAAATGTGGAAACAGCCCAAATTTCTATTAATTTATGAATGAATAAATAAAATATTTCAAACAATGAAATATTACTTGTCTATAGGTAATGAAGTTTGATACATGCTACAGTGTGGATGAACCTTGAAAACATTATATATCAAGTGAAAGAAGCCAACCCAAAAAACAAAACAAAACAACAAAAAGAAAAAAATCCACAATGTATGATTCCATTTATATTAACTGTCCAGAATTGACAACCATTTGTTGTCCAGAGCTTGGGTAAGGGAAAATGTAGAATCACTCTTATTAAAGAGTACAGTTTCCCTAGTCATATACTTTAAAGGGGGAGTTCTATGGTATGTGAAATTTTTATTTTATTTATTTATTTATTTTTGTGATAATGGGATTGAACTCCAGGGCCTCACACATGCTAGGCAAGCACTATATCACTGAGCTACATTCCCAGGCCAAATTATATCTTGATGCAAACAGAATTTTAAGATAGCTTAATGTTCATTTTTTGGAAAAACAAAACAAAACAAAAATACCACTCATAGATAAGCCTTTCATAAGACTGGTCAAGAAAAAACATGTATGTGCAAATATCAGGAATGAAAATAAATATGCTTTTGCAGATATTGAAAGCATAATAAGATTTTTTTTTTTTTAGTTGAAGATGGACACAATACTTCTATTTTATTTATTTATCCTTATGTGGTGCTGAGGATTGAACTTAGTGCCTTACATATGCTAGGCAAGTGCTTTACCACTGGGCCACAACCTCAGCCCTTGGAAGGAAGTCTAATAAGATTTTGAACAACCTCTGTCAGGAAGTGAAAACAAAATTAGGTGAAGTACGTAAGTTCTTAGAAATACAGATTTTAGCTGGACACAGTCTTGCATGCTTATAATTTCAGCTGTATAGGAGACTGAGACAGGAGGACTGCAAGTTCAAGGCCAACCTGGGCAACTTAGGGAGACTGTCTCAAAATAAAAAATAAAAAGGGTTTGGGGATGTAGCTCAGTGATAGAGCATTTGCCTAGCATGTGCAATGTCCTGGCTTCAATCACCAGTAAAACACACACACACACACACACACACACACACACACACACAAATTTATAAAACTAACACAGAAATAAGAAGAAATAGTTTAAAAGTTCAAGTAATCTTATAACCATCAAAGAAAGGAAATCAGTAATGAAAATTTCTTATAAGTTTTTAGGTTTAGAATACTACCAAAACTGAAAGAAATAATAACTCCTTATTTATGAAGCTAGCATGTTTTTTTTAGAAAAAATTATAGGCCAGGCTCACCCACAAATAGCAATATATAAGGACAGTATGTCAACACTGAGTTCATCCTAGAAAAATGAAGTAATGTAACATAACGAATTAATGTAGTTCATCACATTGTCATATCAAAGGAGAAAATACATCTCAATAATTTGTAGAAAATGTATGATGAATTTCAGTACCTATTTTTAAAGATGTTCTTAGCAAACAGTATAAGACCATTTTCTCATGATAACTGGTAAACAGTTCAATGGTGAAAACTTGAAAAATTTTAACTTGAGATCGGAAACAAGACAGATACAATCTGTGGTGATCTGTAGTTATCATTTCTAATACAAGTTAGTGGGGGGGGAGATGCTAAACACAAAACTGTCATAGCAGATGATACATAAAAAATTCAAAATCTTCTACAGCTATATCATTATTATTTGTAGGGGGATTTGAACCCAGGGGCTCTTTCCCACTCAGCCACATCTCCAGCCCTTTTTTTAAAAAAACATTTTTTTTAGTTGTAGATGGACACAATATCTTTATTACATTTATTTATTTTTATGTGGTGCTGAGAATTGAACCCAGTATCTCATACATGCGAGGTGCTTTACCACTGAGCTAAAACCCCAGTTCTCTCCAGCCCTTTTTATTTTTATTTATTTATTTTTTGAGACGGTGTTTCAGTAAGTTGCTTATGGCCTTGCTCAGTTGCTGAGGCTAGCCTTGAACTACCTAGCCACTGGGATTACAGGCATGTGCCACCGCACTCAGCTAAATTATTAATTTCAACAAGAGAATTCAGAAAGGTAGATTGACTACAAAATAAAAAGTTGCTGCAGTGGGCACAGTGGTGCATGCCTGTAATCCCAGCAACTAGGTTGACTAGAGCAGGTGGAGCACAAGTTCAAGGTTAGCCTCAGCAACTTACTGAGATCCTGTGTCAAAATAAAAATATAGAAAGGAGTGGAGATGTAGCTCAGTGATAAAGCATCCCTTAGCTTAATCCCTAGTACCACCTGCCCCCGCCGCAAAAAAACACAAATAAATAAATACCAGGTTTGATGGTGCACACCTGTCATCCCAGCTACTTAAAACTGAGGCAAGAATATCAGAAGTTTGAGGCTAGTCTTGGCAACTTAAACCAGTTCTCAAGATAAAAAATTTAAGGAGAATAAAAGTGTTGGAGAATGTAGCTCAGAGGTAGAGTGCTTGCCTAGCATGTGTGAGGTCTTGGGTTCATTCCCCAGTACTAAAATTAAAATGAGATTTTTTTTTTTTTTTGTACTAGGAATAGAACCCAGGGGCACTTAACCACAGAGCAACATCTTCAGCCGTTATAATATTTTCTTTTGAGACAGTTTCTCATTAAGTTGCTTAGAGCCTTGCTGAGTTGTTCAGGTTGCCCTTGAACTTGTGATCCTCCTGCCTCAGCCATCTGAGTCGTTGGGATTAAAAGGCAGAATATATTTAATTATACATACAGACATGCACATATTTATATATCTCAGTACTATTTTTATGTAGTAGAGTTATGACACTAAAATAAATCTTTATAATATCATTAAAAATAATCAGGCACCCAGGAATCTTCCAAAAACAGCATAAGATTATGTAGTAGAAATACACTAAACTTTATTGAGAATTATTAAAGACCTATGTAAGTGGAGAGTATTATTTGTGCATTCAAACTCTCATTTTTATAAAGGGTGTCAGTTCTCTTGATATGTACATTCAGTGATACTCCAACCACAATCTCAGAAAGTTTATTTAGTATTATGTAGATTAGGTGATTCTAAAAATAGGAAAATGCAATAGGCTAAAAAAGCAAAGATACTGGGCTGAGGTTTTGGCTTAGTGGTAGAGCGCTTGCCTGGCATGTGTGAGGCACTGGGTTTGATCCTCAGCAGCACATAAAAATAAAGAAAGATATCGTGTCCATCTACAACTAAAAGATAAATTTAAAAAAAGATATCATAGGGGCCTCTTGGGATGTAATTGGTAAATTGTAAGTGGTAAAATGCTTGCTTAGCATGTGTGAGGCCCTGGATTCCGCCCTCCTAACTGCAAAATTAATAATCAGTCAGTCAATGGTAGGGGATGGAGTAGATGAGAGAAAATTTCTAAAAAGGCTCCTTAGGGTTGATGATGAAGAAAAAGGTTGACAAAAACTGCAGGTTGTAAAATATAAACAAAAGCAGAGAGATGATTGCCATAATATTCAGGATAATTTTGAGGAAAGGGTAGTTGTCATATGGTCTCTTTCTTCACCTGAGTGGGGCACTCATATGTTTTTCTTGTAGTTATACATTAGTCTGTATATTTATACATTTTCTGTGTGTTTGTTTTATGTACTTTTCTCTATAAGTGCTTATTATATTTTATAATGAATGTTTGTAGATTTTTTAATACAGAAATGCAGAATGTTATTTTGATTTTATATTTGTGAACTAAATTTCCATTTTAGCAAAATTTCTTAATTAAAAAATAGATGTTGATTGATGAAACTGAACAAAACCAGAAATGTCTATCTTGTTTGTTTTTCAGATGGGCCCAGTTCTTCATCCATCCACTAATGATCAGAGATGCAATTGACCGTGAAGTTGAAGCTGTTGATAGTGGTAAAAAAAAGTGCTTCATGTCTTTTAATGATTTCTTTCCTTATTGAACCAGTTATTTAGCACATTTATCATTGTTTATCCCTAGGCCATTTTATCTTTATATCTTAAAGGGCAATATTGAGATAAATATGTCATATTAATTCCTGAAGGAGATAAATTTCTTATTCAGGTTAGAATTGAAGTAATTTCAAAAGAATACTAGAATTTAGCTTACTCATGGTTTGTTTTTTCAGAATTTTACCATAGTGGCTAATCTTTTGCAAGACAGTAGCCTAATTCTTTTCTTTTTTTGTTTTGGGGATTGAACCCAGTGGGGCTCTACCACTGAACTATATCCCCAGCTCTTTTTAGTTTTTGAGACAGGGTCTTGCTAAATTGCTGAAGTTCTCCCTAAGTTACTGAGGCTGGCCTCCGAACTTCCAGTACTTCTTCCTCAGTCTCCTGAATTGCTAGGATTACAAGCGAGTGTACACAGGAAGATAGTAGCCAATTTCTTCAAGCTAATTAGGTATTAAAGCTTTAAAAGTTCTCTTACTCTTTCTGTGTGAATAGACATTTTTCTGAGGCTTCAAGTATACTGTCCTGATATTTATTATAGTTTTTCTTTTGTTACTTGTTATTTGTTGTGTATAGGTGCTTTGTGTCTTAAATTTTGTTAGTTACAAAAACAATTGTTATATATCTATGGATGAAGAAATAAATCCCTGAGCAGGAAATGCATTTAATTTTACTTCTTGACCATTTCTCTTAACTTTGGGATTTAAAGAATGTAAACAATAAGGACTTCCACTATTTTCAATAGGGTGAGGTTCATTAGAGCTTTATACCATAAACATTACCATTGTAGAATAACATTACTTGCTTTATTTTAGCATTAGAATTATGTAGTATAAGTAGTACTAGTAGAGTTGGGGAAACTTTGAATTTATATAGGTTAGGTTTGGCTTGTACCAACTGAAGAATCAAGATGTCTGTATTTGTTTGTTTTTATAGTATTTTCTTCCTTGGCTTGATTCAGTGTCTAGGTCTAATAATGACTTAATACATTGAGTAGGCTGAGTAAACCACACATGGCCAAAAAGCCATTTGTCTGGAAGTCACCACATCTTTGTTTAACTTATAGAAATGTCACTAGCTATGACCCTCAATTTATTTGTAACAGAGGATAGGATAGCTTATTTGCCTCTTAGCTTTAGTAGTTTCTTTAAATCAAGTTTATTACTTCATTTTACTTGCCTACCAAAATCTGTTTTAGTTTAGACCCAGATATTTTTTTGAACAAATGGAAAGCCAAAATTACTAAGGAAAGTTCTGAAAACCCTTATCAAGTTTTGAGACTGAATAACTATTATCTGTGTCTTTTTGTTGATGTGTGTGATGCTGGGGATTGAACCCAAAGCCTTGCATATGCTAGGCAAGTGCTCTACCACTGAGCTACATCCCCAACCCTATCTGTGTTTCTTAAATGCTTTCTAGTATGTTTTTTTTCCTATAGGCTCTAGAATGGGTTAAATCAGTGTTTAAAAATGTAGACCTCGGGGCCAGACACAGTGCTACATACCTGTAATCCCAGTTATTCAGGAGACTGAGGCAGAAAGATCCTACGTTTGGGATGAGTCTGGTCAACTTAGCAAGATCCTGACTCAAAAAAATAAAAAAATAAAAAGTGCTAGGGATGAAGCTCAGTGGTGGGGTACTTGCCAAGCATCCATAACGCCCTGAGTTTAAATCCCCAGTAGCACCAAAAAAAAAAAAAAAAAAAAAAATTTTAATTAGATACTACAAGTGTAAATCAGAATATATTTTATTATGCTTCATTACATTATGCATGCACACATACTAGTTTGTTTTGGTTTAAGATGAACTTATGGCAAAATCCCTGTTGGGCTTTGGTTTTTGCTCAATTATTTTTTTGTTTTAATGATAGACGACCTAAATTTCAATTTGTGATCTATTATAACTGATATGACATGTTACTTAAATGTTCATTAACCAGTTTGTTTTTTTAAGAGAGAGAGAGAGATAGAGAGAATTTTTTAATATTTATTTTTTATTTTTTGGTGGACACAACATCTTTTGTGTGTTTTTTTTTTTTTTTTGTATGTGGTGCTGAGGATTGAACACATGCCAGGCGAGCTTGCTACCGCCTGAGCCACATCTCCAGGCCCTCATTAACCAGTTTAGAGAGCTGAATAATCAAATGTTATTTTTTCTATTCCATTTACATGTGAGAGTCTTTCTTCTATCATTCTTCTGTTACTTGTTTCATTTAATGACTTTCTTTGCCTGCATGCTTAGATGGCCAGTTCCATATATATAAAGATTTGGAGGGTCCAGACAGATTCATCCAATAGAATCCTTTCCCTTTATTTGTCTCCTTCTGTTTGTGGAAGAAATTAATTCTTTCCTGGCCTTTTGTTAAATAATACTGACTTCAATACTTTATTACTGTTCCTTGTGTAGATTATCTATTTTTGGTCTATTCTTTCATTGAAGGGTGTGTACATATATGTTTATAAGCATTTATCAGCATAATGCATATAGATTTGCTCAGTGTTTTAGTTTTCTTGAATACATTTAACATGCTCGTAGGACATATCCACAAGGTAAGTTTTTAAGGTGGGATTTATTTATTGATAAAACAAGATTTTGGCAAAAATTATTCTTAAAATTTAACTATTTTAATATTAGCTCATACTCTCACATAATTAACTATAATATGTCTCAGTGATTGAATGAAGGATATGAACAAAGCCCTTTTATCTAATCATGTGGAAGATTGTGGTCTCTGGGTGTTCAGATATAATGAATTTTTATTATTTATCTAGTTTTTTAAATTGAATGGGTCAGTAGTGTTAAGAATACTAGCTTTTTTAGCATATGAGACTTAATGAATGAGATACAACATTATAATTATCATAACCTGCCATGTAATTAAATTCCTTTTTGTAGATATGTTTACATATCTGTGATATTAGTTACCTGTTGCTGCTAAGCAAATTACTAGAATTCAGCGGCTTAAAATAAAACAGGTTTATTTTTTTGCAGATTTGGAGGTCAGAATTCTAAAATGTTTCCCTAGGGTAGTTTTTCTTTTGGATGCTCTAGGGAAGATGTTTTCATGCTAGGCAAGCACTTTTCTACTAAGCTATACCCTTGGCCTCGGACATGGACATCTTCAGTAATGGAGTTGCTTCTTTTATGTTGTAGCCATATCTTCATATTTTTACAGAGACTTTAAGAAAAGAAAAAAATACTCTGTTGAAGCTGTGACTATACTTTTTATTGAATCATCTTTGGATTAGCCTTCATGACTTATAATTAAAGTATTTTCTTGAATATGTTTACTTCTGCTTCTGTTTCTACTTTCACTTTAGTTTCTGTTCTCTCACCAAATATAGTAGTAAGGACTTGTAACTGTTTTTTTTTCTGGTTCTATTCTTGGTGACCTTCAATCCATTATTTATATTTTCATACAGAATGAGTTTACTAGGAGTCCAAATCTGATAATGTCAATTCCCTTGATTAAGCATCTGCAATGCACTACATTATTCCATGATAAATAATTGACATCATTTTTTGAACATTTATTATTTGCATTATTGTGATTGTTATCCCCATTATCCTTATTTGACTAATGGTAAAATTGAGGCTTAGAGGGATTAATAAGTAACCCCAAGACCCAAAATCAGTTATTTTACCAAAGATCTATAGTCAGTATTGACTATATGATACCAAGAGCTATATTCATACACATTTTATACTTCTCAAAGGTCTTACCTAGACCCTTTCAAAATTTATTTCCTGCTTATCTCCCCTCTCCGCCATGCCTTTGCCTTTATTTTGTTTATTTTTATGTGATGCTAAGGATCGAACCCAGTGCCTCTCACACATGCCAGATAAGCACTCTCCCACTGAGCTACAGCATCAGCCATCCTGCATATCTCTTGTCTAGACTTTTTTTCCTTTTTTTTTTTTTCCTGGCCTCTGCTTTGATTCTGACCTTTGTTTGACCATATTAACCTTCTTTCTCTTTTTTGGAGTTGGCATATTCTCCTTCCCCATTTTCTCCTTAGAATATTTTACACACTCTTCTTCCTATCTTTGCCCAGAAAACTCCTGTTTTGTCTTTCAAGTATAGCTGGAGCCAACCCTTAGCTTGAGTGACTCCTTAGGAAGCTGGGACCTCTCAGCACCCATCTCTAATTGATATTATCTGAAAACATTTGTTCATTTGTTTATTGCTTCTCTCCTCTGCCTGAATTTAAACTCTCTGAGGCCATGGACTTGGCTCCTTTTACTGTTTATTCAAATTTCTACTCCCAATAACTATTTCAGTAGTACCTAACAACACAGTAGGTATTCATTAAATTTTTTTTTTTAATTACTTAATCCTTGGGGCTGGAGTTGTAGCTCAGTGGTAGAGTGTTTACCTCACACATATGAAGCACTGGGTTTGATCTTTAGCACCACATAAAAATAAATAAATAAAGATATAGTGTCTATCTACAACCAAAAAAATTTAATATTTACTCCTTATAAAAATCATATGAACTAAGTCCTGTTGTTCATTTTATAGATACAGAAATGTAAGTTAGATAAATTCCTCAAGGGTGAACAGTTTAGTTAGTAACAGAACTGGAATTCTAGCTCTCCTAGCCTGTTTTAGATGCTTTAACAGAATATCACAGGCTGGGTGGCATATAAACAACAGAAATTTATTTCTCACAGTTCTGGTAACTGAGAAGTTCAAGATCAAAGCCCTGGCAGTTTTGAATATTTAGTGAAGGCCCAATTCCTGGTTCATAGGCAGTCATCTTTGCCCTGTGTCTTTACATGGCAGAGGAGATGAGGAAGCTCTTTGGGATTATCTCTTTCATAAGGGCAGTAATCTCATTCTTGAGGTCTCTACCCATTAGGGATTAGGTATTAACATGAATTAAATTTAATTGAATCTAATTGAATTGAATTTTGATACTGGGGATTAAACCCAGGGACACACTACCACTGAGCATACACCTTCAGCCCTTTTTTATTTTGAGACAGAGTCTTGTTAACTTGCTAAGGCTGGCCTTTAACTTGTGATCCTCCTTCCTCAGCTTCCCAAGCCACTGGGATTACAGGCATGTAATTAAACCATGCCCTGCTGGTTTAATATTTTATTAGTACTTTGTTCAGTAAATTCTTGGACATAGTAACCTAGAGCTGAAACCTTTAGATCATAACTGCCTTATTTCATTTGAAAAATAGGAGAAAACTCTAGAAAGGTGATTGATTTACCCAAAGTGACAGATTAAGTGATAAAGCTAGGCCTAAGTCATTAAGTTCTCAACTTCAGTCTTAAGTGATTTATAAAAATTAATTTTTGTTACTTACTTGTTTTAAGTTCTGTAAGCTTGAATTTCAAAAAAATTAGAACAGATACTAGAATTTAATTTTATTAAAAGTATTTCTTTAAAATGACAGAATATCAACTTGCAAGACCATCTGATGCAAACAGGAAAGAAATGTTGTTTGGGAGCCTTGCTAGACCTGGACATCCTATGGGCAAGTTTTTTTGGGGTAAGATACTAAATAATAATATTTCATATTTTCTAGGTAAGAAAGATTGAGAATAAGAAAAGGTTGGGCTGGGGATGTGGCTCAAGCGGTAGCGCGCTTGCCTGGCATGCGTGCGGCCCGGGTTCGATCCTCAGCACCACATACAAACAAAGATGTTGTGTCCGCCGATAACTAAAAAATAAATAATGGAATTATCTCTCTCTCTCTCTCTCTCTCTCTCTCACTCTCTCTTTTAAAAAAAGAAAAGAAAAGAAAAGAAAAGGTGATAAATTAAAATTATAAAGCTAGGGTAGCTAAGTTCCTTTTGCTTTTTGGGGTGGCTAGAGAACTTTTCAACAGAAGGTCATTAAGTATGAATTATGATCTAATTTTATTTTAACTGGTAAGCTGTTTATCTATTTTTCATAATGGCTTTTTATTGGTGGTAGAATTCATTTATAGCCTAATATTAATCCTTTTAACCAATAGAGTAGAAACTGGGATGAGTTCATCTAGAATATACTTAAAACAAAGCAATAATAAATAAAGTATATTTCAAATATATTGTACTTCCCTGAATATTCTGGCTTTATTTGCTTTATTTTTAAGAATTAGGCAGAATATTAATAAACTAATTCAGAGGGTAAACTGAATTGAGTATTAGACTATTAAGCAAGGAAGCTTATTTATTTCTTGTCTGCTGTTGAGGTATTCCTAACCAGAGGTGAATTCCTTGTGTATTAAAATATACTTCAGAATTGTTCCTTAAGAATTTTTGTTTATTATTATACACTATTCAATATTCTTGTTGCTTGCATTTCTTCATAGGTCAAGTAAAGTGGCAGAAGATGCATTGTTGGTGTAGAAGACTTTTAACAAAAAAGTGATTTTAGTTACTTTTATAATTTTTTTTCCAACTTTTTACAGGAAATGCTGAGACTCTCAAGCATGAACCAAAAAAGAATAATATTGATACACATGCTAGATTGAGAGAATTCTGGATGCATTACTACTCTGCTCATTACATGACATTAGTGGTTCAATCCAAAGGTAATATTATCTTTAGAATTATTCTGAAGTACAGTTAATCCTTGAACAACAGTATGGAAACTGCATTGAGTCCACTTATCTGACTTTTTTTTTTTTTTAAGATCCACAACAGTTTGAAAAAACTTGTAGAGAAACATACAGTCTAAAAATTTTGAAAAATTTTATTTGGTATGTGATGAATGCATAAAATATAGATAGATAATGGTCTAGTTTATTATTTGTTGCCAGGAAATATAGACATTTATTATAAAATGTTAAAATATAGCTGGGAACGATGGTGAGTGTTTGTAGTCCCAGCTACTCCAGAGGCTGAGGCAGGAGGACCGCAAGTTTAAGATCAGTCTTTGCAGCTAAGTAAGACCTTATTTCAAAATTTAAAGAAACTAGGGTAGCTTCAGTAGTAAAGTGATCCTGAGTTTAATCACTGGTATTGGAGGGAAAATTAAAAGTTAAGATTTGGGCTGGGGTTGTGGCTCAGTGATAGAGTGCTCGCCTAGCACAAGGCCCTGGGCTTGATCCTTAGCCCCACATAAAAATAAACAAATGAAGTGGATGTATTGTGTCCAACTACAACTAAAAAATAAATATTAAAAAATAAAAATAAAAGTTAAGATTTATCAAAACTTATGCAAAAACTTATAGACCATACATGTCATTATTCACTATGGAGAGAAATGTAAACAAATGTAAAGATGCAGCATTGGATCATAATTGCAGGGCTAGGGCTGGGGCTGGGGCTCAGCGGTAGTGCACTTGCCTGGCATATGTGAGGCTCTGGGTTTGATTCTCAGCACCACGTATAAATAAATAAAGGTCTATCAATAACTAAAAAAAAAGTAAAATAAAATCATAATTACATACAGTTTACTCTAGCACTTAATATACTTCGCGGTATGTTTACCTCCCCTATGGTGCTGGGGATCAAATCGCTGAGCTACACCACAGACCAGTGCAGATGTTTTTCTCTTGTAGAAATGGATGTATCTACAGGCTAGTCTATGTTGTCTGTGAGTATACTGATAACACTGATAGATCAAGAATTAAGCTTTTTTTTTTTTTTCTTGAGATGAAGATCTTGCTGTTTCTCAGGCTAGCCTTGAACTCCTAGGTTCAAGTGATCCTCTTGCCTCAGCTTCTCAGCTGAGACTACAGGCAGACACCACCACACCTGGCTTTATGAATTGGCTTTTTAAGCCAAGTTCAGATGTTCTGTTTCTGTGGTTTTACATTTAATTTCTGTTGATTATAAACTCTTTTTTAAAAAATTTATTTTAGTTGGAGGTTGTATACAATGTTATTATTATAAAAATGTTATTTTTATGTGGTACCGAGGATCGAACCCAGAGCCTCACATGTGCTAGGCAAGCGCTTTACCACTGAGCTACAATCCCAGCCCCTGATTATAAACTCTTACAGGGCAAGTTGTCTGTCCATCTTCACATAAGGTCCTTTAAATTGGCATGATTGAAATCAATTATAGTGACAATGATAGAAGTATCTTAATTATAAAAGATTGATGAATACTCCTACTCCTTTCTATCTTGTATTATTATCTTCAGTAACTCGTTAACTTTTTCTCATTAAGAGAATTATGGAAGCTTTCTTTTGTTTTCTTTACATTTTCACCTCTTTAGGCTGTTTTTCAAAGTCAGTTGCTTCCTTTTAACATAATCTTACATTTAGCAGATTTCCTCTGGAAAAGCTAATTCTTTAACCTTAAGTGAGTCTCCTTTTTATTAAATTTTGCCCTCTATATTGTCAACATTAAGGTCAAAGCTAACTTGGGTTACATATAAAAAAATTTTGCATTTATGATCAAAATAGTCCATTATTTTGATTTAACAAAGTTTTGGTTATGGTATGATAGATTCTTTTGTTCAAATTTTAGATGTGCTTCTTGATTCTTTTTACATTTGTTAATGCAGATAATTCCAAGTTTGTTGTATAAATTAATTTATAATTTTTAATAGTTGCAACTTGTTTCATATACATGAAGTTTTCTTCAAGTGTGTATTGTTTCTTTTGCACTTTCTTCCTTTGTGATAACCAATAAGAACTATAAATGTTTATTGCAAAATTTTTAAATAAGCCATAGTTTTAATGAAAACCATTTATACAATCTGGATTCCATAGATTTTGCAGCTTATACATTTATTATGCTACTTGAAAGTTAAACATCTGAATAAATAGTATAGAATAAATTCAAATTTTGATTAGTTATATTCGCATCTTGCATCTTTTGAGGGAGGGAGTGCTAGGATTGAATTCAGGGCCTATTGCATGCTAAGCACATGCTCTAAATTGGGCTTTTTAAAATTGAGAATTAGTGAAACTCACGTGACTCCGCTGATGGTCACTTGATAAAGCTAAAACATCTCCTTTTTCATTTAGATCTTGTGTCTTATTAAAAATTTCAAAAAATTTCTTAGGAAATGTAAGAAAGGAATCAAAACAAGATGGAAATCATACATAAATGAAACAAAAAGACTTATAGGGGAGCTGATGCTGTGGCTCAGTGGTAGAGCGCTTGCCTAGTGTGAGGCACTGGGTTCGATTCTCAGCACCACATATAAATAAATGAATAAAATAAAGGTCCATACACCTAAAAAAAATTAAAATAAAAAAAGAGACTTATAGGGTAAAACCTCAGTAAGTATAATGTAGTATATACAAGTGAAGTAAGTTAGGTCTGGGGAGACCTTCCTAGAAGCTAGCAGTTTTGGAATGGGTATAAGTTTTGGAATGGGTGTAAGAGGATGGTTGATATATTTCTTCTCTCTTGGTCCTTCACACTAGCCTAATGATAAACAAAAACTCTCTCTCACTTTTTTTGAACTTGAGTGCCTTTTCTAAGTTTACCAGTGAGAAATGAAGTCTAATAAAATTGTGTGTCTTAAGGTTTTTTTTTTTATCTGCTGTTACTTTTCCTGTTACTTATTACTGATTAAGAACTGGCAAGTAATTCTCAAATTAAAATATCTCTTTGTTTTGAAGCTAAAGATCTGTGAAAAGTCTAATTCTGTTTCTACATTGAATAACAATATTATGTGTCCCTTTCTTCCGTTCAAGAAACACTGGATACTTTGGAAAACTGGGTGACTGAAATCTTCTCCCAGATACCAAACAAGTAAGTTACTTATTTTTTATAAGTCATATACTTTAGAATTTAAGAGACCATATCTTTTTATATGAGCCACAAAGGCTTTTTTCTTTTGTTTTTTTAAACATGTCATAATTAAGACTTAATTTTAATAACTTTGGCCAAGATTACACAGCTTTTGAGTGGGAAAACTTAAGTTGGAGAACCCATTTCCATAGTCGAAATCTACAGGCTTATAAATTTATAGTAAACAATAATTCTGAAGAAATTATGCCTCTTTTACATTTATTCAGAGCTTTTCTGTTACTGTGTTTGGTGTTTGAAACCATAATAATGAAAGAAAGTACTATGGTGAGAACCATAATATGTCTTCTGCCTCTAACAAATTGTGTATTCTGAAAGCTTGTTTTTTAAATGTCAGTTGTTTGGAATGTGGTATGCTTTTCCCCATAAAAGAAAAACCTGTAGATGATGACTGATTTTCCATATTACCTAGAAAGCTTATTTCAGATTGTTAAACCAAAATGGTTTTTATTAGAAATTACATAATGTATCAGTTCAGGATGCTCCTTAACATTTTTGTCCACCTTAGATTCATCAAAATAATACAAATAAGTGAAAGATACTTTATTGTTGCTTTTTTTTTTTTTAATATCAGGTGAGTAAGCTAGTGGCTTTTCCAGTTCATCATCCCAATACATAGTCATTTTAAATTTATGGAAAAAAAATTGTAATAACAACTGATTGGTTATTATTTTGGTATTGTATAAATTTCCATTGAAAATTACCAGTGCTTTTTATGTCTGGGAAGATAATTTAAAGCCGTGCCAAATTTGGGGGGTATTTAATTTAATTTTTTTATTTTTCTGATAAGAAATGAATATGAGATATAGAAATGTCCCATAACAAATGGGAATGTCTTTCATTAAAAAAACATCTTTCACTAATAAAATCACAGATACTGATTCTGAGGGATTCATTAGGTTCTATCAGTCCCTAATGAGCATTTTTAAAATTCTCCTATTATTAATAACTTTGGTTCCTTAATGATATAGAATAAGAGTTTTTGAGGTGATACTAATTTGTATTGGCCATATTTTTATAAGAAATGTGTAGTTATTCTCAATCAGGTTGGAAGCCCCTGGAAGAAGAGGCTGAGTTTTTAAAACACCACAGTTCCTAATATAGTGCTTTATACCTAATAATCATTCCATATATATTTATTGAATAAGAAAAGTATCATCTTGCCTGTAATTCTGGTGACTCTGGAGCCTGAGGCCAGAAGATTTTGAGTTTGAGGCCAGCCTCGGCATCTTAGCAAGACTCTGTTTCAAAATAAAAAAGGGCTGGGATGTAGCTCAGTGGTAGAGCACCTCTGGGTTCAGTCCCCAGTACTAAAAAGAAAATTATTATCTCTAGTGTAAATGTTCTTTCTGGAATGACTTTTTTATAGGGAGAACTAAAATTGAATGGGGCTTATAGAGGCAATGAAAACTGAGAGTAGGCTCCCTTCAGTTCATTATTTGCTATCTTGTAAGTTGTAAAGGCATGTTAGTTATTGAAGCTGAGGTTAAGAATAGAGTGTGTAGTTGAGGAATTAATGGCTTTATTGCCAACTGTTGGTTTATGCCTAGAATGCCTGCCAGTCAGCAAAAATGTAGAATATATTATAATTATTATTCAATTAGATATCCCTAATGATACTGCTTATAAAAACTTTTGCCATTTAAATTTTAATTTATTTGTTTTGTTTTCAGTGGGTTACCCAAACCAAACTTTGGGCATTTAACGGATCCATTTGACACACCAGCATTTAACAAACTTTATAGAGGTTTGTGACTCTAAGATTTAAAACTGTTTGAAATAACTTTAGCACATTCTCTAAAAATTAAGACTGCCAATTTTCTTTGAAAATGAGAACACAGCAGGAAATACAATTGTGTTGGAAAGGGAGTATATGGACAGGGGATATCCAATTAGTGACAGATAGTGCCCTGTTGCTACTTGAGTCTGTTTCATGGCTTTTCCCTGATTTACCCTATTCTCTTTGTTCTTTGGCTTTTTTGTTTCCTTCTTAATTCATTTTATCTACATTCTGCTCTCGTTTGCCTTTACAGAAGGAAAAATATAAGAGAGAAAACACTTTGGAAATTATTTTAACTCTAATATAAAACAAATATTTGTTAAGTGAAGAAAATCTTTAAAATGTCAGATTGAGGAACTCAGGGTGAACTACCCTTAGATCAATGAGATAAATCATATTTGGCAAATTTACATGATTTTTTTTATAGGTATATTTTCTTTTTTAAAAAATTTTTTAGTTGTATATGGACACAATATCTTTATTTTTATTTGTTTATTTATTTACTTATTTTTATGTGGTGCTGACGATTGAACCCAGGGCCTCATGCGTATGAGGCAAATGCTGTACCACTGAACTATACCCCCAGCCCCAAGTATATTTTCTTTTTAAAAATTTTTTTTTTTAAGTTGTTAATAGACCTTTATTTCTCTATTTATATGAGGTGTTGAGAATCAAATCCAGTGCCTCATACATGCCAGGCAAGTGCGCTACCACTGAGCCCCAGCTCCAGCCCCCCATTATATTTTCTTAACATAAAAAATAAGGTTATTAGCCAGGTGTGGTGGCACATGCCTCTAATCCCAGTGGCTTGGGAGGCTGAGGCAGGAGGATTAAGAGTTCAGAGCTAGCCTCAGCAAGTTAGCAAGGTCCTAAGCAAGTCAGGGGCTGAGGATGTGGCTCAGTGGTTAAGTGCTGGTACTAAAATAATAATAATAATAATAATAATAATAATAATGATGTTATTAATGTATACACTTCTGACTCCTACTTTTTAAAAATTTTTATTTTTTTACATGAGCTCTCTTATTATTTTTTTTGCATTACAATTCTTAATATACCTTTATACCACAATTTATTATATCTCTGTATACAGGATATGTTGACACCAAATTCACATCTTCATACATGTATTTTGTATAACAATGAGGGTTTCCTTCTACCATCCATGCAATTCCCTTTCTCCCTCCCTTTCCCTCCCACCCCTCTTCCCTATATAGAGGTAATCTTCTTCCCATGCTCTTTCTCTCTTCCCCTTTTTGAGTCATCCCCTTTATATCAGAGAAGACATTTGGCATTAGTTTTTTTGAGATTGGCTAACTTCACTTAGCATAACCTGCTTTAATGCCATCCATTTCCCTGCAAATGCCATGATCTTATTATTTTTTAGTGCTGAGTAATATTCTGTTGTGTATAAATGCCACATTTTTTTTATCCATTCATCCATTGAAGGGCATCTAGGTTGGCTCCACAGTTTAGCTATTGTGAATTGTGCTGCTATAAACATTGATGTGGCTGTGTCCCTGTAGTATGTTGTTTTTAGGTCCTTTGGTTATAGTCCGAGAAGAGGAATAGCTGGGTCAAATGGTGGTTCCATTCCCAGCTTTCCAAATAATCTCCCTACTGCTTTCCAAATTGGCTGCACCAATTTGCAGTCCCAGCAACAGTGTATGAGTGTACCTTTTTCCCCAGCATCCTCGCCAGCACTTGTTGTTTGTCTTCATAATGGCTGCCATTCTTATTGGAGTGAGATGGTATCTTAGAGTAGTTTTAATTTGCATTTCTCTGATTGCTAGAGATGATGAGCATTTTTTTTTTTGTATATTTATTGATTGATTGTATATCCTCTTCTGAGAAGTATCTGTTCAGGTCCTTGGCCCATTTATTGATTTATTGATTGACCGACTCCTGCTTTTTTAAAATTTAATATCATTCTGTAATAACCTCTTAATGAGTCATGTGATTATGCTGTAATTTACTAAATTTACCCATACTGAATATTACAGAAGCATTTTTAGTTCACCATTTCTCTTTGCTACTTTTATTGTGGCAGATTTTTTTTCTCTTTCTCCTGATTGCCTTAGGTATTTTCTTTCACCCCATTGCTAGTCTCTCTTCTTTTTTCTTCCTCTGATCAGTGACTGTTTCTGTACACCCCTTCTGCCACTGGCTCTGTTCTTTTAAGCCTCTTCTTCCCAGAGACAACTCATTTTCTATTGTTTATTGTTTTCTATTGGGCTTTTATTCTACCACCACCCACCCCAGTGTACCCAGTACACTGGGTGTTCATTTTACCATGAGAAACAGATTCAAAAAGATTTTAAATGCAAGTGATTTTTCTCAAAGTCACATAAGCACACACAGCAAGATGGTAGGACTGGATTTTTGCCATGGATCTCCTAACTCCTAATTTTGTATCCTTTCCTGAAAGAAGAGATTCATCCTTAGCAGCATTTCTTATTTTCACTGGTCTTTCATCCCTGGTTTTGTTACTACCAAGTAAATAGAAAAGATAAAAGAAACTAAATAGAAAAGATATTTATAAAAATTGCATTTTTTTGGCTAGGAGTGGTGCTGTACACCTGTAATCCCAGCAGCTCAGAAGAATAAGGCAGAAGGATCTCAAATTCAAAGCCAGCCTCAGCAATTTAGCAAGACCTTGTCTCAAAATAAAAAGTAAAAAGGCCTGGGGATATGGCTTAGGGGTTGAGCATCCCTAGGTTCAATCCCTCATACCCTCCCCGCCAAAAATTACATTATTCAAACTGGAAAATTGGCAGCTGAAAATAATAATAATAATTGCATTTTATTTAACCTTCTGTTTATTGGAGGGTGAAATATAATTAAAAATTAACTTTTTAAAAAGTTCTTATAATCTTGTAAAAATTATGGAGAAACACTTAATATCTGTTCTTCTGGAAAATATTTTGTTTAGTTGTTCCCATCAGAAAAATTCATGCTCTGACCATCACATGGGCACTTCCTCCTCAACAGCAACATTACAGGTAAGAGTTCAAGGGAAACTAAACTTCATTAGATACTGAGCGACAGTTATATTTTTAAAACATGCTAAATGGTTTACGTTTACAGAATTCTGAATTTGTAAACACAGATGTGTTAAACTTGGAAATTAAACATGCCTGGATTTTCCAAGTCTTGCTGTATATTTTACTGTCCTTTTGGGTATTAAAAACTAGAGTTCTCTTGTGACTAGTTACCTTTCCATAGTCTTCAAAATTGAGCATTTAGTAGAATGTTAACTTTTATAATTATTTTCTTTTGTATTTTTAGTACAAAAATATATCTATGCATGGTTTATTAGGTGGTGGCTACCATTTAATTTGATGCTTTCAGAAGTAAAGTCATAGCCAGGCATGATGGCACAGGCCTGTAATTCCAGCTACTTGGGAGACAGAGGCAGGAGGATTACAAGTTGGAGGTCAGCCTCAGCAATTTAGCAAGGCCCTAAACAACTTAGTGAGACCATGTCTCAAAATACATAAAAAGGGATGGGAATGTAGCTAAAAGTAGAGCACTCCTGGGTTCAGTCCCCAGTCCCCTGCCAAAAAAGTAAAGTTAAATAACTTTTTGAGTAAGCATCAAGGATTTTTGCTACTATGAGTTAAGGCATATTTACTTTAATTGGGAAGGTATTTCAACTTATGTATATATGAACAGTACAGCTTGGGCCAGGGTAATTTTTTAAAGATAAGGATCAAATAATCCACACATACAAATACTGTATAATTAGAAATAAATGCAAATGAAAATGCAATTGAGTTGATAAAAATTTAATTAATCTTTTAAAACCACTGTGGACAAAACAAAGCCATGAGGACACATATACAAGCAGAAGAAAAGAAAGTAATGTGTATTGCTTGAGCTTGGTAAAAAAAATGCTTTTGTTAGAATACCAGGTCTCATAAAATTAATAAAAATAGTGTGCTTATGAGAAAGCAGAAAAAAATACATATTGTCTACTTGTTTTTGGTATAAGGAAAATATAGAAAAAAGTAATATACTCAATGATCTAGTTATGAAGTCTCAAGAAGCATTATTAAGCATATTTAAAAGTTTGTTTAAAATTACTACATGCTTTTAAATGTCGAATAAGACAAAAAGCCATTAAGTGAGAAGTAAAGTTCTGCTTCTGTATTTGTTCCTGTCCTCCAATATATATCAAACCTTAATAGTTTCATTTATATCTTTTAGGCATTAAAATACTAAATATAAAGCACACATACTTTTTATGGAAATAGAATTATACTACATATAAACAATTTAACTGCTTTGATGCATTATTAAGGTAGTTCATTGTGGTAATTTTGAAAATTATTGAAAAGTAAAAAAACTATTAATGATTATTTTTCCAAAAACTGTTAAAATTTCTATGTTTCCATCCAGTTATTTGCTTATTTTTTTTTTAATGGACTGTTAGTTTTAACAAGATATTTCTCCAGGCACAGTGGTGCACATCTATAATCCCAGCAAGTTGGAGACTGACATAGGATCACAAATTCAAGGCAGCCTGGGAAACTTAGTGAAACCCTGTCTCAAATTAAAAAATAAAAAGGGCGGGCTGGGGATGTGGCTCAAGCGGAAGCGTGCTCGCCTGGCATGCGTGCGGCCCCGGGTTCGATCCTCAGCACCACATACAAAAATGTTGTGTCCGCCAAATACTAAAAAATAAATATTAAAAAAAATTCTCTCTCTCTCTCCCCCTCTCTCTCACTCTCTCTTTAAAAATAAAATAAAATAAAATAAAAAGGGCTAGCAATGTAGCTCAGTGATAGAGTACCCCTGGGTTCAATACCCAGCAATGCCTCACCCCCACCCCTATCACCATCAGTTATTTTGAATCTCCAAATATAAATATCCAGTAAATTAGCTTCTATAGGGATCCAGTTTTTACAGAGAAGCCAATAATTGTTTATTCCTCTAGATACTAAATACAGTACAATTAGCTTTGTTTAGATGAAAATATGTGATCCACTGAGCTCACTCCTCTGTGCCAATCTTAGTATACATGTAAATCAATTCACATTTTAAACAATGTTGTATGGGCTTTCAGTGTTGCTTAATATAGTGGAAATCATAATATTATATCTGATTTTTAAGAGTTTACAAAGTTTTGGTGGGAATGATGATATATGCCTGCAGTCCCAGCTCCTGGGGAGGCTGAGAAAGGAGGCTACTTTGAGGCCAGCCTGGTCAACATGGCAAAATTCCATCTCTAAATAAATAAATAAATTTACTGATTAGAGAAAAAAAGTTTCCTAAATTGAGTTCTGTAACTTCATTTGATTACCTAATTCATTTTTCTGGATATCTATATTTTGTTAAGGACTACATTTTAAAAATTATGTAGAAGCTAGTGGGTAAAGAATTTGAATAACATATGCAACCACTTAGGCTATTATTATATAATATTAATACCTGTTAACTGCATTTGCATGAAAACTCTGCACATGGGCAAGTGAAAATAAAAATACAGTGAGGTTATGTCTTTTGTTTAAAGTACTGATTTACTTGAAGGAAACTAAAACTAGAAACTGACTTAATTGAAAAAACTAAAACGAGAACCCAGATTTCCAACCTTTAGAATAACACATTTCATTTTACAAAGCTTTTGTTTGTAGACAGAGTGATTCATAACAGCCCTGTATTAGGTTCTAAAATGATAGTCTATATTACTTTTATTTTGGGTGAGACAAATAAGATTTTATCATGAAAGGAGAGAAGTTTGGTATCCAAGAAAAGAAGTTGTAGCCTTAAATTTTGGAATGATTGTACTCATTCAATGATTTCAGATAAAGTGATTTACCATATTTTATATTTTTATCTTGCTGCTTTTAAATTAATTGCAATTTCACATTTAGTGGATTTCTGTAAGAACAAGTTTAATTATGTTATCAAATATTGTAGTTACTGTGTGCAGTTGCACAAGTCTGTAATCCCAGTGACTTGGGAGGCTGAGAGAAGAGGATCACAGATTCAAGACCAGCCTTAGCAACTTTAGAGAGGCCCTAAGCAACTTAGTGAGACCCTGTCTCAAAAATTATAAAGGGTTGGAAATGTGGTTCAGTGGTAGAGCAACCCTAGGTTCAACTCCTAGTACCAAACCAAACCAAAAAAGAATAAATCAAATGTTATAGTCTTAGAGATAAGATTTTCTAGTGTAAAAAAGCTTTTGTTGTGACCTTTAAATTTTTTTTAAAGGGTGAAGCCACTTCATTATATCTCCTGGCTGGTCGGACATGAAGGCAAAGGCAGCATTCTTTCTTACCTTAGAAAAAAGCAAGTATTCAGTTATTAAGAATTTTCAGTATAACAACCTCTGAAAGATAATAGTAAACAATAAGTGTTACATTGCTCGTTCTTTTGCTTTAGCTGCCAGGAGGTCTACAGTAAAATTTAATTCTTAGTTGTAATCATATACATAACCTCATTTATTTTAATTGTCATCTTCTATTTTGTTATTTCCTCATACTGTACACCAACATCATAAATGAAAGTAATAAATTCCAGAATTACATAAATTGGTTAACTCTAATCAAGAATTTGGATTTGACAAAATAGTAAAGGAGTAAATTATTTAAAAACTGGATTTTTTAGGCTTTTCTAAACCAAAAGGTAGACTTTAATGAAAATTTCAGTGTGTAGATCAGTTGTACAAAATATATGAGGTTGTGAAAAGTGTATGTAACTTTCTTAGCAGAGTGTGTCATGATGCATGTAAGCACCTATGTAAGTCACCTACATCCAAATAATAGAAACAAAACTTTAGAATCAGGACCAGAATATTATGGTAATTCCTTGATTGACTTTTTTGTTAATTAATTAATTTGAGAATGAAAAGAGATGAGAAATGTAAAGAGGTGCTTGAAGATATCAGTGTGTTCTAAAATAAAGAAAATGAAGAGGCTAGAGTTATTATAAAAGAATAAACCAATTATAATTGAGTTTATACATACCTTTTACAGTATGTATAATGTGCTTTGAGATGTGTGCAAATTTACCAAACTTTATTACAATTTCAAATACTTCATTTTGGAGTCCTTCTCCCTTAAGTTTTCAGGTGCTCACTTTGGTAGCAGATATAATAAAAATAAAATAAAGTAAATTGATTCAGAGATTAACACAGTCCCTGTGCAAGGATGACACAAAAATACATAAAGTACTCCATAGTTTTTTGGAAAAAAAAGTTTAGGATATTATTTTAGTCAGGAAAAGATCCAGTCTTGTTTCTTTCTTAGACAATCTATATAGATTAGCTAATAGTCTCAAAGAGCTCATTTGACTTTCTAAACTGGAATGTATTTGATACATTTTAAGATTTCTTTTAAGAGACAATAAGAAATGATAAGTGAAATGCTTCCCAGCAGCCATATCTTAATATTTTGTATTGTTTATTTCAAGAAGAAGTTCTTCGATTTCATGAAACTGTTAGTGTTTTACTGTGTTGCAATATCTATTAGCTTCCCCATTAAACAGGTAAAGACGGCTGTTACTTCCTTCTGGGACTCCCAAGTGCACAATCGTCTGTTGGAAGGCTTTATGCTTTTAAAATTTGTACTTTGAAATTTACTATTAGAAATTATATTTAATCAAAAGCTAAGATTCCCAAATTTTACATAGAAAAGCCTATTTTGTTAATTTGAAGTATTTGTAGGCTGTCAATTCAGATATACTGATTGGATTATTTTTTCCCAACTATAGGTGCTGGGCTCTTGCATTATTTGGTGGAAATGGTGAGACAGGATTTGAGCAAAATTCTACTTATTCAGTGTTCAGCATTTCTATCACATTAACTGATGAAGGTTATGAACATTTCTATGAGGTAAATATTAACATGGAGTTTTTTTCTTTTATATAGGTATTACTTTATGTAATAGACTAATGAGATGTTTTGTTTTCAGGTTGCTCATACTGTCTTTCAGTATTTAAAAATGCTGCAGAAGCTAGGCCCAGAAAAAAGGTAATAAACTTCTTAGAATGAGGCCAGGAGTCAATTCTAATATGTTTTAGCCTTCAGCCTGCCAGTACACATGGTTTAGTCGTGTGGGATGGCTTTTCAGGCATTTCCTACTCTATTTCCTTTACTGGCTTCATATCCTCATCCTTCTACATGTGAGTGTACGCTAAGGTTTTACATTTATTTGGCCAGTTCTTTATTTTTATGCTTCTTTTTTCTTGTTGATGATTCTAGTGATAAATTTAAGTATATCTCTAATTATCATTTTCTTTCATAGAGTTTTTGAAGAGATTCAGAAAATTGAGGATAATGAATTTCATTACCAAGAACAGGTATTGGAAGTCAAATTCTTTTTGAATGTTATCTGTGACCAAGTTGAAACTGGTGTGGACATTGTTCCTCTTTTTGGAAGTGTCACTGGAGTTTTTATTCTGCCACTCTTTGTCATGTGAGTCTCAAGATGGCCTTGAGGCTATCTAAAAATTAAATCTTGTTTTGAGTATTTATATTGAGTAACAGTCACAGGATTAGACAGATGACATAGATCATGTTGTATCGCAGCCATTTGTCAATGTAATCATCCATCCTATCTATCCCTCTGATAAACATTCATGGAAAGCTTGCTGTGCTATGGTAGTTTGGGAATTCAAATATTGTGAAGGTATTCTTTAAGGTAAATCTGTAGTAATTGCTATGTATAATGTTAGAAACACTGAGCTTTGCTATTTTAGGGGAAAGACAATGTTTTCCTTGATTGAAATAGGATAGGAGAAGTCTTCATGGGTGTAGAAAATTTGAATTGAGTTCAGTATCAAAATATAGGGTTTGAATAAGATTTGGTTATATTCTAGGCAATAGAAAGGAACATAAGTAAGAAATTATCTATATAGTATAAGGACATATAAAAGAAAGATATTATTTAATGTTGAAAGGTAAAGAGTTTAGAGCAGAGGGTTTTTCCCCCTGTTTGTGGCTTGGATCCCTTTAGAAGTCTGTTGAATGTTGTAGACCCCTCCTCAGAATACTACTTAATCCTCTTGGCTTTTTAAAATTTTGGAAAAATTATCAGTAGTACAGTGATCATTGGTATATCGCTCACCTAAATTGATAATATTACCAGTTGATAATAATTCATCATATTTTCTTTCTTCTCTTTCTGTGTGTGTGTCTATTTTTTATTGAACCTTTTGACAGTTAATTATATACAATGTCATACTTCACCCTAAATGTTTTTTAAAAATATTTATGTTTTAGTTGTAGTTGGATACAGTACTTTTATTTTATTTATTTTTTTGTGGTGCTAAGGATTGAACCCAAGGCCTCTCACGTGCTAGGTGAGCATTGTACCACTGAGCCACAACCCCAGCCCCGCCTAAATGTTTTTTGGCATGTATCAAGGCAGAGGCAGTCTCTTGCCTTACGTCAATATAGTTGTCTCAGTGGGAAATTTAACATTGAAACAATAATGTTAATTAATACACAGTACATAGTGTTTCCCCACTCCCCATGGTGTTTTTTTTTTTAATTTTTTTTTTAGTCATTGATAGACCTTTATTTTATTTATGTATTTATATGTGGCGCTGAGAATCGAACCCAGTGCCTCGCACAATGCCAGGCAAGTGCTCTACCACTGAGCTACAGTCCCAGCCCCCCATGGTGTTCTTTTTTTTTTCCCATGGTGTTCTTAAATGCATAATATAGTAGTTTACAAAGGAATATTAAAGTACTCAAAACAGTAAAAAATAATAATGTGTTTCTTTATTAAATAACAAGATGTGGTAGAATATCTAGTAATTTTCAGGATTTTTAAGTAGCATTGAGTATACATGATATCTACAATTGTGATTTCTCTTGGAGAAGGTCATAGATACTATTAATATTACCATGGTTTGTTGCCTATATTCATAATTTTAAAGAAGTAACTTATAGATTAGTGAATATATGTAATTTCTTTCCAACCAAATTAATGGGTCCCTCCTGAATTTGTCTGCTGACATCTTGTAGGGGATATATCGGGACCCTAGATTTGAGAGCTCCTGATTTAACAACCATAGAGAACATTGAAAGCTGAATTTTTGGATCATCACTGTACTCTTCCCTCAATATGTATTATGAGTAAAGGATACTTAGTACTGAGTACAAGATCACAAAAACGAGATTTCCAGTTACTGTTGACTTCTGTTTTAATGTGGTTTATATACTTCAAAAGAAGTTATCTGAAATGAACTAGAAATCTTATTTACAGAACAGAAAAATCTACCTGGCCCATATTGATTACTAAAAGGGTCCTAGAGACATTCCTTGTAAGTGGATTGATAAATCTAGAACCCGCAAGTCCTGTCATCTGTGTTTCCAGGAGTGATGTTGATCAGTATTCTCATCAGCTATGATGGCAGTATGTGGACCAGAACTGTGGCAGGGAAAAGAGTGGAAATGAGAATTGTGGACAACTCTGTCATACCCAGATTCTTTTCTTTGCAACTGGCTTTTTAGCATTGTTTAAGTAAATGATATTTTCTTTTGCCTTATCAGTTACTTGTTGGAAGTGCATTTCAAGATAATGTTTTTTTCTGCCATCTCCCCATTCCATAGCTTATCACTCCCCCCAATCTATGGCATGATGAGTATTTCAAGATAATGTTTTTTTCTGCCATCTCCCCATTCCATAGCTTATCACTCCCCCCAATCTATGGCATGATGAGTATTTGTATTAATGAATATTTGTCTTGATTTGAAAACACAAGACCCAAAACATCTTAGATTAAAACCTAACCAACTCAGCAGCTCAGGAGGATTGCAAGTTCAAAGCCAGCTTCAGCAAAGGAAGGTGTTAAGCAATTCAATGAGACCCTATCTCTAAATAAAATACAGAATAGAGTTGGGGATGTGGCTCAATGGTCAAGTGGCCCTGAGTTCAATCCCCTGTTACCATTCCCCTATTTCCCCCTCTCCCCACCCTCACTCAAAACAAAACAAAAACAAAAACAAACTACCAAGCTGGGTATTGTAGCACATGCCTATAATCCCAGTGGTTCAGGAGGCTGAGGCCAGAGCATCACAAATTCAAAACCAGTCTCAGCAACTTAGCCAGGCCCTAAGCAGCTTGTGAGACCTTGTCTCAAAATATCAGACAAAATATGAGTTATATGAACTAGTTATATGAATTTTGCTGCATCGGCTGGGCCTTCCAAGGAGCCCCAGCATCAATACTGATCCGTGGAAAGTGTTCAGGAAAACACGGTGGATTAGCAATGACAGAAAGGGTGATCTGGATGGAATCCATATTCCTAGATATGCACCCAAGAGAATTGAAAACATAAGTCTGCAGAAAAACTTATGCACAAATATTCATAGCAGCATTATATATTATAGTCAAAACATGGAAACAACTGTAACCGATGAGTGGATAAATAAAAAGTAGACTCTGTATATTAGGGAATATTATTCAGCCATAAAAAGAATAATTTATGTTATAACTTAGGTGAATCTTGAAGACACTCTGCTAAATGAAAGAAGTCAAATACAGAAGGTCACGTTTTAAATAGGTCCATTCATATGAAATAATCAGAATAGATTAATTCATAGAGAATATAGACTGATGTCTCAGGGACTGAGGGAAGTAAGTAATTGGGAATGACTGCCTAATGAGTAAGAAATTTTCTTTTGGGGTGAGTGCAAGTATTCTGAAACTTGATAGGTAATGATTACAAAACTTGATGATTGTACTAAAAGCTACCAAATTATACACTTTAAAAGGTTGAATATTGTACTATGTGCATTACATTTTAAAGAAAAATTAAATGGCTAGCTACTGTGGCACATGACTAATCCCAGCAACTCAGGATACTGAGGAAAAGGATTGCAAGTTCAAGGCCTGCCTCAGCAATTTATCAGACTCTTTCAAAATAAAAAAATGAAAAAAGGGGGTGGGGATGCAGCTCAGTAACAATGCAGCCCTGGGTTCAATCCCTAGTACATAAATAAATAAATAAAAATTAGATGATAACATTTAAGTGTGTTTTTGTTTTTGTGGTGCTGGGGATCTAACCCAGAGCCTTGGTTACACACTAGGCAAATGCTCTACCTCCAGCCCATTTAAAAGGTTTTTCCCTAACACATAGTCTATTGTTTTGGCATGACATATCTGCTTTTGGCTAGAGTCCTTAGTGTTTTCTCATAGGAAATACTTGGAATCACTCAGTTTTATCTATAACCTACAAGAGAGCAATTACATTTAAGTAAATAGCTAGTTAAAATAATTTTAAAAATAGAGAACACAACAGGAAGAGCTATTTCAAGTACTTTAGTGACATTGATGGTACGGGAATGTTTTCTCAAATAGAGAAAAAAAGCTAACAGTGAACTTTCCTTACTTTTTTTTAATCCTATTTTTATATGGAAATGTATGAATGATATATACGTGCTTGTCTGTTCCTGCCTCCACCCTATGCCACTACTGCTCCAGAATGCAGTAACCTTCATTTTCATTCTCCCATTAGATAAGATGCAGCCTATATATATATATATATATATATATATATATATGGTAAAGGGCTAGGCAGGAAGGTATTTGGGGAATAGTATGTAGATAACATTAGGAAGCCAGAATTATAGTCTATACTTGGCTTGTGTAAGCTTGGCAAGTCACCTAATCAATCAGTGTATTTCCTATGTGAAACATGGGAATGGAACCACTTGTTATCTACAGGACCTATGAGGTCCTTTTGTTTCTTTGTTACTGAGAATTGAACCCAGGGTCTCTGTACTATTGAGCTACATCCCTAGTCCTTTTTATTTTTTGTTCTGAGACAAGTCTAAGTTGCTGAGGATCTTAATAAGTTGCTGAGGCTGGCCTAGAACTTACAAACTTCTTGTCTTGGCCTCCCAGGTCACTAAGATTATAGGCGTGTGCCACCCTCAGTTTTAAAATTCTGTGTATCTGGATGCTTAATAAATACTTGAATTTATTGCTTTCTTCTGGAAAATTATTTCCATTTCATTGGTTCAGAGAACTGTACAATACTGAGTAATATAACTTTTTTTAAAAACTTTATTTTTACTTAACACATAATAATTGTACATGTTTGTGTGGTACAGTGATATATTAATACACAGTACAATGTGTAACAATCACATCAGGTTAATGGGCATATCTATCACTTCAAGCATTTATAATTAGTTTATGTTGGAAGCATTCAAAATTCTGTCCTCTAGCTATTTTGAAATATATAATTAACTGCTGTCAACCATATTTGTCCTACTATGTTAAAGAGCATTAAAAGTTATTGTTCCTATCTAGCAGTATTCCTGTATCTATTAACCATCCTCTCTCTATCCCTTCTGCCCACTACCCTTCCCACCTCTGGTAACTACTGTTTTACTCGCTACTCAATAATTTTATCTAATGATACTCATGTTTTCATTTGTTTGATCCTTACAAATAGTTTTTTGGTGATAGTGCTGTAGTAGTAGGTCCACTGTCTTTATTGACCTTGCAGTCATGTGGAGCACTGGACAGATGAGCATTTACAATTCAGTGTTATGATTGCTCTCATGAAGAGACTGTAACATGACTAGAATCTAGTTGAGCTGTCAGACTCAGAAGGGGTTTGGAGGGGTGTGAGGTTAAACTCCTTAAGGCAGTACCTTCCACTGATATTTTTGTGGAATTGCAAGCATCAGATTCTTAAGCTGCAGTTATATCTACTTTTGAGTTCATTTTTGAAAACAGAAAATATATGAGTATTGTGGCCAATTAAGGATAACAGCGGGGGCTGGGATGTGGCTCAAGCCATATCGCACTCGCCTGGCGTGCGTGCGGCCTGGGTTCGATCCTCAGCACCACATACAAACAAAGATGTTGTGTCCGCCGAAAACTAATAAATAAGTATTAAAAAATTAAAAAAAAAAAAAAAGGATAACAGCGGAGAGGTTCTGGTGTGAAATAATTTTGCCTCTTTACAGACAGATCCAGTTGAGTATGTGGAAAACATGTGTGAAAACATGCAACTGTACCCACTGCAGGACTTTCTCACTGGAGACCAGCTTCTTTTTGAATACAAGCCGGAAGTAAGGAGGTTTCCACTTCTAAAACTTGCTTTTAGGAAAAGAGAAGGGTGAAAAAGTACCAAGAGTATACTTAAGAATTGAGAAAAGAGAAAACTTGGTTATATTTAGTCAGGATTTTTTATTTGTTTAAGCAGAAGAAATTGCAATAGTTGTATGAGTAATTTCTCATTATTTTACATGATTATGTTTTAATATAAGAAGCTTAAAGTTTTCACATTGTTCAGACATCTAAAATAGTTAAGGCAGTTAAGAATTATTTTATTTAGTTCTTAAACATACTTAAGAAGTTGTTTAGCTTACCTTTTAATTTTTTTGGAAATTCAGGACAATTAAATCCAGATACAGATTGCTGTTCTAGCCAACCAAAGAGTGGGAGAAATACCTACTAGATAGATTAAAATATACACACCAGTAAAAGAGAGCTCTATTGGTAAATTTCCTAGATGTACAGCTGTTAACTTCATGATGTATGGTTCAATAAGGTGACTTTGAACTGGAACCAAAGTGATAAAACCTTTGTTTGTTCTTTTATTACATATTATGTTGGATATCTTTATTGAAAAAAAGATTATAGGCATGTGCCACCCTCAGTTTTGCATATATTTAAAAGTATTTTGACTTTGATAAATAAATAACTTTGGGGGATCACAAAATTCTTACAAGAAAAATGTAAGATTTTCTAAATTAGCTGGGCATGGTGGCATATGCCTATAATCCCACTGATTTGAGAGGCTCAGGTAGTAAGTTCCAAGTTTGAGGCCAGCCTCAGCAACTTAGTGAGACCCTGTTTAAAAAATATATGTGTGTGTGTGTGTGTGTGTGTGTGTGTACACGCACGTATACACATACACACACAGCTGGGGGTGTGGCCCAGTGGTTAAATGCCTGTGGGTTCAATCCCCAGAACCCCCCCACCCCAAATTAAAAATTCTCTAAATTAGAAACATGATTTACAGATAATATTACATATAGGTGAATAGTTGGTGAGGGGCATTCCTCTACTACTGGGGAACATATCACCTTTGTTCTTACGGGGTAACAGTAGCCAACCAGTGATGATTTCTTCCCCAGGGGATATTTGTCACTGTCTAGAGATATTTTGGTTGTGATAACTAAGGGTTGGGCATGGAGAGGGCAGTTCCTGAAATCTGGTAAATGGAAGCCTAAGATGCTGCCAACCATCCTAAAATGCAGAAGACAGTTACTTACAACAAAGAATTATCTGACCCAGGATGTTACTAGTGCTGAGGTTGAGAAATTTTAGAAAGGGTGTTTATTCCAAAACTTTCTTTTAAAGAGGATAGGAAAAGGCAAAGGAAGAAGTAACAATTACACATTCTTGCTATCTCTCTAGGTTGGTTATGTCTAGTGATCTGAGTGTTTTTTCCAAACCACCATTTGTTGTTTTTTCTCAAAGAAATGTTTATATTTTACTTGAAATTCCAAATTAACTACATAATCTTGAATTTAATCCTTATCGCAGATGAAGGATTATTAGAGGAGGCCTTGCTTTGGCATCATTTTACTGTCTTGTGTATGAAGTAGTATATAGTTTTTAAGAGTATATTCTTTGGCATGTACAGTATGGTTAGAATTCCACTTTTGACACTTCTAGCTGTGAGGCTGTTAGCAACTGGTTGATGGGGACTTGCTATCTACTAATTTCCTTTTCTTTGACATCAGCTACCTATCCTTTGCCCAGGTCTTAGCACAGTTGGCCCAGTTTATAGAATGATTCCCTTAACCTTATGTTCCCACTCTCCTATCACTAGGTCCTTTGATTCTTTAGATGGAAAAGAATGATAAGCCTGTGCTTACTCTGGGAAAGTATAAGGCAAAAACAAAGGGAAAAGTAGGTGCAACATGAAAGAGTCAGTCAAAATATTTGGTAACAGTCATAGCAGAAATGAGGATCCATAGTCTAAATTATGAATCTGGAAANTTTTTTTTTTTTTTTTTTTTTTTTTGTACATCACATAATCTTTAACCTGAGCATTAGTTTTTAATCTCTGAAGCTGAGTATTATTTTCTTTAAAATGATTATACCTTATTATTATTTTTTTGGATTAAATGAAATAGTGTATGTTGAGCACTGAATGGCATATAGTAAAACATAGTAAATAATAGCAGTTTTTATTGCTAGTGCTGTTAATATGTGGGACTTATTATCATGAAACATTTGATAATTGTCAGTTATACCTCAAGTAAAACTGAAAAAAATACTTGACATATTAATTAATTAATGATGCTTTGTAAATATGGGTGTTCATGCACTTTAAATAGTTTTATAAACATCAGGATGCTAGGATCTTGGGGGTGTCTAACAATGTAACTTTGCCTTTTTAACAGAAATATATTAAGTTAAGATTATTATTGTATATGTCTCCCTTTCCTTACCACCAACATTCCCCCTTCCACTGTTATTAGGTCATTGCTGAAGCCCTTAATCAGCTAGTTCCTCAAAAAGCAAATCTTGTTCTACTGTCTGGTGCTAATGAGGGAAAATGCAACCTCAAGGAAAAGTGGTTTGGGACTCAGTACAGCATAGAAGGTAAATATTTTGTCTTCCAATTAGATTTATCTGATTTACTTTGGAATTTTTATGCTTTAATGATCTTATCTGATGGTTCTTGTGGTGGGGTGAGTATAATTTTTTTTTAAAGTTCCCTTTGAAATGAAAATTACTTACTCTAATTTGGGAGGAATTATTTTCTGCTATGCTTATATTTATTAGCTATTGAAAAAAATCCTGTTTTGGTATTTGGAAATCATTTTTAGAAAAGTACTTTTCAAATATAGTGTGTCACTTTTTGATGTTATTGAAATACAGATATTGATTCAAGGGGTCTGCGAAGGACCTGAGAGTTTATGTATCTAACGGTTTCCCAGCTGATAAGAGTGCTAATGGGACTACACTTTGAGCAGTGAAATTCTAGATTGCCTGGATATGTCAGAATTAATTTGTGGAGGCTAGTCAATGATAGGTTTGTTAAGAGAATTCTGATCATGGCCTTATTTGTTGGATCAGTTTGTCTTTCTTCTCTACAGATGTTGAAAACTCCTGGGCTGAACTGTGGAAGAGTAATTTTGAATTAAATCCAGATCTTCATCTTCCAGCTGAAAACAAGTACATAGGTCAGTAAGATAGCAGTCATTTTACATAATCTATCCATGTACTAATCAGCAAAACTTGTATAGTACATAATGTTTTACAAAGTACCATATGAATTCCTATTTTAGAATCCCAATTATAGGCATTATTCTTTTCTTTTCTGAATGAAAACACAAATTTAGAAAAACAAAGTGACTTATCCCAAACTATTTAATTGGTGAATAGAAGAACTGGGACTTAAACCCCAATCTTGGCTTCCTGACATTTATGCTTTTTCTTGAACATAATAGCTGACCCTTTCAAAGGAAGAAATTGTCATTATCTTATCATATTTTCTAGTGTTTTTCAAATTGTGGTTTACAACCCATCAAAATGTTGTAAAATAAATATTAATGGGTTGTGATGTCAGTGTAATTGGGCTGTAAAGCATTAAAAAATCAATTAGAGGGCTGGGGATGTGGCTCAAGCGGTGGCGCGCTCGCCTGGCATGCGTGTGGCCCGGGTTCGATCCTCAGCACCACATATAAACAAAGATGTTGTGTCTGCCAAAAACTAAAAAATAAATATTAAAATATTTAAAAAAAAAAATCAATTAGAATAGAATATAGAAAATATTTTATTACATAAAGAAAAGGTGTTATTTCAAAAAATATTGTTTTGTATCTATCAACTTGCTTGCATTGGAAATATTTCTGTGAGTTGTAGTAAGAAAATTTGAAAGCTACTTATCCTAAGTCAAAGGTTTTACAGTTGTCTGTGAATGTAATACATTCAGAAAACTTTATTTTCCCAGCAATTTCATTACTACATATATATACAAAAGAGTTGAAAAAAGCACTCAAACAAATACACTTACATCATGATCATACTAGCATTATTAACGACAGTCAAAAGATAAAAAAACAGCCAAATGGATGATTGGATAAATTGTCGTATACACATTCTAGAATACTACTCAGCCATAAATAGAAAGGAAATACAGTGATAAACCTTGGGAATACCATACCAAGTGACAAGGCCATATATGAATACATTTATTTGAAATATCTAAAAAAGTACATCTACAGAGACAGAACATAGTAAAGGTTGCTAGGATCTGGGGAGGGGAATGGTTAATAGGGAGCAACTCCCTTAAAAATAATAGGCTTTCCTTTTGGGGTGATTTGGAAAATTATATGGCACTAGATCAGTGGTTGTGCAATATTGTGGGTGTATTAATGCCTCTGAAATATTCACTTTAAAATGGCTAATTTTCTATCATGTGCATCTCGTCTCAATTAGGAAAAAAGCCATGTGGTGTGTGTGTGTGTGTGTGTGTGTGTGTGTGTGTTTTACTATATTGGATTTAAAGGCATTTTACAATTGATGTACATCCCCAGCCCTTTTTGTTTTTTATTTTATGAGAGGGTCTCACTAAGTTGCTGAGGCTGATTTCAAAATTGATGATCCTCCTGTCTCAGCCTCCCAAGTCACTTAGATTATCGGCCTGCATGTGCCCCCTTGTGGCTAACTTTTATTTTTATAAGTCTTATGATTTTGGGCAATTCAGTTTCATATCTTGAACATTAAATATCTAAACAACTAAAGTTTTTTTAAGAGAAATAACTATAACAATTTATTCTTTCATTCTCATTTTCCCTCCAGTTACCTATTTATCACCTATATTGGATGTAATAATTTGTTTTTATTAACTGAAATTACAAGTTTGGCTTTGTTTGAGCAGAATTATTTTGTAGACTTTCAAATGTCCATAAAGTTGGTAAGAGACATTCAAGAATGTATTCATTCATAAAGTGAATTATACAACTATCCTAATCAGAAGTTCCTCTTTCAGAATTTTTTTGAGAAAGGAAATGAACCCAAATTCATGGAAATCGAAATTTGGGAAATCACAGATTTTTCAGAGTTTATATACAGCATACTCTAGTATTTAAATATGGCTTATTTTTGCCACACACACAAAAAATGGTTATTTAAACTTTTAAAACCAAGAACAGATTGAAAATTCTGTTAGAATAATGGAATGTTTTTATTCTGTTCTTTTGTTAGCCACGGATTTCACATTGAAGGCTTTTGATTGCCCTGAAACAGAATACCCTGTTAAAATTGTGAATACTCCACAAGGTTCCCTGTGGTATAAGAAAGACAACAAATTCAAAATCCCAAAAGGTAATATGTTACCCTCCCTAAAAGATGTGAGGTAATTAAAACAAATCTTCCTCCTCTTCATAGCAACATTCTTTTTCCCCCCTGTGTCTTGCCCACTTCCTTTTCCCTTTACCTGTGGAGACCTTTTCTAGGCTTATCTATCAGATTCATACTGTGTTCCTATGTTATCACATAAATACTTACAGATACTCTGTTTTTCAGTAAATAAAAATTCAAGCCTAGAAATTGTTTTCAGATACTTTTCTTTTAGATAAATGAAAGTGGAGCCAGATGTTTGGCCATTTAAGGAATTGGTATTATTTGAACATAAGATTATATGAAAAAAAATATTCTTACAGGGCTGGGGTTGTGGCTCAGTGGTAGAACACTTGCCTAGCATGTGTGAGACACTGAGTTCCATCCCCAGCACCACAATAAAAAAACTAAATGAACAAAATAAAGGTATTGTGTACATCTACAACTAAAAACATTTTTTAAAAATTATTCTTGGATATAACAGTAGCCTAATCCAGCATTACAGATGTAAAAATTTCCCCCATCTGCCTCTTGCTATCTTGCTTTTCATTATAAAGGAAGCATCATGTAGAGTTGTTAAACAGACTAAATTTCTTGATTTTTAAGGTTATGACCCAAACTATGTGGCTTTTTTATGTTTTGTTCCTGGTTTATAGCATTGAAACTTCCTGAAGCAACTTGGAATCATAAACTAAGTGTCCTTAGATGTAATTTAACTAATGTCCCAAATCCAAATACAGTTATACCTTAGTTCTGTGAAGAAATCTTGAGTTTGTTGAGAAAGTGTTTCCATAAATCAATCCATCCATCTTCCCTCTCTTCTTTTCTCCCTCCCTCCATTCTTCCTTTTTCTCTATCTATCCTTTCATCATTCTGCTGGGGATTAAACCCACAGTCTTCTGCTTGTTAAGCATGCATTCTTCCACTGAGCTATATCACCACCTCTTCACAATTTTTCTTGAATGGCTTATAAGACTTTCAGAAAATGTTCTTAATTCAGCTTCCATAGAAAAAGGTTCTGTCAAAACTTTCTGTAAACTTTAGGGTTATTCCCTTAATGTTCTTGACATGTATACCCTAACATTTTCCCTGTCTGAAGCTATTAATAAGTGTGAATATTCATATACCTCTTTGTGTGTATCCATATATCTGATCTTCACTTAGAAAGTCTCACAGGGTACTTTATTTGGAATGGTAAATACTGTCTTTAAAAAAAAAAAACCTTAAAAATAAAAATGTAGTGTGTAGAAAAAAATAAAATATGAGGATTTAAGTATTTGTACTTTATTCACAATTAAAAAATATTTGAAGCCTCTGAGCTTCCATAAATTATCTACGGTCTTTTTTTTTTTTTTTTTTTTTTT
>NW_026000082.1:13963945-13972372 GCF_001458135.2 Marmota marmota marmota
AAAATTTATTTGAATGCCATTCTGTAGCATTCCATTTTAAATTATCTACGGTCATTTTTTTTTTTTTTTTCAGCCTACATACGTTTCCATCTAATTACACCTTTGATACAGAAGTCTGCCGCAAAGTAAGCAACTGTCCTTTTTCTGATTTTTTTTTTTAATATTTTTTAGTTGTCAGTGGATCTTTTATTTTATTTATTTATTTTTATGTGGTGCTGAGGATCAAACCCAGGGCCTCATGCATGCCAGGCAAGTGCTCTACCACTGAGCCACAACCCCAGGCCCATTTTTTTTTAATTATTGGAAAACTTTTGTCTTGGTTTAAATCATCCTCTCATTTTCTATCACAGTACTTGAACTATGTTACTGATTTACGTTTTTCCTATGCTCCAGACAAGCTATTTGTATTGGTACTAAACATTAAAATCATACTCTAGCACCCATATGTAAAACATGCTGATGGTGTAGGCTAGTCACAGAGTTTAGTGAATTGTGAAAGTTCTTAATGATCAGTTCTCGCTGTACTCTATGGTTAACTCCTAGTCTATAGTGAGGACTGTTGGATCTGTTGATCCTGTACTTAAACACTGCCAAGGAATCAAATTACAACTTGTTCTTAGCAGTTTGCCTAAATATTTGGATAGCGACATTGTGGAAAATTAGAGAGCCTAAGATGTGCAGAGTCACAGAAAGTGCTCAGGAATTGATAGTGAACTTTTCCTTTGCCACTTAACTGTATCCAACCTTAAAATGACAAGCAGTATTAAACTCTATTATAATGTTTACTCTAAAAACTTGCCTTCCCTCATATTTTCAATTTGTCCGTCAGAAAGCTTAAGTTTGGAGAGTAACCAGGCACAGTGGCACTTGGCTGTGGCTCACTGAGACAGGATGGTAAGTTCAAGTTAGGAGGATGGCAAGTTTGAGGCCAGCCTCAGCAACTTAGCAAGATCCTCCTCAAAACAAAAAAATAAAAAGGACTAGGGATAATGTTCAGTGGTAGAGCACCCCTGGCTTCAATCTCTAGTTACCCTCCAACCCCCAAAAAAGTCTGGAGAGAAGCCATGAGCCTTAGGCCAATAGCTTCTGATGCCTATTCCATTCCCTTCATTATACAATATAACTAATGTCATTTTATACATGTACATGACATGAAAAAGCCTAGGAAGCACCACTAATATGCCTGTGAAACTGAGTCCTGAGTAAGCTATATTTACCTTTGAACCAAATTAGCATTCAGTTTTACATTTCAGAGTGAGGAATTAATAATACCTTTCTAAAAGTAAAGTTTTTTAAAAAAATTCTAATTTGAAGCAAATCTATTCATGTCTTTCTTGCCAATTAATAATGTTGTTTGCATTCGGTAAACTTTTCAGTGTGGTCCTCTTTGATATCTTTGTCAATATCCTTACCCATAATCTTGCGGAACCAGCTTATGAAGCTGATGTGGCACAGCTGGAGTATAAACTGGTAGCTGGAGAGCATGGTTTAATTATTCGAGTAAAAGGATTCAACCACAAACTACCTGTAAGTATATGTACTGTTTTCTTCATAGAGTGCTTTAAGGTATAATGTTTGTTTATTGCCCCTGTAATATCAAGCATAGAGGCAAGTGCATGAAGTACTACACCTAAAAAGAAATGTTTGTATCATGAGTTTTCTTGGCTGATGACAGGTATTCTAACTATGACTATAACCAAAGAATTATATATGTCTTATTATGCAGTGTGTACAATACAGCCCAGGCTGTTGACGTGATCTCACTTACCTTTGTTGTTAGCCAACATTGGCATTTAGAACTGTTTTACCGTACGCCAGTGGCAGATTTAAAGGACCTGGTTTATTGCCTGTCGTGGAGTAGAACTCCAATATTTATGCCCTGTCTTCCTCTTTTTTTGTACTCTCTACTATTGTTTCAAATATGTGTTTCATTTTCATTCTAAATTTATGAGCCTTTTTTTCTAAAAGGTTGTGTATCTGTTGATAAGGAATGTGTTTCAGTGTTGCTTTGACATAAATTTAATATTAGAGGAAAAAATGATATGCTAGCTAAGAGAGTGGCAATCATTAAACGCCTGGTAAAATAATATAATGTACCCAACAACAAATTTTATATCTAGGCTTCTTAGATACATTATATATTGTATTAAAGTTTGGGGAATAGGTTCATACAAGAAAAAATCTAGAGGAAAGAACCTGCCAGAAAGCATATCTGTGAGGGCTAGGGTTGTGGCTCAGTGGCAGGGTGCTTGCCTAGCCTGTGTGAGGCACTGGGTTCAATCCTCAGCACCACATATAAATAAATAAAATAAAATAAAACAAAGGTACATCAACATCTAAAAAATATATTAAAAAAAAAAAAAGAAAGCATATCTGTGCCTAGGAAGCATTAGTTTCCCTCTTGACAGAAACTCAAGAGAAGAGTATATTTTCCCCCCTCTATACCCTTACACCTCACCTACCTAGGAGCAAAGATTGGTCTTAAGAAAAGGTACCACAAAGTATATTACTATATTACTTTTTTTTCACTCTAAAGGACTAAATATAATACAGCTTAAAATCCAAATAGATTAATAGTGGTTTTTATTTGGAAAGTATGTTTTAGATTTATTTAGATTTATTTCAAAATACAAACCATAGAAAAGTGTTTGATAGTTTTCATTTTATAAAGTTTACCTAGTCTTAATATTAAAAAATGATATAGAACATAAACATTTATGTATAGAAAACACAATACTGATTTTACCTATAGAATATAGATGCAAACTTCCTAAAAATTTTTGAAAATTAGGACTGAGAATCTAGCTCAATGGTGGAGTGCTTGAGTAGCATGCAAAAGGCCTTGGGTTCCATCCCCAGCATTGCAAAATCAGTCAGTAAATATAGCAAAAAGAACAATTCATCATGACCAAGTACTGCTAGGGTTGTCCAGTATTAAGAAATTGATGGCTATAGCTCATTATAACATGAATCAAAAAAGAGCAACCACTATATAAATATTGTGAGAAATGCCAAAAATTTGATGAATTGGTATTGGCATTCATAATAAATAGGAATAGAGGGAAATTATTTAAATTCAATAAAGACTATTAACAGCCCTCCCACACCAACAGCAAGTGTTACATTAAATGATGAACCACTGAACATTAAAATCAGGAAACAAGCCCAGAGTAATACATGATCACCTCTGTTAGTCAACATTGTTTTTGAGGTTCTGACTACCACAATAAAATGAAGTGAAACTTTTTTGGAAAAGAATAACATTTTTCTTTGTAGATGATCTGACTGTATTCTTAGAAAACCTAAGATGCTACTAAAATTATTACTGAATTCCTACCATTAATTACTAAAATTAAAACTAATTTGTGATGTGTGGCTAGTCATGAGTTCAGTATTTCAAAATCAGTTGCTCTTTTCCTGTGGTAGCAAAAACCACTTAGAAGTGGGTAGAAACAAATATTACACTTACGATATTGAGGAAAACAACAAAATACCTAGGAATAAGTAGGAATAGTATAGGAGCTAGCTAAAGAAAACTGTAAATCTTTTTTTTTTTTTTTTTGTGGTGGTGGTGCTGGGATCAAACCCAGGTCCTATACTTGCTAGGCTGATCCTCTACCAATGAATTACATCCCCAGTTGAAAACTGTATAATGAAGCAAATAAAAAAGACCTTGAGACTCACCTTCTGGGTATTATAAAATTATCAGTTTTTAAAATTAATATATAATGTTCATCCAATTAAAGTCACATTTTGGAGTGGTAGGGACACTAGATAAAATGAAATAAGTGTGTTTGGAAAGAAAAAAAATATTTGAGAATACTCAGGAAAATAATGAAAAAGGAAGAACCATGGCTCCAAATTTGGCAAATATTGAGAATTTGAGTCCCTGAAGATTCTCTTGAGTCCGTAGTGTACTTCTTTTTAATTTTTTTTTTTTTTTTGTAGTTGTAGGTGGACAGAATGCCTTTATTTTATTTGTTTATGAGGTACTAAGGACCAAACCCAGTGCCTCACACGTGCTAGGCAAGCACTCTGCCACTAAGCTATAGCCCTAGCCCTTTAGTACTTCTTTTATGTCCCCTATAATGCCTAGTACTATGCTAAATCCCTGGTAAAAACCAAAGGAAAACATTTGCCCCCTAACATTTGGTAGATTTTCATGCTTTGCCACATCAAGTGTTTCTTTTGTTTTCCCCCCTTACAGCTACTGTTTCAGCTCATTATTGACTACTTAGCTGAGTTTAGTTCCACACCAGCTGTCTTTACAATGATAACGGAGCAATTGAAGAAGACCTACTTTAACATTCTCATCAAGCCTGAGACTCTGGCCAAGTGCGTATACACAGGATCAATTTATATTTTAGGAACCTAAAAGCATTTACCTTTCTTAGGGAATTGCAGGGAGTGAAGCTAATTTTGGTGCTTATTTTCAGACATGCGAGAATTGTGCTGTGGCTTCAGATCATAAAATCTCTAAATCCAGATTAAGTAACTATCTGTGAACAGGACTAAAAGCAGCCTATTATACTTGATTAGAGGCTGAAAATAAAGAAGAATGTTTTTCTAATCTTTGTAAGCAAATCGTTAAATAATTTGCAATTTACTTTGTAAGTAAACAGTTAAGTGCTGGCTTGTTTGTAGTCCAAAATTGTTTACTGGTGATTTTAGTGTGTTATAAGGTTTGATAAGTATCTCAATTAAGTTGCTTGTCACTTATCTGGCAACTTTAACTATACAGAATTCAGCTAAGGTTCCTGAAGAAAGCAAGGCAACTGAACAGCCTGTACACTAATGCTTGAACCCTCTCATAAAAAGCTGTCCCTGGGGCCTTCCCTCAGAGCCTGTTTTTACTTTAGTCCAGGGCTAATGATAGCCTATGTGGATACCTTTGTGTGAATCAGAAAGAAAGCTCTCTTTGGGATACCCTAATCAGCAGATAAGTCCCCTCTGAGCAGGTATAGCCCTTTTGCAAAGGGCTTGCAAACCTCTTCTTGACTCCCTTGCTGGACATCTGAAAATGGTGAACAAACAGCACAACTTTAAATGGAAACCCTGCTTTTGACATAGTTATAATGAGCCCATAAATTACAAAAGAAGAAGGGGTTAAGTGTTAGGTTTAACTGATAATCTGATTTGGGAAGAAGAGTTGTCTGCAATTGTTGAAATGATGATAATAGTGCTGTGTATCCCATAAATCCTGAATACTACTTTGTTTTACTTATAAAAATACTACTATATCAATTCCTTTTTTTTTTTTTTTTTTCCCTTTGAGTAATGGAGCTTGAACTCAGGGGCACTCGACCACTGAGCCACATCCCCAGCCCTTTTTTGTATTTTATTTAGAGACAGGGTCTCATTGAGTTGCTTAGTGCCTTGCTTTTGCTGAGGCTGACTTTGAACTCAGTGTTTCTCCTGCTTTGTCTGCAGCCAGTGCAGATGGTTAATTGTTTGGTCATGAAGGGAAATTCTCAGGGAGTTACAAAATGAAACACAGACACACAATTTTACCTTTAAACCAAGCTCCAGGGGACGGTTCCTCATGCTCTCAGCCTCAAGCTCCAGGGCGGAAGCGAGTTTTTATGGGAGAGGCTAGTAAGAGAGAGCAAGCATGCTTGGGAGTGGGCTTTTATTGGGGAACTCTAAATTCTGGGGAAAATCCCATCCAATGAAGGTGGGGGGGGGGCAGTGTTGCAAGGTCAGATGAGGTGATTGGGTCCCTGGGGTAGTGGATAGACACATCTCTACACAGACACCGATCTCGAACCCAAGAAGGGTGGGGAAGTCCTGCTGCATTTCTGCTACGTGGACACCTCAGACACCCAGCCAGAGAGTAACTCAGTCACATGCGAGGTTGGTCTCCCACACTCCTGCCTCAGCCTCCAGAGCTACTAGGATTATAGGCATATGCCACTGCGCCTGTCTTATCAACTACTATTTTAGTAAAACCCAGTCACTTTGGAAATTTATTGAAGTGTAGTAGAATAATAATATGCCTACTATTCGTGGAAAATTTATGTCCTAGCACTATTCAAAGAACATATATATATATATATATATATATATATTCATTCTCACCATGTGATTATGCCAAATAAATGGTAGGCATTATTACAAGTGAAGAAATTGAATCACAGTTATTAGTTAACTTGCCAAGTTCAAACAGCTTATTAGGTGTAGGTTTAGGTTGGTTTGGAGATAAGGAGGTAAAGTTAATCTGCTTCTAGACTAGAGACATTACCTAGACTATATTGTCACTGCAATTATACATTCTCATCATAGTAGCCTCCAGTAATTAATGTTAGTGAGACTTCAAACCAAAATAGTAATAATGCTAAATTGGCATATGACTGGGAAAGCTTTGAGTCATCTATCAACTTTACTTATGTTAAATATTTTACTCTGCAACTAAGACTAGATAAGTGTATTATTGTACTGGTGAGTAAAATCCATTAAAAACTTCGTATATGCAACTTGAAATTCTTTTTGATGATTATGACATTTTCCCCCCATCTTAAGTTGTGATAGAAATTGTCTCTTTAAAAAAACACATCATCTATAAAACTTGACCAAATATTTCTGTACTTTTAAGATGCATTTCTTGCAACAGAGGTTGTTGCTATTTGTTTTTCTGCTCTTTGTGCAGAGATGTGCGACTTTTAATCCTGGAATATGCCCGTTGGTCAATGATTGATAAGTACCGGGCTTTGATGGATGGCCTTTCCCTGGAGTCTCTCCTGAGCTTTGTCAAAGAGTTCAAAGCCCAACTCTTTGTTGAGGGCCTGGTACAAGGAAATGTCACAAGCACGGTGAGTGTTAGGTATACTATTACTGTATTCTGGGCTTCAGTGCAGTGGTGTACTCTGAAATTGTATGAAGCGGGAAGCTCTGTAGTTTTGTGGGCCAGCATTATCATTTTCTGATTTGGAGGAAATCTGCCATTCTGATACTTAGGCAACTCTCTTCTTACGAAGAAGACTGTTTATGACTTTGAATGAAATGAGTTTGACAATGTGTGTGTGTCGGGGGTTGTTGGTTACATTTGTGGAAGATTGTAGAAAACATGAAGAGTTTAATGTAGAGATTAAAGTGGGAGTAGTATGTGGCAAGGGATGTTATACATATATACAGAAGCAGACCTATGTGTTATAAGTTTTGTTAGGTGAAGGAACCTTGGGCTTTATTCTGTAGCAAATGGAGAACCATTGAAGAATTTAAGATTTGTGGTTAAGTAGAATGGTGTTTCCAGAGGCTGGGATTGGGGAAAGAAGGAAGAGAGCAGTTGTTTAATGGGTATAGAATTTTAGTTTTACAAAATGAAAATGTTTTGGAAATCTATTTTATATCAGTGTGAATATAGTTACTACTATAGTTAACACTACTGAACTGTACACTTTATCATACTAAAAAATGTTTAGTATGATAAACTTTGTTATATGAACAATGATGAAGTCTGAGATTATGCCAAAGAAATGAAAAAGAATAGGAAATAATAAGGTAGAAAATGGCCCAAACTTAAAACTTAATTAGTGGAAGTGAGGGAAAAGGGAGGAATCTGTGATAATACTACTCATTTTTCTTATTAGAAGCAGAGGAAGATTGGGAACATATGAAGAGTTTTTTCTTTTTGTTTTTTTAATATTTTTGGTTGTAGGTGGACACAGTACTTTATTTATTTTTATGTGGTGCTGGGGAATCTAACCTAGTACCTCACACATGGTAGGCAAGTGCTCTACCACTGAGCTACAACTCCGGCCCCATAAAGAATTTTTTCTGATATTAAATTAGATGTATTTCTGGGGTCTTGTAACTCGACAATGGCCTTTTCCAGGCAAGAATGGCATTCCTAAAATGGCTATTGACTGTAACTTGACAATGGCCTTTTCCAGGCAGAATGGCATTCCTAAAATGGCTATTGACTGTTTTCCTTTATGGCCTCCCAGTTTCTCAGGACTGACCCTTTGATAGAATACATAAATCTTCTTTATTATTTTTCTTTTTTGGTACTGGGGGTTGAACCTAGGGGTGCTTTAACCACTGACCTGTTTTATTTCTTATTTTGAGACAGGGTCTTGCTAAGTTGCTGAGGCTGGCCTTGAACTTGTGAGCCTCCTGCCTCAGCCTCCCAAGTTGCTAGGATTATAGGCATGTGCCACCCCACCTAGTTATAAATCACTCTTGAAACTGTGACTGCTACCCATCCCTTCTTTTCTATCTTTATATCCCCCAAACCTCAAACCATCCTTAGTATCTGTCCTGCCCACAGAGAGAATTTTCCAAGTCTGAATCCACAACAAAAAGAATAAGAATAGCTGCCTTTTTCTGGACACAGTGGGAGTACCAAGACGGGGCTTTGGGTCCAGAGGACTTGGTACTATGGATTGCCCCCAGGAAAAACCACTTTAGAAACCATACCCCCCCCCCCCC
>NW_026000082.1:13972395-14053651 GCF_001458135.2 Marmota marmota marmota
CACACCCCCTTACCCCCGGCTTTTGTGTCTTTGTATGGGTACTGGAGATTGAACCCAGGGCCTCAGGCATGGGTAAGCACTCTGACACTGAACTTTTTATTTTATTTTGAGACAGGGTCTTGGTAAGTTGCCCAGGCCAGCCTCAAACTTAAGATCCTCCTGCCTCAGTCCTTTGTGGTATTACAGGTGTGTGCTGCCATGGCTGGAAAATACCTCATTTTGTCGAAGAAATCTTTTATTTTGTAGGAGAAATTTTTGGAGAGGAAGAGAATATGTTCTCTTAGAATAAGTGCTTATTCTATCCAGGCTCTGTCCTTGGGCCCAGATTTCTAAAACACAGGGGTATGTCCACTTGGATACACTCACCCTAAACAAGTAAGTTTGATCCAATGAGGAGTGTATGGTAAGCAGATTGCAAAGGGAGCCAGAAGAGGAGCTGTTCATTTAAGAGTATTCACCTGGGTGTGGTGGCACAGCCACTTCAGAAGCTAAGGTAAGAGCATCCCCAAATTTGAGGCTAGCCCAAGAAACTTAAGAATATTTCAAAATAAAAATTTAAAAAAGGGCAAAGGATGTAGTTTAGAGGCAGAGTGCTCCTGGGTTCAATCATAGTACCTCCCTTTCCACCATACACAGTCAGTATTTAATAATTAAACATTATCATTCAGTTGATTTCCTGATCAATGAAATGACTTAATTGGTATTACATGGTTCTGGGTGAAATAAATCAAGAGGAACTAATACAGTAATTCTCTTTTACCTCTTAGGAATCTATGGATTTCCTGAAATATGTTGTTGAGTAAGTACTGGTTTGAATTTTCTCTTTGAGGATTATGTGTTCAGAAAAAGGGCATTAAGCCCCACAGTTAATTGTTACTAAACTCACATTTGAAATATTTACCCATGATAGATTTTCTTGAGGCTGAGATAAAGCAAATCAGAAGGGATTGTGAACGGCCTGGCTATTTCTTCACAGGTTTTGGAAGGGTGTATGTGAATAAAGGCACTGCCTCAGTAACCCATGTGATTCTTTTGCAGTAAGCTGAATTTCATGCCCCTGGAGCAAGAAATGCCTGTGCAATTCCAAGTGGTAGAGCTACCCAGTGGCCACCACTTATGCAAAGTGAGAGCTCTAAACAAGGGTGATGCCAACTCTGAAGTCACTGTTTACTACCAGGTCAGTTGGTCCCATTGTATTCTTGTGGATAAGTACCTTTAGGGCATGAAAGTCTGGGGGAAGGTCCAAAGTACCTTGGAATGAGCTGACCCAGTGACCTTCTTGTTACCTCTGTAAGTTAACCACAAATCTTAAATTCTTCTTGTGCCATTTTTCCTCTTGAAGCAACTACGTTTAAACTTTGTTTCTATCAGTAAAATGGGCCTTTTCTCTACTATGAGATATTGCTCCATTAATCAACTAATCTAGAATCTGGAAGAACTGATGCAGTATGGATGGAAATTCCTGCATGTTTCCCTAACAGAACCCCAAATAGACCTGTTAAAAGGACAGTTTTGAAAAATAGACAAAAGTAAACCTAGCCAAACGATCAGTATACACTGAACAAGAATGATTATGAGCCATAAAGGTTTCAAAACACCTGAGGGAAAGGATTTATTACTTCCACTTTATAGATGATAAATCCAAGGTTCTGAGTCCCTCATTTGTTGGTCTCCAATTTATCTGGTCAGTCCTTGGAATCTGTATTCTTTGCACACTATTCTGGAGGCTTGGGAAGAGCTTAAAATAAGGAAGCACTTTTCAACAGTCCCTTTAACACATGGTCTACTTTAGCCTGTGGTTAATCTCCCACTCAACTTCTAATCTATAAGAAGGATCTTCTCTAACTCTCCAGCTTGACATCTGACTTCCCAAATTCTGGAGTTCCAATAGCTGCTGCTGTGGTCCTGAGTTTCTTGCATGAGGAAGTCCTTATCAGTTCTTACCTTTCAGGTCTTGTGAAGGTCCTTGGTCTGGGGTTTGAGTACCATGGCCTTGTAAAAATTTTTTTTTTTTTGTCCTTGTATTGTGTTTCTGGCCCTAGGCCTGAGTCTTATCCTGACATTGCCCTGGTCTGGTGTCAGAAGTAAATTGACCTATGTCAGTCATCTTTTGTTGGTGAACTTGAGCCTTTCTCTAGTCTTTTATTTTATTTTATTTAAATACTGGGATTGAACTCTGGGGCACTCAGCCACTGAGCTATATCCCCAGCCCTATTCTGTATTTTATTTAAAGACTGGGTCTGACTGAGTGGCTTAGTGCTTCGCTTTTGCTGCTGCTGGCTTTGAACTCGTGATCCTCTTGCCTCAACCTCCTGAGCTGCTAGGATTACAGGCATGTGCCACCATGCCTCGCTTCCCTAGTCTTCTTAATGAGTGCTTCAGGAGCCACAGTAGTTTTGGATTTAGGTGAATAGATTTTTGTCTTTCCTTAGAGGCCCAGCTTCTCTGTGGAGCGTATCTGCTTGGTGATAGCAAAAAACCAACCTGCAGTCTTTCTAGGTTCCAACTCTCAGTCCCAAACTTCATAAATAGTATAGCCTGGCCCTGCTTATATGTCTCTTAATTTCTCAAAACCCAGAGGCAGAGTTCTAGGCAGGATTTCACATGTGAGACTGAAGATACTTCTTTCTTTTAGTCATCTCTTAGCACAAACTATTGCTTTTAGGAAACCATTTCCCTCCTCACAGAGAGCATTTTCAATAGAAACTTGATGCACTGGTTCTTTTTTGCAGCTTTCTTAGAAGAAAATAGGAAATCTCATTGTTGATTATTAAGGGCTTCTAGGGCACACAGGCCTCTTTCTCTGGTGAAGTGGGAATATCAAGAGAAATGAGTCTCAGAAGAGCCTGACTCTGGAGATGCATGCACAAGCAACCATCTTCTGTCTTTGTCTCCTGCCATCTTCATTCTGAGATATTTTGTCATTCTCTGGGGTAGTTAGGATGAGGCTTCTAAGTAGGGTTTTTTCGTTTTGGATGTTTTTTATATGAACAGTTGTTTCTACCTATGAAATAGATCTGGTCCTATTCCTTCATGATCCCCAACCATTTCCTGCTATCTTCCATAGGGCCTTGAACTAAAATGCTTGAATTTAAATTTAGAAAGTATCCTGTGAGTTCTCTAGGTCCTCCAGGCAGGATCTGGCAGGTCAGGATTATTAGACCCACCTCCATGTTCACCTGCAGTTACAGGTGTCTAGCATAGTTCTTCTTACAGACCTTCAGGTTAGTGGGAAGGGAGAGTGTATGATTACCTCTCTTGAGGTGAAGAGAGGGGATGATAATAAGTAGTTCTTAAGAATACCTAATATTGGGCTGGGGTTGTGGCTCAGTGGTTGAACGCTTGCCTAGTACATGGGAGGCACTGGGTTCAATCCTCAGCACCAAATAAAAAATAATAAGCAAAGTTATAAAAAAAGTTTTAAAAAGAATAGCTAATATTAAAAAGTTTTGTAAGCCACTGGATATTTAGTTTGTCTGATCACTTTGTCTTTTCAGTCAGGTACCAGGAGTTTAAGAGAATATACTCTTATGGAGCTGCTTGTGGTAAGTGCATAAAGTGAGTCAAGGTGTTTTTAAGAGCCTGGGTTCACTGAGACCCAGCCTTTCTCCTTGGAAGCTGGTGACTTGGGGTAGTCATTTAGTATTCTTACCCAGTAAGAGCACAGAAAAGGGATATAGGAGGAAAGTAGTGAGAGGCTGGACCATGGAGGTATGTGGAACACTTTTTTGAGGGGAGAAAATGGAAGTCTCTTTGCTGCGTTCTGGGCTGATGGTTAGTGTGTTGAATTACAGATGCACATGGAAGAGCCTTGTTTTGACTTCCTTCGAACCAAGCAGACCCTTGGGTAAGTTTGCTGATAAGGGTACTGAAATTTTACAAATGAGTCTGGGGCTTCTTTTGCAGCCTCTCAGAACTTCACAGTCCTTCCATGCCTTAATTGTCAGATTTTTGAAATATGCTACATCTTGGATTATGATCATGTGTTCAGTTTGGTCAAGTTGCAAGATAAATAAGAAAGCAAGCTAACTTGTGGTACCTAGTTCAGGAAAGGGGTGCACACCTTGACAAGAGAATTAAGTAGTTGTATACACATTTATGGTCATCTTTTAGGACTTTCAGAACCCAGTATATGGGCAGAAACCCTCCCCCCTTGAATTTCTGAAGGAAGAGCCCAGTAACCTCATGAGCCCCAAAAACTTTTCACTTTGTTTATAGGTACCATGTATACCCAACCTGTCGGAATACATCTGGGATTCTAGGATTCTCTGTCACTGTGGGGACTCAGGCAACCAAATATAAGTGAGTAAGCCAGTGAATAAATGGATCTAACCTATTCTAGACATGGAGAATGGGAACTACAGATACTTCCTTAAGCCTCATGCAACTCTTAAAACAAGCAGGGTTTGCTCTATTTAGTCACTGGGGAGCAGAAGGGGAGGCAGTAGATGACCATAATGAGGACTGATATGTGGGTTCCAGTGGCCCTTTAGGACTTGGCTCAAGTCTTATTGACAGCACTTGCCAATGTTTTTCATTAGGTAGATGAGAACAAGAAAGGTAATGATTCCCAACTTGACATTTATGCTGGAACTAAATGTAAGGTCTTGATAGTTCTCAGCTTTGGAATGGTCAGGTATGGCTGTAGCTATTTCTGGATGAGGATACTAGGGAAATTGTTCTAGTGGTGGGGGGCTGGGTATAGGAAGGTTCTTCCCCATTCTCTTCCCTCCTTCAGCTTATGGTTGAGTACGGAAGTCTTAGAAAACACTTATGTCTTTTTCTTGGAAATATGCCTTAGTCCTAATTCCTTCCTTTGACTTTTGCCAGAGATGAGCTCTCTGATTGCTTTTCATTGAAGATATTCTATTTCAGCTCTGAAATTGTTGATAAGAAGATAGAAGAGTTTCTTTCCAGCTTTGAAGAGAAGATAGAGAACCTCACTGAAGATGCATTCAACACCCAGGTGACTGCACTGGTCTGTCTAGTCTTGGTTTATGCAAGCCTTCAAGATACCATATACCAGTTTTTCACAGTGTGTTGGCCAGTTTTTTGTTTTTGTGGTACTGGGTATTGAACCCAGGGGAACTCTACCATTAAGCTATATATCCCAGCCTTTTGTGAGACAGGGGTCTCACCAGTTGCTGAGGTTGGCCTTGAACTTGCAATCTTCCTGCCTCACCTTTCCAAGCTGATAGGATGACAGGTATGCACCACCAAGCCCAGCGGGTTTGAGATTTATAGCTCCATCTTTATCTGATCATAATGTCCCCCTAGCTTCCTCTCTTCTGGTAATGCTGGCTAGGTCCTTCACAAGCCAGATTTGATAGGATTATAATTCCTGCTGTGCACACTAATGTGATGTCATGCCTGAGTGTCTCTTTGGTGGGAACAGGTTACAGCTTTGATCAAGCTCAAAGAGTGTGAAGATACCCACCTTGGGGAGGAGGTGGACAGGAACTGGAATGAAGTGGTGACACAACAGTATCTCTTTGACCGTCTTGCCCACGAGGTAATGATTTTCAGACCAACACAGCCTTGATGTGAGGGTTCCTAATTCTATGAGTTTCAAGTGCAAGCATCCCAGTATTGTGCTACTTGGGATACTTGTTGAGGCCTGGCCACTTGCTCATTTCTTGATTCAAATACTGAGTTTCCAGCTAAGGTGGCTATGTGAGTATGGTGCTAAAGTTTACCTCCCACTACCTGTTTTCAGAGAAGCTCAATGTTTTATTATATATATGGATTAAAAAGGGTTTCTGCTATAGAAAGTTGGACTTGATGTCCTCCAGATTTACTTATTCCAGTTGTATAGGTTTTTTGATGACTTCTAGCTCAAAATAATAGAACCCATGAAAAAGAACTCTCTGGATCCTGTAATTCAGTGCCACCTCTGATTATAGGTAGCTCTCCTGCAGTGCATTAGCAAAGACATCATTGCTCTGTGAGGCAGAAGGAGCCCAGCTCAATAAAATACTCCAGTTGACGTCAGTAGTTGCTATATTTTCTCAAGCCAGAGAAATGAAATGTGACACCAAAGACTTGGGTTTCTAGTTGAGTACAGTACTGAGTTGTAATTATAACATCTGCTGTCTTGCTTACCTGCTAATGTAGATCATTATTATGAAACATGAAGCTGTGCCACAGAGGTTCATCCTCTCTCTATCCTTCTCTGGAAGGCTAGAGCTAACACTGAAAATAAAACAAAGTGCTCAGATATAAGCAGGATCAATCTGTCTTTCCTATCTCCCTTTCCTCTATAAGATTGAAGCTCTGAAGTCATTTTCAAAGTCAGACCTGGTTAACTGGTTCAAGGCTCACAGAGGACTGGGAAGTAAAATGCTCAGTGTTCATGTGAGTATGGTTAAGTAAACTATAGTTCCTTTCTTTCCAGGGTTGTCATTTACTGAGTTTGGGTGGTTAACAGAAATTCTAAACAAGTTGTTTGCCTACAATATAGCCAACACATTTCTTACCTTGAGTCTTTTCCTCTTTCAGGTTGTTGGATATGGGAAGTATGAACCGGAAGGGGATGGCACCCCTTCTGGTGAGGATTCAAACTCTTCTTGTGAAGTGATGCAGCTAGCCTACCTGCCACCTTCTCCTTTGCTGGCAGATTCTACCATCCCCATTACTGATATCAGGGCTTTCACATCAACACTTAGCCTTCTCCCCTACCATAAAATAGTCAAATAAACTGCAGTCTCGTTGGCCTGAAGGAGTGTGTATTTAAAGATGTGTTTGTATTTTATGGAGTTACACTACTACTGCCTTTGGGCTTCCATTGAATTTTTTGCACTGGCATCATAGAATTCAATTTACTTTTTTTCCTTTTCTGTTGAGACTAACCAACACAGGGTCAATGTAGAGGGTGGACAAGTGTGAATTTGACACATTTGAAGCAGTTATTTGGGAAGCTTTGGCCTGTGTCATCTCAGATGGAGAATCCAATTCTTGAGAGGCCCTATGTAACCAATTTGTTATTAGTACCTAAATGCTAGGTACTAATACCTGTTTTTTTTTTTTTAAATGTATTTTTAAATAAAGATAGTTCTGTATTACCCTTCAGAATGAGCCATCTGCTGCTGTGGCATTCTTTTTATTATGTTTTATTTCAGTGTGGTGTGTGGATCTAAAAATACACATTAAACACTGTAAGGCAATAAAATATTTTTGGTGAAATGTTGGTAGCCTTATGTGTGTTAACACAAGGAAAAAGCTTAGCAGGGACAAAAGATAGAACAGCACGATAAGAGGAAAAGGAGGCCAGACCCTCCAGTATTTTTAAGAATTCTTGTGAAAAGCTACTATATTCAAGGTTGCCAAATAACTGGCTTCCATGTCTAAACATGAAGATTAAAAAAAAAAAAAATACACTTTTTAAAAAGGTTGGAAAAATTACTTTATGAAGCCTTAAGAAGCACTGAATATAATTCAACTGTAATCCAGGTTTAGATACAATTTAATAATAGTTCATTTCCAAAATAAAAGTTATAAGTGAAACCATGAAATTTCCTAACACTTGATTTTAATACATTGCACTAATATTCTAAAACAACTCTGAGGAACCAATATTTACAATAGATGGAAGATTATGAAAAATCTGCCATCAGGTATATTTTTGTGTGTATATATTTGTATATATAGAACCCAAGAGATTACATGAACGAAGAAATAAGAGTCTATATGTCATGTCTTAACAGCAGAACAAGAGTGCAGAGTGTGAAACTTTTCAAAGCATGGGGTCTGGAACAGGAGCAGATATCTTGTTTTCTCAGGACTGAAGTCAAAATCTTAACTGCCATAGAGAAAGGGAAGCTTTTCCAGCTTTAATTGTTCATCTGTGTCAGAAAGTCCAGTATCCCTGAGATAGGAACCACTGCAATAAGAAGGGAGTGATAGGTTCTCCCAAAGGAAGATTGTTGCTTAATTTGGATGACTTGCCCTGGTCATCGGGTGTAAACTTTTGTTTCTCAGCCTAATGCTTCACAGCACCAAGACGTTTCAGTAATGGTTCATCATAAACCCAGCATTCTCCATCTTCATGGAATAACTGTAAGAAGAAGAAGAATTCATTTATTTGCTTGTTTTGTACTATTCTTTTATAGGGTAGTTTTTATTATTCCATGCCTTCTCTCATCATTGGATGAAATGAGTTTCAGGAAGGGACCAGTGATCATCTTTGTTCATAGTGTTCACCACCTTGCTAAAACGTGAATGAATTACTACTACTCAAGGTACAGGGGAATAGCAGTTAGGTGGGGCTTACCCTTGTCTCCCACTGAATTTCCTTCTCCTTTCTTTCTCGGGCTTCTGCTCTTTGTCTTTCTTCAAGTCTGTGCTTTGCTTCAGTTGCTGCATCAATGTCTCTGATTTTTAAATTGAAAGTGACATCCTTCCAAAGGCTAAAGAAGAGAGATCAAGAGGGACTGACAATCTTGAGAATGAAAGTCTAGAGCCACCTCTGAATACTGTATAAAAATAATAATATAAATCAAATGGCTCTTCAGTGTTATAATAAATCTCCTAAAGGTGGCAACAGGGCACAGAAGTAAATAATACAGAAATGGGCCTAAGAAGACCCACCTGTTAGCTATCAAAGTATAAACAAGAGCAACAGGAGAAAGGACAAGGGGAGCTGAGACCTGTGATTCTACTTCTGGTTCTATCTATACCTACCTGGGAGAGTCAGTTTCCCTCTCTAGGGCTTGAGTGTCCTTTACTATAAATTGAAAGGATTAGAACAGAGGAGCTGAGACGCTGCATTTCAGGAAAAACCTCCCTTAGATTTAAAATGTGATCATGGAAGGGTCAAGAGGTCAACTGCAGAGGCAGATGTAAGCACTTCCTCCCAAGGCCATAATTTCCACTGAAGAAAAGAAGTTCTAATTTTCCTTACCAGCGGGACTCATATTCATTCTGATCTTCTAACTTCCTCACTTTCTTCTTGATTATAGGCAACTTCTTGGTATCTACAAAGACTGTATTTTCCTAGAAAAGGAGAGGTTAAAAGGATATTTTATCGTTTAAACTGTTTTCTGAGGAAAAGTCAACTCTTCACAGAAGGCTTTAATTAACAGATTAAGTTTCCTGTATGTTAATGATGTAGCCTTAATAAGTTTTATATGCAGCCTTAAGGCTAAAATAATACCATTTTATGTTTTAAGTGCAGAGGCTCAATTCAACAGATATTTTAAATGTGGCTACAGATATTTTCAATGTGGCTATGTTGCTACATGTATGGTCATCATTCCTAGGAAGCCAGACTCATCACAATTAATCTTCGTGTGCTTTTTACATTGCAAATTCTCTGAAATCCAGTTCACAGATTCCTCCTGTTATCCTTATACCACCTTTCTTCATGGCTTAATGAGAACATTTCATGGGTGGTATACAGAGGGAAAATTCCTTGATGGTGGGACTCATTTACTTACTCATTTCTGAATGCCTGGTGGCAGTTTAGTTAATTTTATTAGTTTTTGAGTGTAGACACACACACACTCAAATTTGGTTAGCACCCCATTTTACAAACATGGCACACATTCAGATGATAGACCTAACACAGGGTGCTCAATATGTGCCAAGCACTGTTTTACATATATTATTATTCTCAAGTGTTTTGTAAAGAGAGAAAAGTAAAAATCATTCTATTACCTGCACTGCTGGAAAGGAGGAAGGGGAAGGAAGAGTAAAGCTCACCCTGAAGAGATGACACTATAGGTGGTATTGGTGGTTAAAGTTTCAAATGGAAAAGTAGGAAAAGGGATAGGCTGAAATTAAATGTAGCCAAAGACAAGTGGCAAAATATAGGTTCTTACCCCTGTTGCATATTTTGCATACATTACACCATTCCATTCCCCTTCAATTGAGCAAAAAGACTTCTTGTCATTTGGAGAACTAAATATAAAAGGAAATATTTGTGTTAGTGTCAAATTGGGAATTATTCTACCAATTTTTTTTTTTTTTTTTTGTAGGCAGCATGGTTTACTGTCAAAGCATAGAACATAAAAGAGCAACTGTGAGGTTTTTGGTAAAAATTGCTTAATGGAACTAGACTTCTCAAGGCTAATGATAAGAAAGGGGCCCTAAACAAGATGCTAATAAGCCACAGATCCCATGAGCAACAGGTGTGAGATAGGCAAGGGAGCCCTGTGCTAGGTGCTGGCACCTGGCACATTGCCTGCCCTCCAACTGTTCACAGCCTACTAGACTCACTCACCAATGAGATTCTAGGTGGTAAGTGTGTGGTGAGCTCATGTGGGCACCAGGGGTCAAGGGCAAAACTGCTGGTGCGAAGAAACTTAACTCTAGTATATAGTTTTTCTCCCCAGGCTTAAAGGAATCTCTAGATCAAATAGTTTTGGCTCTTTTCCTAAACAAGGATCCTCCAAAGCCCTGACAGGCCTTTACTTGACACCACAGTGGTGTGTCTGGCAGATATGGAATTTGGGCAGATAAATTTAATAGCATAGGCCAGGTTAGGAAGGACAAAGCATAAACTGAGGCTAAAAGAGACCAGAAATTTAAAAAAAAAAAAAAAAAAAGCCAAGGCAGAGAGATGAAAACTGCTATCCCTTGCTGGAAACAAATGAAAATGGGGGGAAAGGGAACAATGAGAAAGAAAAAATCCCAGGATTAGAAGGTTATTATGCGATGACTCCAAGTGTGGTCTGGGGACCCTTAAGGGTTTCCAAGACCCTATAAGGGAGGGAGTGCTTAATGTCAAAACTATTTTCATAATAAGATGTTACTTGCTGTTTCCATTTGTTTTTTTCACAAGTGTATAGTGTTTTCCAAAGACTATGCAATATGTAGCAACAGAATAGAAGTAGCAGATAGTAGAATCCACCTGTATTCTATTAATTATATTGAAGATTTATAAAACTTTCAAAACATAAAAAGCTATTATTCTCACAAAATTTTAAAAGTTTTAGAAAATTTATTTTTGCAAAAAAATCTAATTTTAAAATTAATATTTTAAAATCTTTTAATTTCTCATGAAAATATTGATGGATATAATAAAGGGGTCCAAAGACCAAAAAGTTTGATGCTCAAACTTTGTCTGATGCTCAAATCCTGAATAAAACGACTTCACAAAGAGCTCTTTGAGCTCACAACTTTTTGGTGTGTGTGGGGGGGTACTGGGGTTTACTGGGGATTGAACCCAGGAGCACTTAACCACTGAGCCACATCCCCAGACCTTTCTTAATGTTGTTTTTTTTAGAGACAGGCTCTCGCTGAGTTGCTTAGGGCCTCATTAAGTTGCTGAGGCTGGCTTTGCCTCAGCCTCCTAAGCCACTGGAATTACAGGCATGTGTCACTGTGCCCAGCGAGCTCACAACTTTTGAAGGTATTCTACTACATATGGCTCTAATTGGCAGAAAATTCTGTTGAGCTAACAGTTCCTGTTGGGTTGGCTACCTCAAAAAGAGGGTAACTTGCTTCCATTGTCTTCCTGTTTTTTAGCAGTGACTCATGTTGCTGTCTAAGCCCTGCCATATTTTCTGATCCAACAATGTTACTGATTCTTTGTAAACTTCATCTTATGTTCCTGGACCTAACCTGCTCAAGATGTTTTGGGGTGCCAATTTAGTTATCCACATTAAGTCATCTCCCTGGAAAGCTGGTTTACCAGTCATGTATTTTCCATCTGACACTGTTCCCAAAAGGCCTTCCAAGGCAGAGAAAAGTCCAGTGGCACAACACTGCATTCTCCCCCTTCCAGGCAAGCTCTGAACCCACCCAACTGCTTTCCCCCTAGCAAAGGCACAGAAAAGGGAAGGACTATGAAGACTTGGGAGACACTCAGGGGACACTCACAAAGTCTGCTGTTAAGGACTAGTTTATGGACCAATCTTTAAGAATCCATGGTCTGGGTTAGCCGGAAAAGGTAGAAGACCTCTTTCAGTTTCCATTGCAAATCAGGTTGTGAGGAAGCAGGTCTCATCAGTTACCCCTGACTTTTATGAACCTGAGTTCTAGGTCTCCTTTTCATAAGGGATTTTAGTAAGAGATGTACTACAAGTTTAAAAGGACAAAACAATTAAAATAATCCCTAACAAAGAAGTTTAAGACAAAAGGAAGTATTTCAGAAAAATGGAATAGCACTGAGAAAAACAAAATACCTACAAAATCTCAGCAGTAATTCTGTGTTTCTTGCCTCCATAGAAAGGTTTAGTGTGGAAGACGATATTTGCACTATAACCAGTTTTGGAACAATTAATATTGCATTCTCCTCCTAGTTCCACCCAGGGCACTGTGAGGATAGACCTGGAAAATCAAAAGTTCTCAGGTAAGGCTGACAGTTATGAGGAAAGGAATGGATTTGGTGGGATCTTCTGCTGATCAGAGGAAATGGAAATGGCTCTACTTGCCTTCCATAACCATTGGGGAATGTGAGAATGTAATGCTCATCATAGTCTAGACATGAGACACAGCCTGGGGAGAGAAGGAATAAAACCTCTGATTAATAGTGTCAACTGGCCACAGGCTTTGTAGTTTGCCTAATGGATACTTCATTTGATTTAGGAGTAACCTATTTTGTATCCCACCCCTGTCTTCATCCCAGTACATATGCTTTCATGCACCCAATAGCATGCAGTATGGCTTTCTGTAGCCATTTTCCCTTACTAGACAGGTGTCTATCAGGTATTCGAAGACTGTATACAAACTCCTACTAACACTGTAGTCCACCCAATGCCCACAAACTTACCTTGCCCTATGTTGTGCACCCCAATTGACATCCCAAGGAATTTTGATTTAGTCCAGATATGAGCATTGAATTGGATTTTCTTGTTAAAGCATTCAGCATAAAAGGCTGAAACTGAATAGGAAAGTGTTTTCTATTAGTGCACTATATAGCTACAGCTACCTCTTTAAACCCCATCTGGGGGAAAAACCTGGCTTCACAGGGAAGTCCTTTACCTCTCAAAGAACAACCTTATATTAGGCCATGGGGTACCCACTTGCCTTTTCCACTCTTTCTCCAATGTAAGCACCCATTCAAAGCTCCCCTAAAATGAATTTGGCTGTGGACCCTCCAGGAGACATAAAATCAAAAGTGTCTTGTGTTCTGGTCAGCAAGCATGCCTATTACCAGCCCCAACCTGAGCCCATACAGTACTTACAATTTTAATACTTCACTAAACAAGATGTTGAGGATATTTATTCTTTCCACTATGTCCAGAATATACAATATAAAAATTACATATCATTTATACAAACTGTCTGAAAGTTGCTAAGGTCTCTAGAGCAGAGCATTATGTGCGAGTTTAGAAGCATTCAGCATTGGTTTCCCCAATCCAGCCCCCATTTTTTTTTTTTTTTAAATAAAATGATGCTGGGGATTAAACCTAGGGGTGCTCTACCACTGAGCTACATCCCTAACCCTTTTTTATTTTGCTCAAGCAAAATAAAACAAACTCATGATTCTCTAGCCTCCTGAGTGGCTGTGAGGACAGTCGTGTACCACATCTATCTCCCAACTTCCTTCTTTTCATATATATATTTAGTCAGTGATACTAAGAATCTTGAAACTTATACAAGGAGTTGACACTAAGAACAAATCAATTGAGTTTCTACTTCAAGTAATGGTGGTGATACAGCTAGCCATACAACTGACAATAAAGCAATCTCAGCTACAGAATTTTTAATGATCTTCAGCAGGCAGAATAGTTTCATAGTGGATATTGCAGAAGAGCTGTGTAACTTACTGGGTGGATGATGGGAAACCTGCTCAGCCACGAATGTTACACTGTTTTTGGAAACCCAGGGAACTGGTCCTTCTGAAACTAGCTCCTGCAAGCAAATACAACATAATTTCCTACTGATGTGGGACAATACAAAAACAAATGACAATACAGAAAATCTGTTAACTGGAGTCTTTGTTCCCTCCTATATACACAATCACCCTACACATATTTCTTTTATGGCACTCAATTACAATACTATTATTACAGTTTGTGTCAATCTCCCTGACTATACTAAGACAATCCTAAAGGCCTGACACAGTGGATACTTATGTCTGTCAAGTGAATAAGAATAGACATATACTGATTATCTTTAGTAAAGACTATATGTAATGTGTCATTTAGGAAGGAAAAGTCATAGAGACTCATGTTTACTGAAAGATTACTATGTGGCAGGCACAATGGACTAGGAACTTTTTCTTTTCCATCCTTAGAAGCCTTTTAGTGTGTATCTAACTCTTCATTAATGTTCCTAGACTTATAAATGACAGAGTTCTGGGGCTCAGTTCTGGGTTACATCCTCTTCACTAACTAAGCTATCTTCCTAGGTAATTTCATCCAAATGTAAGACTTCACAATACCATCTAAACATACTAAAATTTTGGAAGCCCCATCTCCAGCTAAGAACTCTCTCCATATTCTACCCTCTCAGATTCCAGACAACTTCACTTACATGTCTAACAAACCCCTTATATTCTAATTTCAAATCAGAGCTCTTTGATTTTTTCCCTCCCCAGGTCCAATATTTTCTTACCAGTAGATGACAGTACCACCTGCTGAAGCACACATCCAAGGGCTCATCTCTGATTGATTTCCTTACCTTTCCTCCCCCAATCCATCTACCAGTTCTACCACCAAAACAGAACTGGAATCCTGCATCTCTCTCTTGGAATAATGAATGGTTCCTTGCTTCTAAATCTGGTTTTCAGAAACTCATCATAATGACTTTTTCAAAACAAAAATGAGATTCTGACAAGCTATAAAATTATCATTATGGTGTACAAGGCCCTATATGATCTGATTTCTCAATCTCTGTTCTCATCTCATTCCACTATAACTCTTCCTCACTATTTTCAAAATATGTTAATTTGACAACAATGTTCTTTGCATAGTAAGCATATTTTGCTCACTGCCTTCATCACTGTTATCTGCCCTTAAATGAAGTAAAATTTTCCATCAGTACAATTTAAGATAAAACAGCTGTTGGTGCAGAACTCACTGTGTTCTCTTCAGTGTCATTTGGTAACGTCCAGTGACACTGAAAGATCTCACCCAAAATGGGATTGTATGGCTTTTTAGCAACCGATCCTTTCCTTCCTGCATGAAAGGCTGAGAGGTACCATTTCACAACCTGAACCATTCGATCCCTAGGATCTTTCTGGTCGCTAATGCTGCAAGAGACAAAGAAAAAATTTAGTGCCCTGCTTTTTTGTTAGCATGTCTGCCCTAAGCCATGGATTGGAGAGGACCCAGGACCAAAAGTTACCCCTAAGATTTTTTTTAAATTGAGGTATAACATACATAATTAAATGCATTAATCTTAGTGTTTGAAGAATTTGACAAACGTACATATCCATTTACTTAATCATTATTCTAGAAAGTTTTATCATTCTTCTGTTCAAGCAACTACCACCTCTCCCTACCCTAGCAAACAGTGCTTCTAGTTTCTAGTGCAACGGATTAATTTTGCTGTTCCAGAACCTGATGTAAGTACATTATTTTATTAACAAACAGATATTTCCTGTATCTATTGTTAATTTTTAATTTAATCCTTTCATGGTCAGAAAATATATTCTATGTGAATACAATCAGTTTAAATCGATTAAGGCTTTGCAGCATATGATCTATCTTTTTTAGGTTTTTCTTTTTTTCTCTCCATATGGTGTTAATGAATATTCTAAGTTCACTGGAGAAGGCTGTTATACAATTGCTGGGCAGTGTTCAGAAAGGTCAGTTGAATCAAGGTGACCAATTATACTGTTTTGGATCTTCTACAGTCTTATGATTTTCTCAGAAAAATCAGGGAAGAACTGGTGGGATTGGAAGGTTCTCAGGAAACCTTCTATGGCTTCTTTTACATCATCCTCATATACTGTATCATCTCTCATTACTCCTAGTTTATTGACTCCTGCAGCATTATAATAACATTTTCGGACACCATCCAGCCACTGGCCTGATGCTGCAACAGCAGGCCTGGTTGCCATTTTGACCTGGGAGCCTACCATTTTACTTTTTTAAAGTCCAGGGCCTCTTGCATGCTAAGCACACAATCTGTCACTGAGTTACATCCCCAGCCCCTTGTTTTTTTTTTTTTTTAATTATCCTTTTACTTTTAACCACCAAGCAATGTCTTTATATTTCAAGCCTCTCCCCTTGAAATGGCAACACAGCTGCATTTTGTTTTATCCAGTCTGACAATCTCTGTTCTCTTAAATTGTGGGCATATTATATTTACATTTAGCATAATTACTGATGTAAATGAGCTTAAACTCTACCATCTTAATATTTGTTTTCTACATGTCCTTTTTGTTCCTCATGGCATTATTTCTCCTCTCTCCTTTTTTTTTTTTTAATTAATCAAGTATTTTCAGTATTCCATTTAATCTCATCTATTGGCATTCTTCTTTCTTTTGGAACCAGAAATTGAACCTAGAGGCACACATGACTGAGCCACATCCCCAGTCCTTTTTATTCTTTTTATTCTGAGACAGGGTCTCGCCAAGCCTCACTGACCTGCTGAGGCTACCCTTGAACTTGCTATCCTCCTGTCTTAGCCTCCCAAGCTGCTGGGATTACAGGCATGGGCCACATGTCCAGCACCTATTGGCTTTTTAGCTATACTTTACTCAAGTGGTTCATAAGGACCACAAAATTTAATCCTCACAAAAACAAAAAACAACCCTTAAATTTCAGATCTAATGAACAATTGATACTTTCTATTTTTACCTGCACATATTACCAATAAGAGCTTATTTGTTGGGGCTAGGGCTGTAGCTCAATGACAGAAGGCTTGCCTAGCACATGTGAGGCACTGGGTTCAATGAATCCTTAGCAATACATAAAAAAAAATTAATAAAATAAAGGCATGCTGTCCATCTCAACTACCAAATTTTTTTTTTTTTTAAAAAGCTTATTTGTTAAATTATCTACTAACTCAAACACTTCCATATGTATTTGTATTCATGCCTTTTCGAAACTGGTTATCTGGTCCTCTAAAACCTTCATCAAGAAGGAATAAATATATATATATATATGTCAGCCATATATATATATATGTCAGCCTATTTGCCCAATCACCATGAAACCTGAGGGATTTATGTCTGGCTGCAGTGAATCATAGTCCAAGGCAAGAGATACAATCAGAGAAAATAGATTAGAGCATTTCCGATTACAAAGAAAATTTCCCTGCTACGGATAAAAATAGCAATATGAACTTGCTTCCTCATAAATCAATCCTACCTTTACATATATCCTTGTACAGACAGCTAACAGTACAAACTTTAAGTTTAAAATTTATGAAAGTTTATAATCCGACACTAGACTGTAAACTCGAGGGCAGACACAGATTTTTTTTCTTTCTCCAGTTCATAACAAAGTGCCTGCCAAACAAGAAAAGTTTTCTTGTTTAGAAACCTTTAGAAAAGTTTTCTGAATTCAGTTCAGTGAAGTTCTCCCAGGATACAGTACAAATAAATTAACAGTATAATCAATGTTTGGATCAAATAAACCTATAATTTTGGCCTTATACATACTGGGCATCTATTAATCGGTTCTTAAGAAGTTTTTTAAAGTGGTAAACTTGGTTGCCTTACAAAATCACCATCACCAGATAATGTAAACAAACATTCAATCCTGCTGTTACCCAGAAATGTTTGAAAGGCGAGAAGGAATTCATTTATCCTGCAAAGGCAGAAGGCTATTGAGTAACAAAACTGAAAAACTAGAAACTACTGTGTTCAAATACCTCACAAACAGGTCCGGATGTGCAAAAAAGTCTGCATACATTTCTAAAAGAGATCTTCTTTCAAGAATAAATGTTGGAAGAACTACCTGAAAAACACAATTGACCTGTGAGGATTAAATTCCAAACACAGATTACTGAACTGCTAAAAGAATACTCATTCCAATCATTTAACACTTATCAGATACTGCCCAGGCATGTTTCTAAAACAATACCACTCAAATTCATCTATTCCAAAATGCCCATTAACTAGCCCAGCAGATGAAAAACAGAGAAGGGGTACTGCATGTTCAAATGTCATTTCCTCTGTGCAAGTTTCCTTTCACTGAGTACATCTATTCATCCATTGAAGAGTACCTAGGCTGGTTCCAGAGTTTGGCTATTGTGAACTGTGCTGCTATAATGAACTGTGCTGCTATAAACACTGATGTGTCCTTTTCCCTATAGTATGCTGATTTTTGATCTTTTGGAAATATATGGAGGAGTGGGATAGCTGGATCATTTGGGGATTCCATTCCTAGTTTGTTTGTTTGTTTTTTTTGGAGAGAGAGAATTTTTTAATATTTATTTTTTAGTTTTTCCAGTAGATACAACATCTTTATTTTATTCTTATGTGGTGCTGAGGATCAAACCCAGCGCCCCGCGCATGCCGGGCAAGCGCGCTACCACTTGAGCCACATCCCTAGCCCTACTCCTAGTATTTTGAGGAACCTCCATACTGCTTTCCAGAGTGGACACACTAATTTGCAATCCCACGAACAATACATGAGTATACCTTTCCCCCCACATTCTTGCCAGCCCTAATTATTCTTGATTACTGACTGGAGTGAGATTGGTTATGATTTGCATTTCCCTAATTGCTAGAGACGTTGGATATTTTTTCATGTATTTGTTGGCCACTTGTATTTCTTCTTTTGAGAAGTGTCTGTGTAGTTCTTTTTGCCCATTTATGGATTTTTTGTGTTCTTTATATATTCTGGGTATTAATATCCTGAGGAGCAGGTAGCAAAGATCTCTCATTCTGTAGGCTCTCTTTTCATGCTCGTTTTCTTTGCTATACAGAAGCTTTTTTAGTTTGATGGCATCCCACTTACTGACTTTTAGTTTTATTTCTTGCTCTCTAGGGGGATTGTTAAGAAAGTTGGTTCCTATACCAATATGTTGGGAGTGATGGGCCTACCTCTTAGAGTAAGAGTTTCTAATTCCTAGGACTTTAATCCACTTTGAGTTGACTTTCCTGCAGGTTGAGAGCTTCATTCTTCTACATATGTAAATCTAGTTTTCTTAGCACCATTTGTTAAAAAGACTATCTTTACTCCAACATGTTTTTGGCAACGTATGTTTTAGTATCAGGTAACTGTATTTATGTGGGCTTGTCTTGTGTCATCCATTATATTCCATTAGCCTTCATGTCTATTTTGGTGCCAGTGCCAATCTGTTTTTCTCTGTAGTATAATTTCTGGTTTGGTACTATGATGCCTTCAGCATCATTCTTTTTGCTCAGGATTGCTTTGGCTATTCTGGGTCTCTTAATTTTCAGAATGAATTGTAGTCTACTTTTTCTAGTTTTGTGAAATATTTCTAAATGAAAGATTCAATGATAGATAAAATTATGTGCCACATAACTGGTCAAAATGGATCTCATATAGGTCAATGATCCCATAAAATTATAATATAGCCTAGGAGTGTAGCAGGCTATACCATTTAGGTTTGTGTAGTCAATGTTCACACAATGACAAAATTGCCTAATGACAGATTTCTCTGACCATGTCCCTATGGTTAAATGACTCATGACTATAAATTATTAAAAGGTATTACTGGATTAGCATTTTTCATAATAGCTCTCTAAATTCAAAATCAAGATTAAGTTCACCAGTGACAAAGTACTAGAGTTCATTTTGTCATAAATAAAGTGAAAATAATAAATTTTCTAAAATTCTAAAGATAGATACAATAATTCAACCAATATGAAATGAAAGCTACACAGCTCAAACCCTCACTTCAAGGGCAACAATGGAAAGATGACACATTTTAAAATCACAAGCCAGGTTAGAATCAGTGTTCTGCCACCTTAATATGACTCAGCCAAATTTTAACCTGAGGGATGGGTTGTAGCTAAGTGGTAGAGTGCTTGCCTAGAATGCGTGAGGCACTGAGTTCAATCCTAGACATCACATAAAAAGAAATATAAATAAAAATAAATAAAGGTATTGTTATCCATCTACAACTAAAAAAAAAATTTTTTTTTTCCAACCTGGGTTTAGTTTCCTCATTTATAAAATGGAGTTAAACATGCTTAGCACAGTGGCAGATATACACAAAGATATACTTAAGTCTCCTAAATCACTGTTTAAAGCTCTAGCTTTAAATTCAAATTCAAATCCAGAATATAGCCACTATATGGCTCAACATGCATCTTCTAATCTTTACAATAACATTGAGAAGGAGGCCACTGTATGTTCACTTTGCAGGAGATCTGGAGGAAGGGATTTTCTCAAGGTCAGATGGTTTGGCATTACCAGAGGTAGGAGGTAAACACAGATCCTTTCACCCGAAGACTGGAACTCTGTTCACTGTGATTCTATGCACACATCACCGCAATTGAGGTTTTGCTTTCTAACCAAGTCCCCATTATTATTTCTCATTTAAATAAAATAAAATTCAAATCTTAATCTCCACAACTCATATTCTCCAGGAAATCATAAGTGAACTTATATCAACCATTTACAAAATTTTCAGATTACTTGTCTGTATGTTAAATCACATGACACAAGTATATCATTTTACATATAAATTTTATCATTTTTCTAAGTATTATAACCACCCAATCCCTGGGAATCACACATACAAATTAAGTCTTAAACCAAATCCCAAATTTAGCTCTTACCTTAGTAAGATCCATTCCGAGCCTAACCTGTGACAAGAGGTGCATGATAACACTCTTGTGCTCCTCCACTGACCCTGCCTCTCCATCATCGTCTCTATCGTCATGTGAATCAAAAAGGTCTAAAACAAAACAGATCCTCTTAGATTAGTATTAAACTGGGCCAAATTATGCTGCTACCAGTATTACAAATGTTTCTAAGATTAAAAATGTTGTTTTCAAAAGTCCTTTACCAGCATCACTTGTACCGTTGGACATGGAAGAATTCAGTGATTCTGTGGTATCTGGGCGTTTTAGGCTATTTCCCGAACTGCTGTGTGTCAAGACTGAGGCAGAACCAGAAGAACTAAGAAAATAATAATAATAATCATCATCATCATCATCATCATCATCATCACCTTCTTAAGCTAAAGAAAGCAATTTGAAGTCATAGCAAGATGTTAACTTATAAAGTTACTTAAAACTAAAATACACAGATGGATGACAAACAATTCTTACAGTTCTCAGGTTATACACACACACACGCAATTCTGTCTCTCTCCCTGTCACCAAGACGGTGAACTGTGAGGCCTGATGACAAGGTCTCTTGTTTTGTTCTTTTTGCATGGTGTATTCAACCAAGTCACGTTTTACGACAAGGAATCAAAAATTAGTAAGATTTTTGCCTCTGCATTCAAGTTTGAAACTAGAGTTCGTTTCTGATTTTGTTGCGTTGTATAAATGCAGATGTGTCACAACACTTAGCAACAATTCCCAGAACTTCGAAAGTCAACAGTCTTATATTAAGTCTCAGAAAGATGTCTTATCCATATTTTTGAGATCCTTTGATAAAAGCCACAATGGTATTAACACCTTTTCCAGTCATTAAAAAAAATTTGAAATTAAAAAAATAAAAAATCATTTTTTTCAAGTAAATTTATGATAACTGGCTTTATGAGCTAGTCAACAGGTCTAAAGAAAGCTACCTGTATTAGATTATTATACCTGTGTTCACAATTTACTCAGGGAAGTATTTGTACATAAATTGAAGAATAATCAGAAAAGCACAGTTAACTATTTATTTTTTTTAAACTGGGGACTGAACCCAGGGGGCGCTTAACCACTGAGCCACATCCCCAGACCTGCCCCCCTTTTTAATTTTTTTTTTTTATTTTTATTTTGAGACAGGTTCTCATTAAGTTGCTAAGGCTGGTCTTGAACTTGCTTTAGCCTCCCAAGTTGCTAAGATTACATGCATGAGCCACCATGCCTGACTGTAGTTTACTTATTCAGTGTAAAATCAGAAAATCAATTTCTCACATTTCAGGTGCTTATAAAATGGTTCTCTATAATAATCATGGTCTTATTACAAATCTTAAGTATAAAACATTATATATTCTAATTTATATATAAGTTTACCCTTGTTTATCTTTTCTTTAAATTAATAACTTTATTTTATAAAGCACTTTGAGATTCACAGCAAAACTAAGCAGAAAGTACAGAGTTACCTTATACTCCCTGTCCTTAAGTGTATGCTCAGCCTCCTCCACAAACATCCCGCACTTGTTACAACTTGTACCCTCGTTACAAGTGATAATTCTACATCATAACTCAAAGTCTATGATTTACATTAGGGTTCACTCTTGGTGTTATGTGAGTGGGGTGTTATGTATTCTATGTGTTATCATCAGCGACAAATATATGACGATATGTACCCACCATTACAGTTTTATAAAAAATAAGCCTGAATGCCCTAAAAATCCCTATATTAGACACTAAAATAACCATCTATTAAGACTACACTACGTATTCTTATTAAACATTGTTTGCCCTGGTTACCTGGTTTTTGATCTATTTTTCAAGAACTGAATATTGCTTCTTGGATAATTTAGTAATATACATTACAAGGTACATAACTAATGTTTATCTCACCAGTTTTGAGAGGCAATTGAAAACTCAAGTAAAAGACCCAAGAAGTCAAATTATCATTAAGTAATCTTCAAAGTTTTTGTGGGTTTTTTTTATAATCATCAAAATAGTCAAATCTTTTAAATCAACTGACCTAACTTGAAATCCCATAAAACATACATCATATTTTAGAAGAAATGCCAAAGGTCAAATGTATTTATGCTATGCTTTTTCTCTTTACCCATGGTTAGGAACCAGATCTAAGCTGGATGCAGTAGCACACGTCAGTAAGCCCAGCAACTCAGGAGGTTGAAGCAGGAAGACCACAAGTTTGAGGCCAAGCCTCAGCAATTCAGTGAGACCATCAATAACTTAGCAAGACTCTGTCTCAAAAAATAAAAAGACTGGGGATGTGGCTCAGTGGTGAAGTACTCCTGGGTTCAATCCCAAGTAACAAAACAAAATGGAAAAGGTACAAATCCTCAGCCAGTCCATATGAAAACGGAAAAGGGACAAATCCTCAACCATTCTACAGTTTGCCTCATTTAGAGCAATATTTAAAGAATATAGTTAATCAGACAATAACACAGATGAGTACAGGACAGTATATCTGCAATGGGCTCACTTGTCAAGAATGAAATGTAGGATCATGAAGTACAAAAATATTAAAGTTCTGAACTTAATTATAATAACAATTTACTGAGTACCTATAATGTGCCAAATGCTCTAAAACAACCCTGTAAGGAAAGCATTATTATTCTCAGACACACAGATGCTCACAGGGTCAATCATGGGTCTGGGGTCATATAGCTGGAAACCAGTGGAGCCATTTCAAACACCCATCTGACTCCAAAGCAGAAGTTCTTTTCAACATGTACTTTTCATCTAACTTATAAATGTGTAAACCACACTGCTCAGTAACACTGTTGAGAAGGAAAGCTATCATCACTACACATTTTTAGCCAATGAAAGGACGTAAGCTAATAAGCTCTCTTCCTTCAGAGAAAGAGGGAAAAATGGTATGAGAGCAAGAAAACTAGTAGGAGCAGCTGATGGTAAGCAGGTATCACAGCTCAAAGCCTACAGAGGCCAGGCAAAGAATATAAATTCCATATTTGAGTAGGGTGAGGTTACAAGACAGTGTGGAGCTCGAGCCAGCACACTAAATTTAAAGGGATTTAAAACCTCTTTTAAAACAAAAGACAAACAAGTGAACAAAACACTGTGGTATCTAAGAGTTATGTGAAATTTAGTGGGGAAGGGAACTCAGAAAGGATTAGATGCATACAGAAATTGACTCTGAACCCTTTCAAATAGGAAGTACATAACTGTGTATTTGAGGGGCAGGGCACACAGAAAGCACAAAGCTTAAAAGAAAGAGAAGTGGGAGCAGCCCACCAGTATGCAGATGAACTTGCAGACATGCTTATTACAGTAAATACTTTACTGTACATAATTATATGCTTTAAGAGAATGGGTAAGTCCATTTACTAGCAAGACATTTTCAGTTGTGTTTTATTTAGAAAAATAGCTAATGTCTGGCATAAGAGACTATCTTTAGTTCTTTCGGACAATGATGAAGCCAGGCAAGGTGGCACAGGCCTGTAATCCCAGTGGCTTAGGAGGCTGAGGCAGGAGGATCATGAATTCAAAGCCAGCCTCAGAAAAAGTGAGGTGCTAAACAACTCAGTAAGACCCTGTCTCTAAATAAAATACAAAATAGGGCTGGGGATGTGGCTCAGTGGATGAATGCCCCTGAATTCAATCCCTGGGACCCTTCCCGCCAAAAACTAAAAAACAAAAACCAAAAAACCCCAATGATGGAAACTCAGATATCAACCTTTTAACTGGAATTTTCTTATAAATGTTTATTTTCTTTTAGCCCCATAATCATAAAATTTTAGAAAAAAATTAAAGGGAAATTTCATTGGCAATTAGAAGTTTGCCAATCTCAATAGTTTATTTCCTAACAGACCATCCAGAAGAGAACCAGTGGTGCACACCTGTAATCCCAATGATTTAGGAAGCTGAGGCAGGAGGATCAGAAATTAGAGGCCAGCCTTGGCAACTTAGCGAAAACATGTGTCAAAATAAAACAAAAAGGGGATTAGGGATGTAGTTTAGTAAAGTGCCCGTGGGTTCAATCTCCAGTACCAGGAAGAAAAATAATAATAATAATAATAAAAAGACAAGATACCAAGATGGTGTGCCTATAGTCACAGTTCCTTGGGACGCTGAGGTGGGTAGACTGCTTGAGCCCAAGAATTCAAGGCCAGTATGGGAACACAGCAAGACCCCATTTCAAACCAAAAAACATGGATAGAGGTAGCAAGGGAGATAGGAAATAAGCCAGTTGATCGGTCAGTCAGTCAGTCCATGCTAAATGAAGTCCTACTGCTCAGCTTCCTTTGAACTGTGGGCTCAAAACTCTGAACCCTGACTACCCTGTTTTAATGAGATCACATATTTCACTTTTCCCCACAAAGGTTGAATTGTATCCACTGTCAAAAAACTTTATGAGCCAACATAATCAGTAATCATTTTTCTTATAACAGCTGAGATTTTGAGCCATTATGATGCAACTATAGATAAATACCAGATTTCTCAATATTTAAGAGAACCCCAGGGCCCTACACAAAATTTCTTATTAAAAGAAACCAACATCCAATATCTAGGGACTACCTCATCATACTTTGCTTATAAATTCACATATAATAATTTCCAAATTTGTACTGTCTTAGAAAGCAAACCCAAGTCATAACAATAGTACCAATCCCCATGAAAGCAGTAAAGCTAAAAAAAAATATGCCAGGAAAAACTAAGCCAAATACATCTATGATAAATACAAGCAGAATATATAAAAGATTAATTCACTTTTTAAAATAACAGCTATTATTAGCTGGGCATAGTGGCACATGCCTGTAATTCCAGTGACTCAGGGGACTAAGGCAGGAGAATCACAAATTCAAGGCCAGCCTCAGCAGCTTAGTGATAACCCTGTCTCAAAATAAAAAATAAAAAAGGCTAGGGACTAGCTTAGTGGTAAGTCACCCATGGGTTCAATCCCCAATACAAAAAAGAAATAAAATAACAGCTATTATTATGTGCCAGACACTAATTTAGCACTTGACTTATATTATTCTCATTTACATATTCACAGTGATCCCTTGAAGTTGAAATTAATAAGGAAAAGGATTACATAGATTAAATAACTTGACCAAGGTCACACACCTTTGAAATAAAACAGATTTAGAAGCCATTCTTTTTAAGACTTCAGAATCCAAAGTCTTAACAATAGAAACTTGTATACTATTGGAGCTGACAAGTATTTCGCTTATTAGCTACGTGTAAATGGATGGCAGTTCAAACTTTCACTGTACAAAATGGTACATACCTAGCTTTTACTCAATGATGTAAAATATTTTCTAAGAAAAATATATCATCATGATCAGCTAAAATCTGCCTGTTTACTATCTCTAGAACCTTTCCCTCCATTCCCAATATTATTACTATCAGGTTTTGGCTGGTCTTTCTATCTGTAATCCAGTGCCCCCCACCCACCCACATTTAACTTTACATAATTTAGGTGAATCTATTTCTAAAATGCAGACCTGACCAGTAACGGCCATCACTCATGGTAAAAATGTTCAAAATTCATAAAAGGCTAAAGACTTTTATGCCCAGGTCCTTGTCAACTTTCACATCTTTCCCTGCTCTGTGCTTTTCTTTTTAACCACTTACCATACCTTATACTTCAGTCACACCAAAATACTTAACTCCTCAAGGAAATCAAGCTCCCCTTGCCTCTAGGCCTTTCTAATAGGGTTGATTCTGCAAGCAAACATTTCCATTTACCCCTCCCCTTAGCCCCATTTCCCTTCTCTCTACTCACCCACATCTCACCTTTGGATCATTACCACCCCCCCATCCCCAACCCCCGCCAAATCTTCCCTCTGGGAATCCTTCCCTGACTTCTCAAGACTTCAAAATGTCCCATGGCTTTCTGTGCTTGTGCTTATTCTTACTGCATGTCTTAATGTCTGTGTCCTCCCCAGATTCATATGTTGAAACTCAATGACCAATGTGATAGTATGAGGTACAGCTTTTGGGTAGTAGTTAGATTGCGAGGTGGTACTCTTATGAATAGGATTAGTCTTAGAGAGGTCCTAGAGAGCCATCTTACCTCTTCCATCATGTGAGAACAAACCATTCAAAGGTGCCATCCATGAACCAGAAAGCAAGCCCTCCACCAGACACCCAAGGCGGTGAGCAACTTGATCTTGGAATTCCCAGCATCCAGAATGTGAGAAATGTTTCTGTTGTTTATAAGCTACCCAGTTTATAGTTACCCAGCTTAAAGCAGACTAAAACACCATACCTTGTATCTTCTGTGGATTATACATGTCTATCTGTTCCCCCAACAGACTCTAAGTTGCTCTTACTTGTATAATACTTCATAGCTTGCACAATCAGATTAGATCCATTCCTAATGTTGGTGCTATAGAAATTTCCAGAGTTGAACTTACATTTTTGGAACATTACCACAATGATGCTACTAATTATATTTGGATTAAATCTGCAGTAAAAGCAAAACTCCCTTAGAACTCACTTTGCTCAATAAGCCAATGAAAAGTAGGTTGTTCTTTTAGCAGACTTTATAAAGCAAGTCTCTCATTATCATCAGTCTCAAAATCAAATTATATCTTTAAAAACCAGGAGTCTTTTAAATACACATTTTATTCATGTACTTACTCTATTAAGCGCTTTGGGGATGAGCCACTCTGATGGAATTCATCAGCATCATAGAATTCATCTTCACTGCTAGAGTAAGAAAACTCTGGGACTGTATTTGGAGACAAGTTGACATGACTTGGAGAAGTTAGACTGCTACTAGGTGGTGAATGCCCACTGCCTAGAAAGTTAAAAAGGTTTAAATTAGGGGGAAAAATGTTGGTAATTAGGGAGATGGGGCAAAGCAGACCTTTTTAAGATCAAGAGTTTGGTTAAGTTAGTAGAAGTCTCCACACTATTTGTAAAGAAAATCAACATTTAAAGTAAACAAGGAAAAGGCCTATCATGTTACAGAAAGGGGAAACAGCCTTTTAAATAAATGAAAAAGATTCTATATCCCCAAACTATAATTTAAGGTGAATTTCTCTTTAATATTAGGAAGGCAGTGCTTTTGATTATGTGAATTGTGATACTGAAGTCTTGAAACAGACACCAGTACCAATGGGAAGCCAAAACTCTTATTTTATACTAGAGGCCAGATACTAAGACCCAGTGAAAAATATACCATATAGAAAACATACAGAAAAAATAGCAACACTTTCACAAATGTTAGAATACTGTTCAGGATATTACATTCACATTATTCCTTTTTCATAGAAGTCACATGAAAAATTCTAAACCTCTACACAAAGTTCTGAGCACACACTACACATGCTCCTCATTTCTTTTCCACCTAAGCATAAGTCAGATGCCTGGGGCTCAGGGACAGAAATAAAAACAGAGGGCTAGTATGGGAAAGAATGCAGAAGAGGAAAAGGCTAGGAAGAATGTCTTCCTATTCCTAAAGAGTCTAACCAAAGATATGGAAGGCCAGATAAAGACGACTACTATCAAATCTGAAATGATCAGCTGGCATAAGTGGAGCAATAAAGCCAAAATATATATTAAACAAAGAATTGAGATCAACTTAATTTGCTATGTATCTAAGTCTGTCACATAATTCATGCCAATTTATGCAGATACCTGCTAGAGGCTAATGTTAAGTAAATCACTGATGGCAATCAAAAGCCAAGGTTACAGATCTGGAAGAAATGGAAGGTAACAGCAATAAAAATGAATCTAACGCTACCCGCAGATTTTTAATCCATTCCTGTATCTTTGGTTCAATAGTTAAGAAAAAGCAAATCAGTCTGTCACACTTGGTTGCCATGTTCACAAAAATACTTTTAAAATAGTAATTGTGGAAATTCAAAAGGTAACTTACCTAGGCAAATAACTTTAAATTCTCTTTTTTTCTCCAACAGCAGAAATAAGATAGGAAAGACACTTTCTCTTATTGGAATAGGAGAAGTTAGACTAGGAATTATAAATAATTAAGTAACATGCAAGTACTCCAGGTAATCACACCACTGAAAATGGGTCTCAGAAGAAAATGAGTTTGGGAACTACAAACCAAATAACTGGGAGCACCTTTATGAGAGCAAACAAAATAATTTCTTAGTTTTTTTTTTCACATTAGTGAAAAAAGGAAAGGAAAGGAGGGTGGAGAAAGTAGAAATAAGGATGAAAGCTCAAACAAGACAAAAAATCACAATAGTAAGATTCTTGAAATAATCTCTTTCTGAAATACTTCTGAAAAGATAATCACACTAAAATTAATCTAAGGAAAAGCTCCTCCTGTTTTCAAGATTAGTAAATAGTTTTATCTATTTTTCAACAGATAAATTTTGTCTGCTTCACAATCCAACCTTAAAAAAAAATCACTGGTACTACTGTCAATATGAATGAATTGTGACTCAGTTCACAAAATACAGAAGTCAGCCAAAACATTTCAACTTCTTTATACGCAAATTCTTTATTTGCATTTTCCCAAGAGCTTCTAAGAGGGCTATTGTTGACCTTTTTTCTTTCAAAATTCAGAAGAGATTGCCCACACGGTTAAATATTAAAGACCAACACAACAGGATCAGTGCATTCACAAATTCAAGATTTGAAATAGGCTAAATCACATGGGAATTTATTATTATTACATAAGAAAAGTCCTACCCAGAAAGAAATCTGCGGAGGAAGAAGTGGGGCTGATCTCCCATTTCTCAAGAGTGGTTCTGCCCTTGGCTTTCTGACTTAACAGGGTCCAAAGCACTCAGTGCTTCCTTGAATTTGGTTCTATAGGTAGTATAACATAAATTTAATGTTTAAAAAAAAAATCTAATATCTAACATGAATAGTATACCTGTAAATTGGAGAAAAAAATAAAGCCCATAATTCTAAACAAATTAAGCAGATGTAAATTAAAATGAAGTGGCAAAAAATGTGAAAGACTAATAAATGTTTATGTGCCAAAGGTACCGTACAAAAATATCACTGAAAAATATTGCTATAACAGGAAAATACTGGAAACTACTTAAATGTGCATTAATGGAAAAAGAGGTAACACCTACCCAGGCAGCTATAAAAAGAATGTTGTAGACCTAATTATATGAACATGAAAACAACTAAATAAAATTATACTTGTGCATTTGTACAAACATGTATGTAAATCGGGGGAGGGTGCTAATGAGGACTTTCAGCTTTTCTGTATACTTCTATATTGTCTGATCTCTCTTTTTTTAAAAAGCATTTATTCCATGTGTCTCATTTTTTTTAATGTTTATTTTTTAGTTGGACACAATATCTTAATTTATTTATATGTGATGCTGAGGATCGAACCCGAGGCTTCACACATGCTAGGCGAGTACTCTACCACTGAGCCACAACCCAAGCCCATTGTCTGATCTCTTTATAGTAAGAAAGTACACAAAAGTCTAACTTGAGTAAATTTCCCCAAAAATTCAATATGAATCCCAAATAATTATTAAGCTACACAAAACCCTGCAATATTTTATTTAAACTATAATTACTCATTAAAGCTTCTGATTCAATAACAAAGTTAACTATTTCATGTATGTACTATAATGATAAAACTATTTCCAATAGAAATATACATCATATTCCTTCAACTTTTACTCATTAGGAGTCATACACAAATCTTAAATGTTAATGGAGAGTTGTAGGAAAAAAGGTTACACAAATCTGTACCTGTACTATTTGGTGTTGGAGTCTGATGATGTCCCAAGGTAGCTAATACAGGTCCAACGGGTAAGGAAGACGGACGCTGCTCTGACTTACACAACTGAGCTGGTTCTAGATTTGAATATGTGAAATAAGTTAGAGAAAACAGCCAAACACACACACTGTTGTTGACTGCAATTGTTTGGGATTCAAGATCACAAAGTTCAGAAATTTCTAAAATAGTATTTTATTAGGTTTCATGCTACTCCTTCTGTCTGACCTATTAGCCTCTTAAACTCAATGATAATATGCAGGCAAGATATCAAGATACCAGCCATGATAGGCAAATGCTCTGTATAACTATTTTGTAGAACCAATACATGCTTCTGTTGATAATGTGTTCTAAGTCCCAAACCACATAAAATGTGAAACAGGGCACAATATCTCCTCTTTAGTACTCAAAGTAATATTAAGCTCATTCTCTTAAGGAGCAAAAAATTCATAAAAGGATTTCACATGCTTTTAAGTATTTTTTAAAAAAGAACTTTCCCTTTTATAATGCAATTTCTGGCTTCACTATGTCATCATCAACAAGAACACAGATATGATGGATGCAACAGAAAGACAAAGGGAATCAGGACAGCAGGGTGTTGGCCCTTGGCCCTCTTTTGTCTGTTTTTTTAAAAAAGTATTTATTGCTCCATACTTAAAATTACATCTGATCAGGAGGCATCACAAATTTTATTCTTCCCATTCTCAGTATCTTAAGTAAAACTTTGTATTGTTCAAAATTATAAAGTATACCTACAGGGGGCCAGGACTGGGGCTCAGAGGAAGAGCGCTTGCCTAGCATGTGTGAGGCACTAGGTTTGATCCTCAGCACCACATAAAAATAAAATAAAGGTTTTGTGTCCACCTACAACTAAAAAATAAATGTTTAAAAAAATTAAAAATTAAAACAAAGAATACCTCCAAATTGAATATTCCTGGATTACCCTTAAATAGATTAAGGTATGCTAAGTTCTCTTTGATAGTCATGAATGCTGGGTCAAAAAATTCTGTTCTACCAGCCAGACACAGTGGCGCACAGCCGCAATCTCAGCAACTTGGGAGGCTGAGGTAGAAGAACCACATGTTCAAGGCCAGCCTCAGCAACTTAGGCCCTAAGCAACTTAGTGAGTCTGTACCTCAAAAAAAAAAAAAGTTTGGGGCTGTAACTCAATGGTAAATGAAGCACCCCTGGGTTCAATCTCCAGTACAAAAATAAATAAATAAATATTTCTGTCCTACTAGCAAATCCAAGTCCATGTTGCCTTCCATCTCTGAACACTAAAGCCCCTTTCATCATACTTCAAAAGTTTCCATATCAAAATACTATTAATTTCTTTTACCACTTTCAGCTGTTTTTTTTAATATTTCTATTTTAGTTGTAGTTGGACACAATACACTTATTTTTTAAAATTTATTTTTATGTGGTGCTGAGGATCGAACCTGGGGCCTCAAACATGCAAGGCGAGCGCTCTACCGCTGAGCCATAACCTCAGCCCCTCAGCTGTATTATTTTTGATGATCATTTTATTTACTTTAAAAAAAAACACACACAGAAAATACTAAGATTACTATAATGACCATATAAGGTAAATTTTTTCTCATCAATGAATCTGTAAAACATTTTTCCAAATACTATACCTGGAGGTAAGACAGTCTGGGAAGGCATTGTGCTGATTACAGGTTCCAAGGGACTGGGTTGATATATTGCATCTACAGGATTAATAGTACTCTGAGATAAAGAAACACAATGTAGTTATTTTTAATTAACTGTTCTTCTTGTGCTAACCCTCCCATGTGAGTAAAATGCCCCATTCCTGACAGCAAAATCCTGAAGGCAGCTATATAGATAAGGAGAGTCAAAATGCAAAGAGAAAATGAAACACCTTTTCTACACAGACATGTAAGAGTTTCTTCTAACAAAGCACAGTAAGAAAAGAAAATGAATCAATCACTGTCCAAATAAGATAGTAAAGCTAACTGGAAAAATTTAGGAGTTATAAAATGGTGTGAAGAAGATTTGAAGAAGCAAAAACAATAACCTCTCAATTCAGTGCTTCAAAAACAATTCATCATAAATATTTCTTTGGTGTTAATAAAATTTATACCTATCATTACGCTAATGGATCTACACTATGAAGATCTCATCTTTCCATCCTAGACCACTGCTATCCACCACTCTGTGTCACACAATGTTGGTGTCCAGTTTTATGGTCACTCAAGGCAAAGATGTACCTTCTACTAAGTATAGAAAGAAGGCTTTCTTTTTGAGACTACAGAAAAGGAAACAAACAAATAGAAGGCATAATTTTAGCGGGGAAGAGTCCAGGTTTCTGTGATTCCAAGAAAAATTACTCTGACAGCCCAATGACATTTTAAAAACAAGACTCTACGAGCCACTTACTGATTTTTTTTTTTAATAATGGGGAAGAAGGTCTGGATGAATTTTAAATCCAGGTCGTGGCTAATGACTAATCCCAAAAAAGTAACTGTAAAAACTTTAAAAATCAACTAACAATATTAAGTTTTTGTAGTGTTTTCAATTAATGTTTGAATAATTTTTTTTAAAAAATCAAGAAAACCCCTATCTACAAACATTTTAAAATCATTAAGTAGGATCTCTTAAACCACACAAGAATTATGATTTTTGTCACTACAACAGTCCTCTTATCATAGATATTCTGAGAAATAAAAGACATTTAGGAAAAATACCCTGAAAGTAATCATTATTAATCAAAAACTTAGAAAAGTAGGGAATGTTCTGAAGCACTGAGAAAAGGATAAAAACAGAGCCTTGGGATTTTAATTCCTTAGACCCCTCAAGCATCTTATCTGTGGGTCTCAGTTAATCCAGCCTATAAAATAAAGAAAAAATGGATTACATGGTCTCTATGGGCTTCCTATTATTACTTTACGATTCTTTTTTCAGATCTGGATCAAGTCATTATACAAGCATCTTAACAAGTCTTGGAGCTACTCGTTTTTAAATTCCTTGTTACAAAGTGCTTTTCTCTAAAGGACTCCAAGTGTTTCATAAGGGCAAATCCCACCACTAATGCTCTAATCCAAAGGAATGAGAATATATCACCTCCTTAACCCTCTCATTGAAGAGACTAATAATAAATAAAGTAACTTTGGAATCAAAGTAATCAGGTACCAGAATTTTGTCTTTTGGATATAATCTGTCCAAATGAAATGTTCTAATATTAGGCTTGTCAACCCAAGAAAATACCTTTTTAAACTTCTTTATATTGTTAAATGAAAATTATGGCAATTACTGTTTTGAACTAAGCTCCTATACTTAGCCCCAACAGATGAGACCAAACCAAATGGAGTCACTCATGCTAAATGCTGCATAATCAAACTGAAATTCAAAGGAGATCAGTTTTTCCAGAACATAGGAGATTCCCATCTATCTGATTCAGTGTAATAATGAAGTCCTCTCTGCTTTAACCCAGGTTACAAAAAAAATAACCTGATGCTAACCAATCAGGTTTTCTACTTTTCAGTTTCCTTGTTCCTAACCTACAAAACCCATTGTTCTGGTACTGCCCAGTAGATCTCATTCTAAAAATAGAATTAAAAAATAGGATGGAGGTTCTACAATCCATGAATCACAAATAAAAGCTAATAAGATCTATAACTACGTTTGTTAGTTATATATATAGTTTTGTCTTTTTGACAGTATGTATATTAAAAGTATTCAATCTTATTGTCTTTGACAGAAAACAGTAACTATTCTACATTTATCTATGGTTCTTGGTCAATCAACTTCAGGTTAAAGTATGTAAAATTATATTCTATATACTGCTTTGAAAAATGTGCAGAGTTTCAGAAGTTCAAACAAATAATCTTCAGGCCCTAATTTGTTAGGACATTAATGAAACTCATGCAAAATAATATAATGAACTATATATACATATAAGTACACACAGCTAACATTTATTGAATACTAGGTGATCATTCTGTACCTTATAACATTTGAAGGCAGAACCTTTCAGCTTTCTTTATCAATAAGGAAAATAAGAATCAGAAAGGTTAAGTAACTTGCTTAAAGATCTCAGGTAGTAAGCAGTAGGGCTGTAATGTAAGTCCAAGCAATGTGGATCTAAGACATCATGAACAGTTCTTTTCTTCAAAATAAAAACTCAAAATGCTTCAGTTCTTGGGCAAATGAATCAAATATGTTTGCTTTTTACAAGCTTAAATTTCCTCTGAGTATAAACTTGCCAAATGCTCATAACTGCAAGTAATCAAACATTTTTGGTATGCTTTATAAAATCCTGTCCATTTTTTAACACAATTAACTTTGGCTTAGAGGGAAAGGACATGAAAATAACTGCCAACACAAGCTTCCTTAGGAGTAGTTTTGGGGACCAGGAGTTACTGGACAACGAATACATACAGTCCTTTCCCATGAGGCTAACAATCTTCAATGATATCTCAGGAAGAGATATATAACATTATATTGTATTTATTTCATGTAATTGTATTATATCACTAGGGCTCACACTTTGAACACAGAAACAGAAATTACACTGTATTTAATTCATTATTTCAAAGATATTTCTTGTATTTTGCCTTCTTAAGAAATATGCAAACAACACAGATATCTAACTTCTGCTTTCCATTTTAAGCCAAATATAAAAATAACATGCTCATCCTTTCATAAACATGAGATGGTTGTGAAGATTTACAAAATGTTTCCAGATCTCAGACAAGCTGACATTTGTAAAGTTTCAGGGCAAAAAGAGAGGCTACTTCCTGCTTATGCCTTATTTAATTATAAAAGCTGTTTTCATACCATGATTAACCCATCAAGTAACACATGCAAAGTGATTCAATTGAAACCAATACTTAGAAATAATTTTAAGATTGTCATTTCCTCTCCAAATGATTGTTGAAAGATGGCCAACTTAAAGAGCTCACAGAAAATTGCAAGAGTTAATAACAAAAAGCAGTGAGTAAGTGAAAAAAAGGAATTTGCGTTGAAAAATGAGTAGAAATTCAGGTTTCTCCTGACATGACTGGTTATAATGCTCTGCAGAAGTAAAAGGAAACAAAAGATTAGATTAAACTTACTATAATTCCATCTGCGTGCTTCTCCGCATTACTCTGGTCCTTTAGGAAAAATGTTAAGAATATTAACTTTATTCTTTTATTTAAGTAATCCCATGTGTACTTTTTCTACTAAGAAAGCTTATTTTACTATGTAAGCAATAGTGTTAGAATACTACAATGTATTACTACAATGTATGTACAAATTCCATTTGTACATTCCTAGCCAAACATAACTCCATTGCTAGCTGCAAAATAATCAACATCAATAGCATGACAATTCATTTTCTACACAGACATTTTAATTAAGTTTGCTGGGAAAATAACCTATTAAACTGAAGTCATAACTGTACTAACAATTAAAAGTGATGTACTAATTTAGGGTTGAAGATCCTAAATATTTCTTAGCTTAAACTTTATAGTCATTTATGCCAATCCCTAAAATTCCCAAACTCTCACTGTACTTTCAAGGTGTGGCAATCACATACCCTGAAAAACTTGAAATGGACACAACTGCACATATTCGGGTTACTGGTATCAGAATTAGACTATTACTTTCCTAAAAAAAAGTAATTGTTTTTGTTTTTCTGATTTTTGTTTCAGTAACCATAATTGCTATATCTGTACTGTGATGATGTTGCAGCCAATACTTAATACCTGGCAAGCATTTTAATGTATATTAACTCATGTATTCCAACAACAACCCGATAATATAGGTTCTATTATTATTATTCCCTCTGACAGATGAGAACAACTGAAATAGAGGGAGCCAGGGTTCCAATACAAGCTGTCTCATTCCAGAATTCATGCTCTTAACAAATAAGCTATTTTGCCTTGCCACTACAAGGATATACTTAAAGGGTGGGAAGGTGATGGAGTTGCCAACACACACTCATTCCTCATGTGGAAGGAACCTAAGAATTCATCTTATATATCTTGGACTCTTCAATCCTCTTCCTTCCCACTCTCCTGAGCGCCCCAGTGACCAACATGGATGCATACAGGAGGAATGAGCAATCTTTTGGGACTGTCTCATCCTCAAGAGATGAAAAAATACTTCCTGGACAAGTACTATATATATAGGAAGTAACCATCAAATACTTGGGGGAGAAAGTCTGTACTGAGAGAAATGTAGGGAAGAAAAAAAAAAAAACTTAAAAATGTTTAAAGGTAAGATGATTATTAAGATTGGTATATTTTTAGAATACTATGACCTAAAAAAAACTATCTTTTTTGTATTTCTTCATGTCCATTTGTGTAAAATGGTTGCTAAATTGCCCAGGCTGGCCTCAAATTTGCAATCCTCTTGCCTCATCCCCCAAGAAGTGGTGATTAAAGGTGTATGCCACCACAATCTGCATAAAATTTAGTTTTTATTAATAAAGGGAAAACTGGGCTGGGGTTGTTGCTAAGTGGCAGAGCACTTGCTTAACATGTTAGGTACTGGGGTTGATTCTCAGCATCACATAAAAATAAATAAATGGCATTGTGTCCATCTACAACTAAAAAAAAGCTTTTAAAAAATATTAATAATAAAGGGAAAACTAATACTCTATCTTTTGCTTCATCTAAGGGTATAATAATATAAATGTAATACAAAAACAAAGACATCAGATAGACAAAGAAATATAATAGTATTCCTTCTATTAGATACCTTGGAGAGATTCCAAAATATAAAGCCAAGAGAAACCAGGTTTCTGGTTGTCATAGTCCCCCCCGCCAACCCTTTTTTTGGTAAAAGAACAATTCTCTAAAGCAGCAAACATAACCGCGGGGGGGAAAAGTTCACATTTTAGTATTATGCAGTTAATGTATTTAAACAAAATGCTTAAGGTTTTAACCGTAACCTATCTGGAAGCTTTCAAATTTTTTATTGTTGTTTTTCTTTGTGATACTAGGGATTCGCCCCCAGTGCCCCTGCACGCTAGGTAAGTGCTCTACTGTTGAGTTATATCCTAGCCCTCTTTATTTTTTGAGGTAAGTTCTCAACTACGTTTCCCAGGCTGTCCTCAAACTTATGATCACATTTCTGCTTCAGCATCCCAAGTCAGTGGGATTACAGGCAAGTACCAGTGTTCTAAGTTTGAGTAGAAACTAATCTTTGGTTTTGATTTTAAACATAACAGCCAACCTATATCTCATTTATTTGTGATTTTTTTTTCCCAGAAATCTATACACCAAAGCATCAAACAAGAGCAATCTGAAGACTTAGGATAATTTCTTTTAAGTATATGTGCAGAAAAGAATTATCATAGCAGTCCTGGAATGGCTCCTTAGAAAAACATGATTGCAAAGCTGTCCTTTTAGCTGGTATCTGGTAACTCAGTTATAGGAAAGTTCCCACCAGCATAATTGGTTAGAGTGGCTCAACGTAGCTATGCTGTTTATGGAAACACTAAGGTTTATGCTGAACACCCGATTTTCTTCTTTAAATCTGGAATGGTATTAAGTGTCAAGAGAGTGCATATGTGACAATCCTCCAATAAAATCTCTAGGCAAAGGCTGTCTAATGAGTTTTCCTAGGTAGATAACAAATCATGATTTGTTACTGGAGGAATTAAATACATCCTATATGACTCCATTGGGATAAGACTCTTGCTTGGTTTGCTCTGGACATTTCCTTGTGTCTTTTCATTTTCCTGATTTTGTAATAGGTCACAGCTGTGAGTCCTTCTAGACAATCTCCAAACCCACAGGTCGTCTTGGGAACCCTTGGCATGGTGCATGTATTTTACAAATCCCTGAAAGTATCTCCATTTTAATATTCTCATAATTCAAGTTGACATTTTCCCTTTTATTTGCACAACTAAGTTAACTATATATTTAAAGCACCCAAAGTTTCAGTAATTCTGAATACAAAGAAAGTTGAAAATAAATTACTGAAACTTACAGAGAAAGAAAAATGGAAAAGAAAGTGTCTTGCTCAGATGAAAATTTAATTGAGTTTTGGTTTTCCTCTTCTAATTTCTAAATATTAGACTGATTTTCCAAAAGGCTTTCTTAGAATTATAAACATGGTAGCTTAAAATGTCCAAAATAACTCCATTAAAAGGCAGAGACCAGGCTAGGGTTGTGGCTCAGGGGTAGAGTGCTAGCCTAGGACAGATGAGGGCTGGGTTCAATTCTCAGCACCACATAAAAACAAATAAACAACAACAACAAATAAATAAAGGTTAAATTCTTAAAAAAAAAAAAAAAAAAAAAAAAAACATGAAACATATCCCCACCTCTCTAATGAGACAATGTAGTCTAGTGAATGCCCTCTTAATTTTATGCTCATAAACTTCCTAATTATATGTTAAGGAGATATCAAAAGGGACTGGGATTCTGGATATTCATTCACAAAACAAAAAATAAATGAATTTGGGTCCCTACCTCATATCACAACACAAATATTAACTCAAAGTAGACTTAAAGAGCTAAAATTAAAAAAACATGGGAACAAAATCTGTGTGACATTAGCTCAAGCTATGATTTCTTAGATATGCCAACAAAGACACAGCAATAAAAGAGACAGATAAGTTGGACTTCACCAAAATTAAAACCTTCTACAAAAGATACTACCAAGCAATTAAAAAAAAAATACTTTCAGACTTGAAGAATAAAATTTTATTTCTGCTAGAATATATATCAGCCTCAAAAAGGTTTAGTCAACTTCTTGGATCACTGTGAAGTCTTAGATGGCATTATCACCCTCCTTTATTAACCTGCCAATGAATAATAGTCCTCTAAAATGGATATGACAATTTATATTTCCATCACTGGATAGAAGTTCTCCCATTTTTATCAAAATATTATATTGTCATTTTAAATTTACCTTCCTAAATTTTTTTATATTTAAGAAATACTTAGGGCTCAATATGTCTGCTACTAAGAACATTACAAATAGTAATCCATTTAAATTTCACAATATAAGTAAGAGGTAGGTACTATTAATATCACTGTTTTACACAGAATATAAAGCAAAGCATAGAAAGGATAAACAAACTTGCTCTGGTGATGGAACTGGTGTCAAACTCATTCTGGGTCCAGAGTCTATGTTCTTTAAGATTGTGCAATGTTGCTTCTTATTATTACTTTAAAACTTTGTATCTTTTTTAAAAAATATTTTTAATTGTAGATGGACACAATACCTACCTACCTTTCTTCCTTCCTTTCTCTCTCTCTCTCTCTCTCTCTCCTTTCTTTCTTTCTTTCATTTATTTATTTATATGTGGTGGTGAGGATCAAACCCAATGCCTCACATGTGCCAGGCAAGTGCTCCACCACTGAGCTACAACCCCAGCCCCCAAAACACTGTCTCTTAATCACAGATCAGTTAACTGTTTAGGTTTGCCTAACGATTAACACATAAGAATTTTCTGGGCTGTGGTTATGGCTCAGTGGTAGAGCGCTTGCCTGGCACATGTGAGGCACTGTGTTCAATCCTCAGCACCACATAAAAATAAATAAATAAAATATTGTGTCCATCTACAACTAAAAACAAAATTTCATCACAGCATAGTAAAGGCAGCTAAATGAAATGAATCATACCTATAGTGGAAATATAGGTATAAATATAAACCATGCAATCATTTAAAAAAATTATGCATTAGAAAAATCATTCAGTTATGTGGCAGGCAAATATTATAGACACTGAGAATACATTGTTATTACAGACTGAATGTCTGTGCCCCCCTTCACCAAATTCCTATGTTGAAGGTCTAATCCTCAAAGTGGCTATAATTGGATACAGGCTTCTAAGGATTTAATTAAGGCTAAATAAGGTAAAAAAACATGGGGCTCTGAATAAATAGGATCAGTATCCATAAAAGAAGAATGACCAGAGAACTTATGCTTTCTCTGTGTACATACATCAAGGAAAGACTATATGAATTTACAGGGTGTCTCCAGACCAAAAAGGAAGCCCCCCCATCAGAAATGAAAAAGGTCAGAGCCTTGAACTTTCAGCTTCCAAAATGAGAAATTTCTGTTGTTATCTATATTATTTTGTTATGGCAGCTCAGGCTGCCATAAGATTTGACTCTCATGTAGAGATAACATATAAACAAATATACTGTGTAAATTTGGTTAGTGATACAAGACCATGATTAAAAGAAACTAGTGGGAGTTAGAAATTATTTTAGGTAGAGGTGCCAGGGAGGTTTTTCCAAAGACATTTTATTTGGCAGAAATCTGAATCAAGTGAAGTAAGGGAGTGGAGTCTGGTGGAAATCTATGGGAAGTTCCCTCCAGGTGAAGGGAAAAGCAAGTAAAAACCCCTAGAACAGGCCAATGTTATTGAATGGTATGATTAAGCAAGGATAGGAGAAAACAAGAGAGTAGTGATGGCTCAAATGGTATGTTATGCTAAGTAGTTTAGATTTCATTTCAAATAAAATGGAAAAGCATTTTTGATTAGGCAAGTAATATGGTCTGATTTACGATTAAATTAGGTTAAAGACATACACAGTTCATATGGGCACAGGAGAGTTGTATTTGCACATTAAAAAAACCCTTAATAATAAAACTTCCTTCTGAAATTAAATAAAAAGTCCAACTCCATTTATTTGACCTGAATTACTCATTCTGAAGGACCTTGAAATGTAGGTCTATTGAGCTGGATGAAAATAGGTTGCATGTTCAGACTAAATTATAGAAAGTTCTAGAAAAGAGCTTTAATACGTTGAACCAAAACATACTTCAACGAGAAGCACACCAAAAATGTTCTTGATGAGTGGATAAAATGTGAAAAAGCCTGGAGTGAACTGTTGTACAGCTATCTAAAATCCTGAGTGGTTTCCAGAGATGACTCCAACAGGCCTACACACTGTATCACTTCTTCTTCTAACATTTTCCAGAGAAGGAAATATGAATGCCCTAGAATACCTATTGTTGAGAGCTACAGCCAAAGGGGCCCCAGCAAACTTCCAGCTGCCAAACTTCCAGCTGCCAGCTGATGATTGGCTCACAGCGGCCCCAGCAAACTTCTAGCTGCCAACTGATTGGCTCCTCTGCGGTGATGCTCATTGGGCTGTTTCCCCGCCCTTTCAGACCAGGAGCTGCTCATTGGGGGACTTTTTTGGGCTCTGCCCACAAGACCCAACCAATCAGCCTCTAGAGCAGGAGGAGTGGGGGAGGTTGAGAGGCTTGTGGGAAGCCGGTGGTGGCAGTTGGGCTCTGAAGGTTTTTCCTGAGGAGCTGTGTGGTTTGGTGTGTGTTTTCTAAAAATAAAGTTCGTTTCTTTTGACAAGTGGCTCCTGAATTGTGCCCAGCCAGACTGCGGTATTTGGTGGCCCGTACGGGGAACGAACCCACGACCTTGGTGTTATCAGCACCAAGCTCTGATGAATCCAAATTTAAAAAGTTTAGAGTAAAAAGGGTTATTTTTAGTTTATCTTTGGGGAATATATACCCCTTCCCAATTCCCTCTTTTTGCTTTAATAAGTACATTTTAATAGTTTGATGAGCTCTTTCAACTATGCCTTGTCCCTGTGGATTGTATGGGATTCCTGTTATATGAGTAATGCCAAATGATGAGCAAAATTGTTTAAAAGAGGTAGAAGTATAACCAGGGGCATTATCTGTTTTTAACTGAAAAGATTTTGCAAAAGATGGCCTTGTTCCAAGCTATAAAAATGGGTAAAAGGGAAAGAAAGGGTGAGTAATTCAAACATGCTCCCTTCCTTCCCAACCACTGAGAAAAAGTGTTACCAGCACACACACACATAAGTAAGATAACATCCAAACAAAACGGTTGTTCAATATCAGTAACTCCACAATTCAATTTATCATAGAAAGGTAGTATTTCAGAACTTGAGTTTTGTGGTTATTAAAAGGAAAATGCCATTAGAATTTCTGAATCCATTACATGAAGGTAATCGAAAGTAAATTTACTTACTTTAGCAATCTGCAGCAACACAATGCAGTGTTTAATAGATTCTACCATGCTCTATAAAAACAAAACACGGATTTTAGGATCTTACTTCAAATAAAATGGTTGCATAATGTTGAAGCTTAAAAATACAAAAAATCAGTTCAAATGCACAAGGGTCAAGTCTATACTATATAAAAGATACCCTCCTCTTGAGGATATCCCATGATTCTAATATGCTGATAGTCTCAAAGTTAATTCAATAGCAATTCTATGATCTCCTAAGGAATGCCACGATATTGTTTATTTATACAAAACACTATCTAAATGACTTTTCAACACCACAAATACAAAAATATGAGTTTGATTAACTTTCAAATTCTTAGATTAAGAACAGCCACCCTGTACATTCCTACAGCACTTACTTAAGATTCATGGAAGTACAAAAAATAAAGGACCCTGTGAAAATACTGATAAACCTGGAATACTATCTTACCTGTTTTTAAAATACTTTTTATCAAGATACAAATCTAATTAGTCTGTCAGGTAATGTCAGAAGGCTAGTACATTATATAAATCGAATCTCAATATATTTTAATTACAAGAGAATACACACAGGTTGAGCATTCCTAATCCAAAAATTAAAAATTAAAAAATCTAGCTGGGTGCGGTGGCTCACTCCCGTAATCCCAGATGCTCAGGAGGCTAAGGCAGGAGGATCGTGAGTTCAAAGCCAGCCTCAGCAATGGTGACGTGCTAAGTAACTCAGTGAGACCCTGTCTCCAAAATAAAATACAAAATAGGGCTGGGGATGTGGCTCAGTGATTGAGTGCCCCTTAGTTCAAGCCCTAGTACCACCCACCCCCGAAAAAAATAAATCCAAAATCTGTAACTTTTTGAATGTTGACAGGATGCCAGAGTATAAAATTCCATACTTGATACAATAATATTTTGTGCAAAAATATTCTCAAATCCAAAATACCCCAAATTAGAACTACTTCTGGTCCCAAGCATTTCGTATAAGAGATACTCACTCAACCTACACTAGGTGAATGAATGATACCTTTTATCCAAGGATCTCAGGCAAGACCAGAAATAGATAAATTGGTACATCAAGTCAATTTCAATTACAGGGATTATTTTATTGGTTTAAATTCCTCTGGATGCTAATATAATTCTTAAAACATCCCTGTAAAAATCCATAAAAACTAAAGCCTCAATTGTTCTTATTAATATCAGCAACTTAATACAGAGATAACATATACAGCACCTTATAATACAGTCAGTTTATCAAACACATAACTTACATTTGTTGTTTCTTTGAGAGTTTCAATTTTCTGTGAAAAATAAGTTTAAACAAAAATAATTAGAGATATAAATATACTAGTTTGTTTTTGCTGATTAGTCATAAAGAATTTTACTAGAAATGTATTCATTATTTTAAGCAAATGTAAAATTATGAAGAAAGTACTTGATTATATTTTTAAATCTAAACAGAACATTAAAATTAAAAACTCAAGACATTTTTTGGTTAAACCGTCTTAAATGGAATTCATGTGATTCAATTCAAGATTTGTAAGACTAATATAAAACATTCTATTCCTTTTTTGAATACAAGATTTTTTTTCTGTAAGTTTCATTATGTAATTTTAAAATGTTTTCTTTCAGAATCATCTTATCCTTTCCAAAACTGTTTAAAATCTGACAGTGGACTGGACTGACGAAATTTAGAATTAACGGTAGGTGAATTAGAACCTGAGTCACTACTATTAACAAGTCTTAAAGGGCCAAATGCAAGGCTACAGTCAAAAAAAGGGAAAATAATAACAACAATGTTGCCAGGAGAGGGAAAATACTAATTTAGAAAAGAGAAAACAACCTGGGGGCAGTGGCACATGCCTATAATTTCAGTACTAGGGAGGCCAAGGCAGGAGAATCCTGAGTTCGCAGGAGGATCGTGAGTTCAAAGCCAGCCTCAGCAAAAGTAAGGTGCTAAGCAACTCAGTGAGACCCTGTCTCTAAATAAAATACAAAATGGGGCTGGGGATGTAGCTCAGTGGTTAAGTGCACCTGAGTTCAATCCCTAGCACACCCCCCACCCCAAAAAAAGAAAAAACAATATGCAAACTATAAAGTAGACATCAGAAATCCAAGGATGGGAAGAATAGTAGAACTATAATTAAAGCATGTTTCCTTATATGTCAGTTGTTTGTTCTGACAATTCTTGCCCATTTATTTATTTGTATCTGAAGTGACCATATGTATATTTAATAAAATATACTTTCCATCTTCAACACATTATATATAAGAGAACTTACAAAACAGGAATAATATTAAATTTTGTAATCTTTTAATTACAAAACCATAACAAAAACTCACTAGAAAACTCCCATAAGGTTCACTGACAGTACTATTACAATAAGTCAATAATACTATCATAATAGTCAAAATACTGATTGGTGTATCTGTTATTTTTCCAAAAGGCTTTTTTAAGTCAAAATCACGGTGATTTAAGTTACCTTTCTCTGTTCATCATCTTTACAGTTTTGAAGCTTGTCATCAAAAAGCTACAGGATTAAGAATTTAAAAAACAGGTTATAACATCAATCCACGTTAGTGCACTGTGTTCACTTCCTAAACACAGAAGCAAAAATTCTTAAACATATTTCTTCCATAGATGATTTATATGCATTTTTCAATACAGCATATATTTTTGGCATTGTATCAAGTTATGTTCCATCATGTGATTGACTGCAAACAGTAAAAGTCAATCATTCAGGTAGAATTACAAAGAAAACACACCACTCTTAAGAACTTAAAATATCAATTCAAACTCTGCTCTGTCTGCTTTGTCTCCCAAGTTTATCAACACTCCCTTTCTTCCTAAGACCTCTGCTTTTAATTCATTTTAAAGTAGAAATTAAAATAATTTTGTAAATAGTGGAACATTGCTTTTAATCTTTTCAAGCAGTGTAATTAAACTTCCAATTACTTGGAGACCAATATTCCCCTAAATTGCAGTTTAATTATTTATCTTATTTGTATCTACTAGGAAATGAAGATGGGTGTAGGGAATACCTAGGAAGACAACATTAAACCTAGATCTGAATTTTCTAAATAAACAAATAAATAAATAAATAATTTACTCTGCAATGATAAGAGATAGATATCTAAGTTGTCTCGCCTACACTTTTCCCTAAAATTAAAAAAAAAAAGGTCTTAGAGACTGAGCCACTAAACCTTACCAGTTTCATAGAAATTTTAAACAGAATATGAATGTAAAATAAGCCAAGTCTTATTTTCTTCTTATTACATCTAGATATTTACCTTTTCCTTAATGACCAAAAAGCACATTATGTAAATATGCTCTTTACCAATATAATTAGATTAGATATAAATAAGTCAGCTTTAAAACTGCTGAAGAACCATATGAGGACTATAAATTTATAGCAAGAAAGAAATTTACTCAAAATCAGACTCAGTAACATTATGTCTTTATATCAATTCAATATATAAACTTATGTCATACCTTTAGTTGTTCTATCAAGATTTGTAGGTAAGCATCTGCCTCTGTTAGTTTCTTGTCAAAGTCTTGGACACTAGGAACAAATCCTGAATCCAAACCCTAGAGAAAAATAAAATTTGCAATAAATCTAGCAGTACCCAAGCAAGGTTTAATAAAACAAAATATTTCAACCTTCATAAATGAAAACATTTTGTTTTTTAAAAAGAAATAGTACTTTTACAGAAATATTTGTTTTCTAAATTCTCCAAAAATAATGACACATCAACTTTCCTCTCAGCTTCAAGTGCTACTCTAGTCTCACCAATTACATGTGCAAATGGCCAAATGAGGATTTAACCTGCTCTTTAGAATCAACTTTTTTTAGCCCCAACAACCCATAATTGGCTCTCATTCACCACAAGAACAACAGTGACTTAGCTAAAGAAACATAAAAACTACCTAGAATACTATTTACCCATTTTGTTGTTGTTGTTCAGTACATTCCTCTGTTCCCTTAATCTTAACTTCATATTCTCACTGTTTAGTTCTCCCATTCCTTAACATTCTCCATCAGCTCTGTATCTTTCTTATTTAAAAAAGAACCTTAGGGGCTGGGACTATAGCTCTGTGGTACAGCACTTGCCTAGCACTTGTGAGGCACTGGGTTTCATCCTCAGCACCACACAAAAATAAATAAAATATAGGTATTGTGTTTATCTACAACTAAAAATTCCTTTTTTACAGTTATTCTATTAAAATTTTAAAAAGAACCTTAAAATCCTCGCTTCTTCTAACATGCCCCTTTCTAAATGAAAGTGACAAAACTTCTCTCCTAATTAAGTTCCCTACTTACTTTCACCCTTGGCACGAATACTACACTCTGGACATGGTGTAAATGTTTACTTATTTAGAGGTACCACTTATTTCTCAGTTTAAAAATTTAGCCATGGTATGTTCTACTTTTTGTCACATAAACTTTAAATTCCAGGAGAACATGAATTTCTATGTTTTAACTTCACTCAAAGGTTCTTAATCAGCTCTGCCTGAGAAACACATCAATCCTAGGTATAAAGAACAAAACAGTTGGAGAAAACAACATTATCAGCTTACCAAATATGCATGCCCAGTTGTCACATAGTTAAGCAGGGGAATAGGATAAGGAAATATTACTGCCAGAATCCTAACCCAAGCCAGGCTTGGTGGCACACCCCACAAGCTCTAGGGACTTGAGGGCTAAGGCAGAAGGATCACAAGTTCCAGGTCAGCCTCAGCAACTTAGCGAGACACTCAGCAACTTAATGAGACCCTGTCTCAAAAAAAATTTTTAAATATTTTTTAGTTGTAGTTGGACACAATGTCTTTATTTTTATATGGTGCTGAGGACTGAACCCAGTGCCTTGCACATGCTAGACGAGCACTCTACTGCTGAGCCAACCCTAGCCCTTGTCTCAAAAATTTTAAAATTAAAATTTAAAAAAAAAAAGGACTGGGGTTGTAGTATCTCCCATAGTTCAGTGGTAGAGCACCTTCTGAGTTCAATCCCCAGTACCGCCCCCCCAAAAAAAAAATAAATAAAAGAGTCCTATCCCAACTACATAACTCCGTATACTAAATGGGTGAATATAGGAGGAACAGCTCAGCATACCTATCTCAAAGTTGACCTTTTCTTATCTTCCCTTTCAATCAAAAAATTGATTCTAAATGAGCTCATTTTCACATTTCCCACAATATAGTAAACTGAGGTTAAAGTTTTATTACAGCAATACTTCATCTTTGCACATATAATGCTTCTATTAATAGTATTAAAGCATTTCTCAGCCATTATCTCGAAACAAATTGAGATGGTTGGGTCTTATGGAAAGGACAGTGGGTTGGCAAACCTAGTTTCTAATTTTGGCTCAGGCCCTAAAAAGGCACCATGGCTCTCTATCTAACCTTCTGTCTTCTTTCTACCTCCTCCTCCTATTATTATTTCGGCAGCTATTACATATACCAAAGACAATGACAGCCAACACTATCAATTATTACTCTTGCTATTGTTGTTATTCTCAATCTAAAATTCGGATTCTGAGACAAAACTTAGAATTTTACTAAGTCCTGTTAAGAACGTGGTAGGGAAAAAAAAAAACAACTTGTAATTCTTTTGTTTTTCAAAATTCAAAGGTAATAAATCTGCCTATTCGTTTTTTCACATATATGTAAAAAAAACCAAACCTGCTTGAACCAGTATATATGTGATATTATATATGAAAAAAGCAGTTTAAGAACAAAAAAAATCATATAAACAATGTACACACAATCTAGATATATTTATAAAATTTGGTTAAAGATCTTCATTTTTAAAAAAGATAATCTAAAGAACTTTCTATTAGAAACATTTGATTTGTCAAGTATAATAAAGATGAAGAAAAGGAAGGATAAACATATAACATTTCATGGATATTATAGTAGAAGGGAGCTATTTCTTTGCCTGTTATCATGCTACAGAAAAATTAGAAGGAATGCTTGGCCTGGCTTTTGTTTTGTTCTGTTTTTCACAGAATATTATAATTATCAATGATTTAATTAAAATCAGCTAAATACATCATTCTTGCTAAATATTTTAAAAGATCAACAACATATTCATAAGTGAAACGGTGAGGCATCTACGTGAGAGGGGAAATATAAACTTTAAGACTCCCTTTTGAAACCATTTAGAATTACCACTATAAAAGTCTGATTAACATATTCTATTGAACAAATCACTATTAGATTAAAAATCTTCCAGGAAATAAAAAGAAACAAATTTACATTACCTCAATCTGAATCCTATAATTAATTCTTTAAAAATTGATCCTTTGATGTTGCTAGAATCATATATGAACCTCACTCATCTCTCCTCTCAATCCTGAATCTGAATAGTCTTCCTAAACTTTCCTTTACCTTAATAATCATCTCCATGCTTTTCAATATCCAATATTCAAAGATCTACTCACCAAACCATTTTTCTTCAGGTAATGTACAATGGAAAGTTTCATAATGACAGTTATCAGAATTGGCCTAACCTCTTTTGCATAGTAATCCATAAATTCTGCATGTACTCAAAAAGAAAATCCTTTTAACTCTTCTACAATTGATAACATATACAAACTTATCAAAAAAACTTTACTAATTAAACTGTTTAATAAGAATGTTCTAGAAAAAAAGTATCACAAGTTTCATTATCTGTCACCTACTCTAACTTCCCATTCACAGAAGTTACTTTTATAATGTCTTTGAGTGTCTAGTCTTCATTTGAGTATCTCTTGAGATGATAGAGACTATTTCATAAAAATTATCTTGAATTATCTGTTCCTCTTTCCATTCAACATTTAGAATACTGAGGCACTGCATTTAATCATAATAATCCTTTTCAATGGAGTTTTATTTTTAAACAGGACTAATACAATCCTTTATCACACTGAGGGTGTTCTGTCTTCCCCTTAAAAGAACTGAGAACAGGGAAGGACTGCACACTTCTTGAGATCAAGTAGTCTGACAGCAGATATACATTCTAATATTCTGGTCATGTTTTATGGTTACACTTAATGGTTGATTTCTCTAAAAGATTATATGAAGGGCAGGTATGTACCATTCAGTCATCACTGCATCCTCCAGTGCTAGCTCACTGTTGCAGTTGGCTGCAGCATCTGGCAACTGTCAATCACAATACCAGTCTTCCCCTAGTTTCTTTTGCCTTTCTGTTCTGATTCTCTTTTCCTTTCTCTGTTCCCTCCCTTCTTTTCTCCTCTATCCATGTTCTTCAGCAGTTAACTGAAGTGATTATGTTAAATTGTTGGCAATCAGGACTAAAGAGATTATTGCTCCCTAATTTGTGTCATAGCCTATAAAGTGACAATTTCTGTAGGGATTTACTTACAGTTTAAATACTGCAATTATAGGGAAATAAATACAAATTTTCTTCATTTAACAAGAAATTGAGATAGAAAAATCTCCATAGAAATTAAATTTCAATCTAATCATAAAAATTAGAAATATATATAAAGAAAAAAACCCCACTTATGGGTTAATATACTAAAAGCAAAATAGTCTCTAGCTTTCAAGAGTTCTTTGCTAATAAAGAAAACTAAGGGGCTGGGATTGTGGCTCAGCAGTACAGCGCTCATCTAGCATGTGTGAGGCATGTGTGAGGCCCTGGGTTTGATCCTCAGCACCACATAAAAATAAGTAAATAAAATAAAGATATTGTGTCCAATTACAACTAAAAAATAAATATTAAAAAAATTTTAAAAATAAAGAAAACTAAAATAAATACATAGTCATGGTGAATAACAGATAATTCTTTATCAGTCATGATCTACACATCCAGTTTAACATATAGAGAGAAAAGAGAGAAACATACATCAAGCCCAATCTACAGGAACCGCTTTTCTCAGAAAGGACTTAAAAGCTAACAAATCAGTAAAAATTAAATCAATTCCTGATAATTACTTTAGCTGGGACACTAAACACTATTTAAAATGTATACTTTAAAAAAAAAAGAGAGAGAGACAGAGAGTACTGCAAGGGAAGTCCTTAAAACTGCCTGAAGTACATGCAAAGCTGCTTTGGAGAGATACTCCCTTTAAGTAAAACTTCACAGGAGACAACTTTTGAGGCAGGCAGTAAAAGCTGTTTAAGTAATTCCTGTTAACAGAGGAAGAGAAATGACACTGGAAGTAAACGTCATTTAGGGTCTTCTTGAGATCAGAATCAGGAAATTAAGAAATTTATGGTTAACTTGTGTAACAACAGGAAGGCTTAGTAATAATATTGTTAAAAGAATTTCACAAACAAGCCACCATGGTGCACCCCTGTAATCCCAGCTATTTGGGAGCTAAGACAGGTAGGAGGGTGGGAAGTTCAAAGCCCGTCTTTAGCAACTTAGCCAAGACCCACCTCAAAAATTAAACTATCTTAGTGGTAAAGTGCCCCTGGGTTCAATCCCCAGTACCAATAAATAAATAAATAGATAAAATTTTAACAGGTGAGAATTTTCATATCAAATCTTACTTCTCAGTGAAAACTTAAAAGAACTAAGTACTCTATCTGCAGTACTTTCTCTTAATCACAGGACAAAAAACCATATATAATAAAAATGTTGCAAAAAGAGGAAGGAAAATACTGTAAGTCTCAAAAAACTTTAGAATAACAAGAAAACAGGGTAAGCTGTCAGTAGAACTGGAAAAGAAAAAAAAAGCTTAAAAATTCAACAAAGATAAAATACAAAAGAAAACAACCTCAGTAAAAAATAAATGACATGGATATGAATAAAAGTAGACGATTTCTTGAAATTAGCAAAAAAACATACCTTATATTTAATGATAACTTTACAAGAATGCCATTTTCATTAAAATATAAGTTATTTGGAAAGTTTCTGTTAACAATTAGCAATTTGAGATGACATGCATCACAAATAAGCTTTCATCTAATGAAAGAAGTATAGGATATACTTACAATTGAATCACTTACAATTATTTTTGAAAATTCAAGAACTGGAGAGATACCAGAAGACTGGAAAAAAGCAAGTGTAGTACTGATCTTCCATAAAGGTAAGGAAAAGAGAGAATAGAAAGTTACCATACTGTGAGTCTGAATCAATAATCAAATAAAGGAAAAATAAGAGAAAATCTGTAACTATACAGAGGAAAAACAGGTACATAAGCAGCAAGTGACAAGTTAAAAAACAAAACATTATGCCAAATTCATTGGCTTTTCTGTCCCTTTGAAATTTAAGTTGGCAAATTAAATTTTTAAAGAAATAATACCATGTTGTCTCCCTATCAAATGTCTTAAAAGTTGGTTTAATGATGAAAAAAGTATGTTAAAAAATCAGAAATATTAACAAGATCACAATTTTAAGTGAGGCTTGCTAATCTGTGATTTCCCCTGGATAACTGAACATTTTGAAACATTTATAATTCCTATTTATCCCTAAGATTTATCCACTTCAGCTAAAGGAAAAACAGGAATTAAAGATAACAAAGAAATTCTGAGGGAAAAAATTTCTACCTAATTTTAATCCTAAAGATTAATACTCAACTATCAGTTCATTTGGAATAAAGATTATCAATTTTAAAATGTCCATAAAATTGAGCCTAGTATTAAACCATATTCTCCACAGTACCTTCAGAGAAGTACTTTCCATTAAGTCACTGTACTGACAATCCAAGGCTTCAAATTAAATTCTCTATTACCAACACGGTAGCTCTAGGTATCTTACCTAAAATTGCTGGGTTTTCCAAGAATGCCTAAAAAGTGAGGTTTTTTTCCCCCCATTGTTTGAGTAAGCAGACTAACACCATGGATTCACCATGGATATCTATTAAAATTTTTTATAGTATTAGGTATCTTGCTAGACACTTTACATTTTCTCCTTTCATCATCACAACATAGTAGACAGATACTGCTTATTACTCAAATCTTCCAGCTAGATTTTTTTTTTTAAACAGGGATTCTAACCTAGTCCTCTGGCTTCAAATACATTACACTTTTCTATTAAATCAATGAAATTTGAAAAGAGTTCTTATAACATAAGGGTACAAAAACATAACTTGAAAATTGCCTCAAGGAGTTTAAGGTATTAAAAATGAGCACAAGGGCTGGGGTTGTGGTTCAGTGGTAGAGCGCTCGCCTAGTGCTTGCGAGGCACTGGGTTCGATCCTCAGCACCACATGAAAATAGATGAATGAAGCAAAGGTACTGTGTCTAACTACAACTAAATAATAAACATTTAAAAAAATAAAAATGTGCACAAGCTTTAAGGATTGATCTAGTTTTGCATGCTGAGTCTGCAACTTCCTAATAAATTACCTGTGTGCTCTAGCCAAATAAATCACTTTTTCTTTCTCCATTTTCTCCAGAATAAGATAATATAATAACAAAAACCATTTGAGGTTTCTAGGCAGACGAAATGGGGAAAATATGTGTAAAGTAATACAATAGTAGGTATTCTACTTCCCTTTATAATTTGGAGTCTCAGATAATCCAGATTCACCACTATAATCCCAAACTCCACACAGTGTTTAACATATAGAAGTCACAAAGGATACTGGTTGAACTTAAAAAAAAAAAATCAGATAATACTATAAACCACGTGCAATTTTCAGAGATACACAATCAAGAAAAGGATAAAAGCACTAAGTTAAATTGTATTTAGCGTCTCCTTAAATAGGAAATGAAACATTAAGTTGATGAACTCTGAAGATAGTAGATAATGATAGTAATAAAATAAGGTATGAGCAACAGACAAAACAAGTGATGAAATGAATGCAGTCTAGAAATCAGATGAGAAAAAAAATCCAATGAGATACAGAAAAGTATTGGTTATTTTACCTAAAATTATTACCTTGAAAACCAAACAGTATAAAGAAAGCCTATTTTTTCCTTAAGACTATCATCTCTGAAAAACTAGAATTGCTTTTTGCTTTAAATTTACAAAGAAAACAGTTTATAGGTAGTTGTTTCTGTCTTTTAGAAATCTACTAACAAATCTGAATTGCTCTTATAAATGTGACAGAAATAGGGTGCTTTGCCAAATAGAAATCAGGTACAGACACTAGCTAAAATTCATGAATTTCAATCATCACACCAAGTCTTAGCATAACTCTTACTCTTTAAGAACCCTTCACCTATTGCTAAACTCTTACATAACCCTTGGACTTGTGAAACAAAAAACAGCATTGACTCCGTAAAGTGATTTGATTACTCAAGCAACTGGACAACAGAAGTCTGAGATTTGTAGCATTTTCCTCTATTGAAATCACTGGCAGCTTTTTTTTTTTTTTTTTTTTTAAGATTCTCCCAATTTATTTCAACAAAACAGTATAAAAAGCAACTAAATAAACAAAACAAAACAAAAACCTAAAGTCTATAAATAGGATGACCATACACATGTTTGCATAGGACAGTCTTTATGCCTGCTATCTAGGCAAAATTATTATTAGCAGCCTCCTTCACTCTCAAAAGTGTCCCCATTTAGACAATACAGTACCTGGTTACCCTCTATCATTAGAATGTAACTGGCATTTTCAATATATAAATATCATGAAAAGAATTAAGAGAGTATTCAGGTACAGCAAATTACCTTTAAAGAAAAAAATCTTAAATATGAGTTTACAGTGTCTGAATGCAGAAAGCAAACTACAGAAATTAAAAAAAAAATACCAGAATTCTATTGATAATGGGTGCTTACATAATATTAGAGACACAAATAATATTAAAGCTGCATTTTAAAAAAGCTATTTGTTATACTAGAAGATGCATTTTTAAAAGGTTATTTACACACACACACACACACACACACACACACCACATGCTGAAATAAAACATGAACCAAAACATAAAATGCTGTTACTCCAGAGCAGTGGGATTGAGGACTGGGAGCATTTAAGAAACTCTTTGTTTCTACTATTTATATTCATGTTTAATTTTTTCTAAGTACACATTTTCAAAATATGTTAAAGAAATAAATGTGGTAATACTGACAGTGCTCAAAAACCTTTCCAAGTATGTAGTATAAAATGTAGTATAAAAAAATTCTGGTGTGCCAGGCAAGTGACCTGCCATAGTCCCAGCTATAAAATCATTTAAAGGTAAAGCACAAGGCAATAAAAAGTACTTAAAACTTAGCAATCACCACTATACTCAAATAAATGAAATGGTGAGAAGAAAAATGGCCAGTAAAACAAAGCATAATACCTAACTTTTTTTTTCCACACCCTTCCTGCCAACAACATGAGCATGACTCAACATTCAAGAAAGCAATCTCAGGAAGAACAAAAACATCTACTACATCACATCACCTAACAAAGTACTGTTCTGACCATGTGGTATTTGGCAATCAATCAAAGCATTTCTTCTGAGACACTTTAGTTGATCTGGCTACTTGCAAAATCTTTCTTATGTCATTCTAGTATCTAAATTAAATTCAGTAGCTTACTAGTATGGAATTAAAAAAAAAAAATACATTCTTCCCTTCCCCAACCTCAGATTAACAGCCATTAAAAGACTTTAGAAAATCCATTTTTAACCATCTACCAAATATAAATGTTTTAGGAAAGTTTCCAGGAAATCTAGTCTATGTATAACTCGGAAAAATTAAACATGTAAATCTTTAAACTGAGAATTTTAGTAGTTAGTTCGAGTTTTGAAATAACTGCAGAATTCTCATAGCATAATACTTGGAAATTTGATTATGTTTTCCAAAACAAAACCTGATTTATCTAACAAAACTGGATCTCTTTACAGCAAATATAACAAATCGACAAATTAATGCCAGAGGAGAGCTAACATGACAAAGGAGTCAGACTAAAACAAGGCTTATATTTCACACAAACAAAACAAAAACAATCCTGAACTGAAAAGAACAGGTGGTTCTACAAGTGTTCTGGCACCTTATCCCTTAAAATTACATATGTCAAAGTTGTTTTTATATATCTGATTTTAGCTGCCAATGAACGTCGCATGAAAACACAGGCACATTTTTGATAGTTATTAAAAGTGTATACAAAATTTCCCTGATTTAGTTCAATTATTGTCAGAAATCTATCAAGATGATCTGAAACAGGACAAGAATGAATTGCAATGTGCCTGACAGGTTTTTGTTTTTGTTTTTTGTGTGTGGTGCTGGTAATTGAACCCAAACACTCACACAATAGGCAAGTGCTCTACTACTGACCTACATCCTCAACCCGTATTAACTATTTAAACATAAAAAAGTATCCAAGAACTATAAGTTCTCGCAGATTATAAACCAGAGTATTCATGATAAAAATCATAAATCACATACTTAGTTATTTCAAAAAGATTTACTACATTACAAGCATGAATGTTGAATTTTCTATGGCTAACAAAATTTTTAAAGAAAAAAAAAGAAAGATTAGAGAAAAAATATGGAAATAAATTGCAGTACAATGAGGAGGAAGATCAGGCAATGACAATCATCTCATCCCTCTAAAAGCTCATTCTCTCTGGCCAAATCTTAGGAGCACATTTTTATACATACTACTCTGGGTATAGAATTCAGTGTTACAATAGTTACTTTCTCATTGGGCATCTCCTATGACTATGACTCTATGTTGGCCATGCCAAGGTGAAGCAGACAGTGATCTTGTCTTAAAAGAGTTTCAATCTATTAGAAGACATAAACATCTGTCTACAAATAACTGATTTGAGCAAGGTAAAATAAATGATAAAAGAAAGGCACTAGAAGATTTAAAGGAGAAAGTTATAAGAATAAGAAAGATTTCTGAGAGGTGGCATTTAACAATGCAGGATTTGGACAGAAATGGGGAAGAAATATTACAGCAGTGGGCCATGGCAGAAAACAGCATTATCAGATGAAGTGTTTGAACATTTCTTTAATAAAGTGACTGTAGAAGTGATTGCAGGGCTAAGGAAACAAGGGATGCTGAAGACCCCAGGAATAAGGGAGCAGCAGGAAGCCTTTACTACTCCTATTCTGAAGTAGCAAGGAAAAATGTTATCATGAGCCAATCACAGGAGGAGCTACTCAGTGTATACTGCAGCTGTAGGACAGTCACTGCTAAAACTGCATCAAAGCAGGGAAGGGGCAGTGGCAATAAATACTCCAAAGGTTCTCTTTCTTTTAACCTTCCTTCTTCTGTTGCTGCCTCCCATTGACTAAACCCAAACAGAAGCCTAAGGACAAAGGACACCAGGTGATACAGGCTGTAAAGTTCAGGCTCCTGGAGCATAGAACAAAAAAGCAGAAAATGAATTTGTAAGAAAGTGGAGAATAACCAGAAAAGATATACTCCCAGACTGAAGGGCTAGTATAAACTCAAAGAGAGGTTAAAAACCACAAGACCAGGGCTGGCATGTGGCTCAGTGGTGGAGCACTCGCCTTGCATATGTGAAGCACTGGGTTCGATCCTCAACACCACATAAAAATAAATAAACAAAATAAAGGTATTGTGCCCACGTATAACTAAGAAAATATTTTTTAAAAAGACCAAATGAAGAATAATATTCTTTTAGAGACATATAAGATGGTATTTTTCAGATCTGGATGCTGACTTTGAAGGAAATCAAAATTAGTAGCTGAACTGAAGAAAGTACTGGGGTTTAAGAAGCAATGCATGCAGATCCACCAGAGCAGCACCTTGACATTTTCTAGATATAATAACAAAGCAAGCATCATCTAAGCTTAAGTCCTAGAAAGTAAGGGTCTTCCTGTGTGACTCCGAACAAATCATTTGGCTTCTTGGAAACTCCTACTTCCACTATTAGAAAGAAAGACAGAAAGAAAGACAGACAGAAAGAAAGACAGAAAGACAGGAAGGAAGGAAGGAAGGAAGGAAGGAAGGAAGGAAGGAAGGAGAAGGGGAAAAAAACAGACTGAATTCTGAATTCGAACTTTTAAGATTTCTTCCACTTTTAGGATTCTGTGAAAGGAGTATCTCCAGGTAAACAACCTTATTCACCCAGAGAGTAAATACCTCTGGGGTCTACTTACTCATCTTTGAAAAATTATTTTAATTTAAATAAAGATAGTAAGAACTTGTAAGTTGCAACCACATCCTCTCTGGTATGATAAAAAATGTTAAAACTCAAGCCAACTACCATTTAGTGTAACCTAGACACTAAGGGAGAAAGATTAAAGCAATCAGATTTTAAAAACATTCTCAGGAATGCAGGGAATGCAAAGAAACAATGGGGGTAAGCAGAATAACTTGGTTGAAGTGGCACATTTTAGAAAAAACAAAATAAGTTCCTCAGTCAATATAGTAATGAAGCCAAGTTCTAAAAGGTGCCTCCAGAAATAAGTTAACTTTAACGTAGGAAGTGTGCATACTGTCTCTCAAGCACATGCATGCAGGTACCAGATGGACCTTACCATTCATTCATGACCCAAATATTTGTTGAATGACTATTATGTCTATGCCTTCCAAGTAACTGCCCTGAATTCTCTTACAATACAACTTAGCAAGCTTTTTCCTGAGATAAAATCAGTGCACCGGGACCAAACTATACAAGCATTGCTCTTAGCATTATTTCAACTATATTAGAGGACATATTTGGAGGTTAGGGGTGTTCAGAATCTGCCCACCATTTATAACATGTTTCTAAAACCTACTTCAGTCCCTTGTCTTTCCAGTCTGCTGGTAACCAAGAACTTAGTGACCTGGGAGATTTTATTTCACAAGGAAAAACTAAGCCAGTACAACTGAGTTAAAAGTTTGCATATTCACAATATTATTATTTCTCATATTTTAATCACATAATAAGCATGTGTTAAAATACCTACTATGTATTGTTGGAACAACAACAACAAAAAAAAAATATCCCAAAATATGGCTCTTTCAACTGAAGAACACTGCAAGGATCTCAGAAACATATCTTTCTAAACTTCTCCTGCGTTTTTTTTCTTTTTTTCCTGCTATACTTTCTTTCACAAGGTAGGCCAGAGAAACTAGAACCTCTCTCCCAAAGCCAGCTATAATACCTAGAAATATACCCACACCTTTGTGTGTAGACACCTCTGACCTACCTTATTTGACCTTCATTTTGGAAGGGGTCCTTCCCCATTACCCAGGATAAAGAAATGTTATACTGAGGCAGAGAATGATAATGACTACACAGGCCTTTGCTAAGTTGCCCTCATTCAATTTATTACATTAGTCATACACCTTTTTGTTCAACCACATTCTACACAGCTGTCTATTCTTCACCTAAACATAAAGTTTTCCCTGGGTCTTTTAGGTATTCACTGTGAAGGCCCTCTTAACATGTAAAGCTTTTAAATAAACACATCTGTTAAGCTTTTTTCTTAAAATCTGTCTTCTGTTATAGGGGTTTCAGCTGTGACCCTTATGACAGGTGAGGAACAGTATCATCACACCTTTCTATTCCAGCAAACCAAGCACTTGATTAGGGACAAAGGCCCCGGGGATACAAAGATGAGTAAGAACCTTTGATCTCTGGCCTAATGCAAAAATCAGACATGTGAGCAAAATAAAATTACAATACAACTTAGTGAAAGTTGTAATACAGGCACATGAACAAAATACTGTAGTAGCCACTGAAAAGACAAGAGTACTCTCATTCTGAAGGAAGACAGTACAGATGTCCATATGTTGAGCAAGACCTGTTGGCCTACTACCTGAGATACAACCAGGTAAACTAACAAGGCTGTGTGAAAAACAGACTCAAGAGAGAAAAACTGGGACCAGTTTGTGAAGGGCCTCCAAGGATATGTGAAACAGCTAGACTTTAACAACAGGAAATCAAAATATTTTTAAGCATGGCAGCTATTCAGTCAGGTTTGTTTTTTATTAAAAAGGATGAGTGGGGAAAGTACAGTCAAAGACTGGTCAGAAGATTTTTCCAGAAGTCTAGGTGAGAGATGATGAAGGAAAATTAAAGCTTTATCATCTAGGAAAAAAAGACATTACCAAGGCAAACAGAACCTGGTGACTGGTCACAGAAAACAAAGATGGAAAATGATTTTAAATAACTATTATCTCTGCGAGGTAGAACTTCACAATTCATCAAAATATTTAAACGGGACTATTTGCTTAATATATCTTCAATCTAAGAACTATTTTTTCAAGCCTAACAATCTTTGTTTTAAACTTTTACTGAAAACTTTACAAAATTTTAATAAGTACATTATATTAATCATACAAATGTTTCCTTTATATCAAAATCATTGGCATAAATATCAATTATTGGTCTACAGTGTTTAGATATTAACAAACTCAACATATAGGGGACATCTTAGTATTTGCTTTGTAGAATAAAAGCATGATTATAAATTGTTTTCTTGTCATCATCCTCTCTCTCAATCAACAGCCTATAAGCCAGACAACTGCATGATTTTTCAATCAGGTAATATCACAATGCTCTTTCATAGATGGACCAAATTTGCACTCAACTAAATTCCCTGCTGATCTTCAAATCAACTGGGAATGGCTGAGTGGTTAAATTACTACTGAACACAATCTCTTCATATTTAAAAAAAAAAAAAAAAAAAAACCCTGCATATCACCTAGAACTTTGGAAATACCAAATGGATGTGACCAATGATCTTTGCAGCCTCTGATAATACTAAAGGGCATTTCAAGTACTTCATTCCTGTACAAACCAAACTCAGGACACTTGGAAACAAAACTTCTTATCTTTCTTGTTGTTCACTTAAGCATTCAGACTAAAAATCTGAGTTTTTAGTGATGTATAAAACCATCTCCCTCCCCATATACATACAAACAACAGCATCCTTAACAATTTCCAGGATTAGGAAAGGAAATGTGGCATTTTTATTGAAGCAGTCTCTTGCGCTGCATTACACCAAAAATACAAATATTAAAATTTATTTTTTCTAAGTAAAAATAAATCAGAGATGCTGACACTAATCGTTAAAGAGCTTTCTCACTTACTCTGTTTAATATAAGCAATGTCTTGTGAGAAGATTCACAAATAATTGAGAATTTCCAACTTTATTCACTGCAAAAACTCTTAAAACTATGAAAAAAAAAATACCTCCCAGCTTCACCAATAAGATGCTAGTAAATAATTACTTGATTTGTCTTTAATTTCCTTAACACATCTAAGAAGTTAAACAGTTTGATCAACAAACAAAACCAGAAGTTAGTTTGGGCTGGGGCTGTAGCTCATTGGTAGAGACCCTGCCTCACACGCCTGAGGCACTGGGTTCCATCCTCAGCACCACATAAAAATAAATGAAAATATTATGTCCAGCTACAACTAAAAAAAATATTTTAGGAAAAACTTACTTCAAATTAGCAAGAATTTATCTTGTTCAATCTTTCAAGATAAAAATACTTGTTAAATATACAATATAAATGCCAAGAAAAAAGGACACGATTCAAAACTGCTTCCTAGTCTATTAATTATAAGCAAATTTCACTAAGGCAGGCTGAGAACCTAAAATCTACCCTTCAAGTTGTTAAGTGAACCCCATAAAACTATACCAAAGTTTTCAATATATTTGCAACAGATACCCAAAAAAGCACAAACCACCTCCCACCACATACACATACAAAAAATAGCACCCACAATTATACACAAAAATACTGGGTCAAGCAAGAGCACAGTGTTTAAAGTAAAACATCAAAAAGTAATTTGGTTTGCAACTGGAGATCCTATTAGTGGACAACTGGTCAAATTTAAGCTTTCCATGGGGGGATAAAAAAGCTTTAACTTTTATGTTTAAAATTACACTCTGAGTCAGCTTTCTAAAAGAAAAACGAGTTCCACAAAAATGATTAAAAAAAAAGGAAAGCGATTCCCTCCTAAGCCGGGTTTGGAGGCCAACAACCTTCCTTCTACCCATCACTGTTGAGGAAGTGAGAACTCCCCAGGAAGAGGGGCCTGGGCAGCCACGTCGTCCTACTCACCCCAAAGGGCGGCGAGAAGGAGGCAGGGGAAGCACCACACTGGCGCCTCCGGCCTTTGCCAGGGCAGGCAGCAGGGACCCCGGGGACTCAGGGGTGGGGACCAGCCCCTCTCCCAGACCCTCGGGGTCTACTCACTCGGCAAGTGGCCAGCAAGAAAGCCATTCGCTGAGGCCCCCGCCCTCGGTGCCTCCTGGGGCGGGAGCGGGGGCTGCTCCTGCGCACCCCTCTTCTACTCCCTCGATCCGATCCCCGGGCGGCGGCGCAGACGGCCCAGCCAGAGGTTCAGCCCGTCCCCCGGGGTACCGCGTCCCTCCGCCCCGCCCGCGCAGCGGCCTAGGGACCGCACCGATTGGCTGGCCCTGCCGGCTCCTGGCAAAGAGACCCCTGGCGATTGGCCATGGGTCACCTGCTGGAGGGGAGGCGAGCAGCTGACGATTGGCGGTTGGGCCAGTTTCAGCGTGGAAAGGCAGGAGCAAGTCTGTCCTGGCGGGAGGGCGAGCGGCTGCTGCCTCCCGACGTAGCCTGGGCGCCGCCTGAGAAATACACCGCGGCACCCGGCAAGGACAGTTGTCGCTCACGGGGACCCAGGTTGGCTTCAGGGATTCGCCGCGGGGCGCCCCATTGGGTGGTGAGGAAGGATCAGGTCACAGCGGTAAAAATGCTTCACCTACACTCACCTCAGCATTTTGGCAGCTATAGGTAACTATGGAGCCTGGACCCAGAAGTTTCATCTTGATAATGATTTTGCTTCCTGAAAGTTTGTTTGTGTCGCGTGGGGGTGGAGGAAGGCGGGAGAGAAGCATACTACTGTATATCAATAAACAAAAGCTCGGGATGCCTGTTTAATTTTATTAATCGATGAGGCTTCCATGGGCCTGCTGTTGTGCCGTGGCTCCATAAGGAATGTAGGTGTTTTGTGAAGATTCTTCAAAGATCCAGATGGCATAACTTAAAATTACATCTAAAGTTTGGGCTTAGACGACCTCGACAGAGAAACACCCAAAATTCAGGAAATCAGGGACATAAATGATCTGAAGGGCAATCTCCTTTCTGCTCTGTTTTTCTCTGTGGTTACTTCTCCCAGGCCTCTATTAAATTCCAAAATATCCAATTATTATTTTGTACTTTTGTAGTTCTGTTACCCTCTACAACACATAGCACAGTACTGCACTAAGGGCTCAGTAAGTGCTAGCTGAATAAATAAGCTACACTGCTATACTCAATGTTAAAGATTTCTTTTTTATGTAAATTGGTTCAAAATGTCCAATACAAGTGCACTCTTCTTTCCCCTACCAGCTCTTTTAAAAGTCTGGTATTTCCCCAGCGCAGCTACCTACCTCTGTAAATGAAACCACTACCATCCACCCTAGCACCTACACCATAAACCTAGTAGTCTTCCTGACAAACCTCCCATATTCCACTTTCAGTGCATTACCAAGTTCTGTCATTTGTTTTCTTCCTAAATACACCCTCAATTTTCCCTCTCCCCATCACCACCACCCTATTACAGATCCTGGCCTCTTGGAATAATATCCTCACTAAAGTCTTGCTGAATCTACCCTAGCTCCTCAGATTCATTGTAAATACAAAATAGCCAGACTAGTTCCATAACCAATTTCAGTAGCCTCCTCATCACTCACCTCACCACCAATTAAAGAAAGTCAACTGCTGGGCTGGGGTTGTGGCTCAGTGGTAGAGCGTGTGCCTTGCGTGTGTGAGGCACTGGGTTCGATCCTCAGCACCACATAAAAATAAATAAAGGTAATTGTGTCCATCTACAACTAAAAAAATTATTCAAAAAAAAAATGTCAACTGCTTTCCACAGTGCATAGGATATGACTCAGTACTTAACAAAGACCCGCATGGTTTCGCCCTACCTTTGCATTATTTTCTGCCTTCCACACAAAACCTCTTTCAGTATTCTTTAATTTGTCAAGGACTTTCCAACTTCAGAACCTAGGCACATACTATTGTCTTTTATACTATCTCCTTGACACCAACTCCACTCTTAATTAATTAACTTCTACTCATTATCGTGTCTTGCCTTGCCCATGTCAGTTCTTCCCATTATATGTTGTCAGACCATGTAAGATTCTTACCAGAATTACAATTCTACATTTAATCAACTTTATTGAATGACAACTTACATGATAAAATGTATCCATTTTATTTTTGTTTAAGATGGACACAATACCTTTATTTTATTTATTTTTATGTGGTTATAGGGATCGAACTCAGTGCCTCAGGCATACTAGGCAAGCACTCTACCATTGAGCCACAACCCGGGCCCAAATGTATCCATTTTAAATGTACAATACAAATGTTCTGACAAAGGTATGCACCCATGTATCCACCTAATTAAGAAACAGAGCTAAGCACAGTGGCAGATACCTATGATCCTAGTGACTCTGGAGGCTGAGGCAGGAGGATCGCTAGGTTCTAGGCCAGCTTCATCAATTCAGCAAGGTCCTCAGTAACTTAGCAAGACCATGTCTCAAAATAAAAATAAAAGCTGAATATGTAGGGATTAACTGAGTTGTACTGTAGGCAGATAGGGTGTGGCTAGAGGAGGTGAATAGTTAGGGGCATGTCTTTGAAGGGTACAAAAAAGGCCCCTGGGTTCAACCACAGTACTCCACCCTCCCCCCAAAAAATGGAAAGAAATAGAGTATTTCTATCACTTTAAAACTTTCCTCATGACCTTCTGAAATCAATCCAGACAACCACTCTGCTTTCTACTTGTTTTTTTTTTTAATTAATGCTTATGTTAAGTGTAATAAGTTAGTGAAGTGGGATCCTGTCTGATTTTGTTTCACACTATATCATAAGTATTTAATAAAATGCCTGGAAGATATCAACAATGAATTACCTATTTTTATTCTAAAAATAAACATATCCAATGATAAGCGGTGATAGAGAAAGAAATATATTCGTTTTGCCAGATGAACAAGGACAATGTCTATACTCTTTTAAATTTTCGTTTAATATCTGCCTTTCTAATATTTTATGTTGTACCTGGGTAGTCCAGGGACTTAATTCCACAATAGCTGATCCAACGGTTCTCTAGGCGGAATTTTTAAAAAAAGGAGGAGGAGGAGGAGAAGTCGTCTACATCTCTGATTCTGTCTATGTACTGTACTGCTTGACCCTGTAAGAAACATAATGCTTATTTATATAATTCTTGCTTACCAGTTATTTCATGTGCTTATGTCTTCCCAATTAGAAAGACCATGGAGTCACCAAGGACATTGTACTTAATAATGCCTAGCAAAGTGTTAAGATTTTTTTTAAAAAGTATCCTCCAAATCTCCAATTACCATCATTAGGGGTTAGTATCAAAATCTAAGACATTGTCACTTTTTAATAGTATAGTGTAAATATTTAAAGTTCTAGTAAAAATTTAATGGGGCCAATTATCATTAGTTTTTCTTATTTATAAACAAATGTTAATGGCAATAGAGAATATGATCTATGACTGTCTCCCAACAATAATACTAAGTTTTTCTTAGTGTAAAAAACTGTTACAGTAAAATAGTTAAAGAGGTCCCAGCTCCAGTCCAAAATCCATGCTTGCACAGTTGAACAATATAGATGGGTTATTAGTTGCGGACATGTAATTCTCATTTTCCTAATCTTGGTGTAAAGTCAGTATGCATAAAAGATGGAGCTTGTAAAATGAAAACTAATTACAAAATAAAGCAATTTTTTTGTGTGCCAAGAAGCTATAACCAAATTTGGCAACTCAAATGTTTTTAAATAAATCTATAAGTTATTTCAAAAAAATGACTAAAACCAACTTACGGCAAGTAATTTCCAACCTATGAATCAGAAGTTAACACTTGCAGTTTAGATATAAGGTGTGTCCCAAAAGTTCATGTGTGAGACAATGCAAGAAAGTTTAGAAGTGAAATGATTGGGCTATGAAAGCCTTAACTTAATCAGTGCAGGTCCACTGATAGGGATTAACTGAGTTGTACTGTAGGCAGGTAGGGTGTGGCTAGAGGAGGTGAATAGTTGGGGGCATGTCTTTGAAGGGTACATATTTTGTCCTTATTCCGCAGAACTGTCTTTCTATGCTTCCTGGTATAATGTTTCCAGCTGCTTTCCACAATTCTGCCATGATGTCCTTCCTTACCTTGATCCCTGAGGACTAGCGTTGGCCATCTATGGAATGAAACCTCTGAAACAACCCCAAAATAAACTTTCCCTCCTCTATGTTGATTTTATCAGATCTTTTGGTCACAGCAGCAAAAAAGCTGACTAAAACAGCACTTATCTTTGAACTAATAGAACTATTTTTGTGGTTGTTTGGGATGGGGGAGAACAGAATATGATCATTAAGAAGTATAAAAATCAATATAGGAAAAAGTCAAAATTTTAAACATACTCTTTGAATTTTAAATTCATGTTACCTTAAAAAATATTACTTCTGCTAGAAAGCCCCAAAAATGTTTAACTAGAAATCATATTCTATTCTAATGTCATCTCAAACATAGATGACAAAATACTTCTGGTAGCAACAGAAGGAAAAAAGAGGCAAAAAATTTTAAAAAGTCAAATCAAGTGAAGCTTTGGGGTTTTCAGTCTGGTATGTATGGAAGAAGCCTGAATGTCCCAGTCTCTGCCCTAACAAATAAAATGTTAAACAATCTGAAAATCAACAGTTCTTAGATCTATAAAAGAAGCACAGGCACCAAACTGCTGCCCTCCAAATTAGGAGACCAAGAAACACATATACAGAATCACAACTTACATGAGCAGAACACACAAGTCACAACTTCCATGGTAACCAGCATGGGCTATAGGGAAATCAGATTTCTAATTTACAAATGCTGGAAGTGTGGACAAATCTGAAAGATATAAACTCCTAGGAGATCAAGTATTGGGATGGGGGTGGTGCTTTTGTAAGTTTCACCTTCAGAGCTCTACACTGTCATCACAATTGGTATTAATTAGAGTAAAATCTCCTCTTGCTTCTCTTCTAGGCTTCCATGTGGGAGAAGGTAAATACTCAACTCTGACCCTCTTTAGCCATCCTGTCCTACCTATGGGAGGGAAGAGCCGGGTTAAGGATTTAAGAAGCACATATGAAGTTCACAAAATTTACTAAAAGACATAAGACCCAATCACAAGACTACAACATACTTCACCACCCACACCTTACCACCACCTTACAATGTATTTGGCTATCAAGGAAAAATTATAAGAACCTTAAAAAGGAAAAAATAGCTTGAAGAGACAGTTATCAAAACTAGACTCAGACATGGCAGGGATATTGGAATATTACAATGAGAAGTTAAAAACAACTGATTAACATGATAAGTACTCTAATAGACAAAGTAGCATGCAAGAACAGATGGGCAATAAGGTATTTTTTAAAACTGCTTAAAAAAACAAAAGGACACAATAAAAATGAAAAATGCCTTTGATAGACTAATTAGTAGACTGGACACATCTAAGGAAATAATCTCTGAATTTGAGGATATTAGTAGATAACCTCAAAAACTTGGAAAGCCCAGAGGGGGAAAATAACAGAATCATGGAAAGACTACAGAAGTTATAACATACCTAATGGGAATACCAAAGAAGAAATGAAGAAAGAAACTTTTGAAACTAATGACTGAGAATTTCCACAAATTAATATGAGACACCAAGCCACAAATAAAAGCAGCCCACAAAACACCAAGCAGGATAACACCAAACTAGGCATATCATTTTCGAAAAACTAAATATCAAAGAAAAAAAACCTGAAAGAATTTGGAGGAGGGTAGCCTACCTGCAGAGGAGCAAAAATAAGAATTACATCAAGCTTCTCCACAGAAACAATAAAAGCGAGAAAAGACTGGAAAGAAATATTTAAAGTACTGAGGGATTTAAGAAAAAGAAAACTAGGGGCTGTGGTTATGGCTCAGTGGTAGGGCACTCATCTAGCACATGTGAGGTGCTGGGTTCGATCCTCAGCACTATATACAAATTAATAAAGGTATTGTGTCCAACTATAACTAAAAAAAATTTTTTATTGTTTTTTTTAAATTTTTTTAAAATAATTTTTTTAAACAATAATTCTATACCCTGCAAAATTATCCTTCAAAAGTGAAGAATAAAGACTTACTCTGATCAAAACTTGAGGAAATTTGTTGTCAGTAGACTTGCCTTGAAATAAATATTAAAAGAATAGGAAAATTATTGAAAGCTCACATCTACATAAAGAAAGAAAAGAGCATCAGAGAAGGAAATGAAAGCTTTTATTTTTCCTAATTCATTTAATAAATAACAGTTTCAAAATAGTAATCATGTATTTGATGTGTATGTGTATGTATGTTTAAGTACACTTATGCATAAGTGAAATGAAAGATGCATATGATACAAGGGATCAAAGGAAAGAATTAGGATTATTTTGTTATTCTAAAATACACTACCTGTGAAATAGTATAGTATTATTTGAAAGCGAACTTGAATTAGTTGTACATATATATTGCAAACTCTAGGGCAACCAATGAAAAAATTTTAAAAAGAAATACAACTGATACTCTAGAAAAAGAGAGAAAATGAAATAATATAAAAACCTAATTAAAGCAACAAAATGCAGGGGGGGAAGTGGAAGACAGAAACAAAGAACAAGGACATTCGGTAGAAATAGAAAATAGTAATAAATATAGTAGATGTTAATTCAACTGTCTCAGTAATCAATCTGATGGCAGTGATTTAAATGTACCAATTAAATTACAAAATTTATCAGAGTGGATCAAAACTATAAGCCTCAACTATATGCTATCTACAAGAAACTTACTTTAAATATAAAGACATGCCAAGTGTGGTGGCATATGCCATGAGTTCCAGCACTTGGAGGCTAAGACAGGATTCCAAGGATTGGAGACCAGAATGGGCAACATAGGGAGAGAGACTCAATCACAGGAGGGGGGAAAAAAAAGAAAGAAAAACACTGGCCTCTCTTGGGGGCTGGGCTAGCGATGTAGCTCAGGGGTAGAGAGTTTGCCTCATAGGCATGAAGCCCTAGGTTTGATTTCTAGCATCACTGCTCACCCACTATGGGAAGAAGGGGGGAAAAAAAGTGTGTGACATATATAGATTAAAAGTAAATGGATGGAGAAATATTCCAGGTTAATAGCAACCAAAGGAAAGTGGAAGTAGCTACATTAATTTCACATAAAGCCCACTTCCCAGAGAGGAAAGTTGTCAAGCATAAAAGAGGGCTATAACATGATGAAGGGAACAGTCTATCTAGAAGACATCACAATTCTTAATATGTGTATGCCTAACAATAGAGCATCAAAACACATGGGGCAAAAATTAATAGAATTACATGGAGAAACAAATGAATCTACTGTCTTAGTTGGGGACTTCAATATTGCTCTATCAGAAATGCACAGATCCCCAGGCAAAAAAACCAATAAGGACATAGATGAACTCAATACCACAATTGACTAGATATAGGACATGTATTAACTACTTCCCCCAACAGCAAAATACACATTCTCCTCAAACTCACAGGGACTATTCATCAAGATTCACTATATTCTGGGCCATCAAACACACAAACAAAATTGAAGAGAGAGAAATCAGATACTGTCTACTCTCAGACCATAACACAATTAAACTAAAATCAAGACAGCTGGAAAATCCCAAACATGAGATTAAACAACACCCTTCCAAATAATACCTGGGGCAAAGAAGAAATCCCAAGAGAAATTATTTTGAACTAAATGAAAATGAAAAACACAATTTATAATATTTGTATTATATGATGAAAGCAGTGCTCAAGAGGGAAATTTACAGCATTGAAAGGCATATATCAGAAAAGAAAAATGACCTAAAATCAATCATCTGAGATTCTACCTTATAAGATTAGAAAATAATGATTAAATGAAATCCAAAATAAGCGGAAGAAAATATAGTAAAAATGAAGGCAGAAATCAGTGAAATTGAAAACAGGAAACCAATACAGAAAACAACATAATCCAAAAACTGGTTCTTTAGAAATGAAATTTGTAAGTCTCTGAACAGAGTAAGGAAAAAAAAAAACAGAAAACAAATTACTAATTTCAGAAATGAAAGGGGACATCATAACAGATGTTACGGACATCAAAAAGATAATAAATGAATACTATGAACAATTCTGTATTCACAAGTTAATGGACCTAAATAAAATGGACTAATTCCTTGCAAGACAATGTGCCAAAACACATACAAGAATAAATAGAAAATCTGAACAGGTCTATACTGGGTCAAAGAAATTGATCTTCCAAAATAGAAAGCACCAGGCCCAGGTGGGTTCACTAGTGAATTCTACCAAATATTTAAGAAAGAAATTACATTGATTCTCTATCATAACTTCAAGAAAACAGAAGCAAAAGAAATAATTCCTAACTCATGAGGCCAGCATAATCCTAATACTAGGCAAAGAAAACTATAAACCAGTATCTGTCATGAATAGTGATCCTCAACAAAATATTACCAAATGGAATTCAACAATGTAAAAAAAAGAAACATTCACAACTAAATGGCATTTATCCCAGTTGTACAAGGCTGATACAATATTCAAAAATAAATAAATATGATCTGTCACATAAACAGGTGAAAGAAGAAAAATTAGATCATATCAGTAAATATAGAAAAACATTTGACAAAAATCCACCACCCATCCATGATAAAAACTCTCAGTAAATGAGGAAGAAAAGGGAACTTGCCAAAACATGAAAAATATCTACAAAAAGCCAATCAACTCCTGTAATCCCAGTGACTCCGGAGGCTGAGGCAGGAGGATCACACATTCAAGGCCAGCCACAGCAATTAATGGAGGCCCTAAGCAACTTAGTGAGACCCTGTCTCAAAATAAAAGATAAAAAGGGCTGAGGATGTGGCTCAGGGGTAAAGTGCCTCTGGGTCCAAGATTCAGCACCATGGGGAAAACCAACCAAGCAAACAAAACTAGAGCTAACATCAAACTTAATGGTGAGAAACCAAAAGTTTTCCCTCTAAGATTAGAACATACATGAATGTGGGAGACCAACCTTACATGTGACTGAGTCACACTCCCCGGCTGCATGCTGAGGCGCTCAGTCACAGAAATGTGGCAGAGTTTTCCCCACCCTTCTTGGGTTCGAGGGTCAGTGTCTTGTGCATGAGTGTGTCTTGTTACAGCCCCACAGGTGAAGCTATGCTCACCTGTTCCTTTGTAATATAATCCCTTGCCCTATTCAGGATAGAATCTTCCATGGTAGTGCCTTGTGTGTGTGTCCCCTTCTCTTACTGTGTCCTTGGGTGTGGCCTACCCAGGTGTCAGTCAACCTGCTGGCAGTGGACATCATGAAGATAGACTCAGCCCCCTGAAACCTGACCCCTTGCCTCATTTGAATAGCTTCTCCTCAATAAAAGGGGTCAGCGCCTGCTCTCGCTCTCTCTTTTTCTTCGGACCCTCAAGGGTCTCTCAATCATTGCTAGCAAGCTGTTACAGCAACCCCCAACAAAAAGATATTTGTATCTCTTGTGTGGTTATTTTGCGCAGCCCAGTTAGCCCAGTTCAACTGGAGTGACCCCTGAGCCTTTTAGTCTCAAGAATAGAAACCCGACACATGAAGAAAACTATAAAACTGATAAACAAAACCAGAGAACTATATAAATGGAGACATATTCCATGTTCATTGATAGGTAGACACTATGCCTTTAAGATCAGTTCTTCCCAACTTGATCTACAAACTAAATGCCATCCCAATCAAAATCCAAGAAGGTTATTTTATTGATATCAACAAACTGATTCTAAAGTTTATATGGACAGGCAAAGGATCCAGAATAGCCATCACAATATTAAAAGAGAACAGAACTTGAAAATTGACACTAATTGAGATAGTGTAGAATTGGCAAATATTAATAATAATAACAAATAGGTCAATGGAACAGAATAGACAGCCCAGAAACAGAACTACATGAATGTAGTCAACTCTTCCTTGACAAAAAGGAAAAATGAATAGTATAGGGAAATATAGACTTTTCAACAAATGGAGCAGAAACAATTAGACATCCATAATAAGAAAGAAGAAGAAGAACCAGACCAAGACCTTATTTCACCCACAGAATTTTACTCAAAATGAGTCACAGATCTAAACGTAAAAAACAAAATCATAAAACTCCTAGAAGATAATACTGAAGAAAATATAGATTATCTAGGGTTGGCAATCATTTTTCAGATACACTACCCCAGGCCTGAAAGAAAGAACTGATGAGAATAAAAAGAGAAGCCACATCCTGGGAGAAAATATTTACAAAAGATGTATCTGATGAATAACTATTAATCAAAATATATTAGAGAACTCTTAATAAGCATATGAAAAGATGTCCCACATCATATGTCATCAGGAAAATAAAAATTAAAATTAAAATAAAAACTACTATATACCATACAGAATGGCCAAAATCTGGGAAATTGACCACACCAAATCCTGACCAGGATGTGGAACAAAAAGGAACTCTCAATCATTGCTGGCAAGAATATAAAATGATATAGTCACTTTGGAAGACAGGTGTTTTCTTACAAAATTAAACATACTCATACCACATAACACTGAAAAGCCATTCCTTGGTATTTACCCAATGGAGTTGAAAACACACCTACATAAAAACCTGCACATAGTAATTATAACAACTTCATTCATAATTGCCAAAACTTGAAAGCAACCAAGATGTTCTTCAGTAGGTGAATGAATGGATCAAGACATGCTGGTACATCCTGAAGTCAAATAAAGTCAGTTACTAGGTTTCCAAGTAGAAACTTTTACCACATGGAATAAATATACCACTTGGCATATAGGAGAAGTCCTTATACGTTATGATCAAGGCCACCATATCCCAAAACTTGGTAAATTGTATGCAATTCTTAATATATCAAACAGAAATATTTAGTTCAAGATTAGAATGAATATTTAGCAGTAAAATGAGGTATTCAAGACATAAAAAGACAAGGAGGAAACTTGGATCTATTTTTCTAAGGGAAAGAAATCCATCAGAAATGGACATTCAAGGAAAGGAAAAACTATGGAGACAGTAAAATGTTCAGTGGTTGTCAAGAAGTAAGGGAAGGGAGGGATACGTAAGTGTAGTACAGAGAATTTTCAGTAATGATAAATAGATGTTTTTAGAAATTTATGAAAACTCACAAACACAACCAAGAATGAAACCTAGCATATACTATGTACTTTGAGTAATAATGATGTGTTAGGGTAGGTCAATTGTAATGAATGTACCACTGTGGTTGAAAATCTTGGTCATCAAGGAAGACATGCATGTTTGGAGGTAGGGGATACACAGGAAAACTCTGTACCTTTTGATCAATTTTACCATGAACCTAAAACTACTCTTAAATAAATACATAAATAAATAAATATTTTTAAAGTCAAATCATGTTTTCCCTGGGCATTCGTTCACCAATACAAGCCACTTTTCTGAAGCAGATTAACATTAAAAGACAATTCTCAGAAGCAGGATATATAGCTTCAATATTTTGCATGTCTGATTCCCAGAAATCTCAAAACTGAAATCAGCTAATATGTTTCCAAGTAGAAACTTTAGCCAGGTGGAATAAATATACCACTTGGCATATATAGTAAAAGTCCTTGCACCTCATGATTAAGGCCACTATATTCCAAAACTTGGTAAACTGCATGCAAATCTTAATGGATTATCAAACAAAGAAATATTTAGTTCAAGATTAGAGTGAACACATTCTACACAAACTCAAGATGCCCGTGACAGTGCAATGCCTTGCTCACCAATGTATCCTCAGCATTTCGTAACATAGGGATTGCCATGTTTTAAGAGCTTAAAATGTCTATTGAAAAATTAAATGCTAGCTATCATGCTACTAATGTAGCACAATACACTAGGAAAAAAATTGGCTAGGCTGAGGAGCAGAACAGAGAAAACTGAGCGACAGGAAGTAATGGTTTTGTATATGGGCCTTCAGTACCCTTTAATTTTTAAAGTTACATTTTATGAGTAATAGGGCCTGAATGATTTTTAGTTACAGATGGACACAATGACTTTATTTATTTATTGTTATGTGGTGCTGAGGATTGAACCCAGTGCCTCACACATGCTAGGCAAACACCCTACCACAGAGCCACAACCCCAGCCCTAGTGCCTGAATTTATTTTAATATTTATTTTTTTAGGTGTAGTTGGACACAACACAATGCCTTTATTTTTATGTGGTGCTGAGGATCGAACCTGGGTCCTGCTGGTGCTAGGCCACAATACCAGCCCCAAGTACCTGAATATTTATAGGTAACATTCTGCACTGGTCACTTACCTTTCTGAAACAACTTTCCAATTTCATTAAAAACACTTGAGTTGAGGGACTGGGGTTGTCACTCAGTGGTTGAGTGCTTGCCTCACATGCTCGAGGCACTGGGTCTGATCCTTAGCACCACATTAAAAAAACAAAAATAAATAAAACAAAGATATTGTGTCCATCTACAACTAAAAAAAAAAACAAAAAAACAAAACAAAAAAACACTTTTGAGTTGCCAAATTTAATACCAAATAGCCAATTCCTTGCCACAAGATGACTAAAATTGCTTTGTGTTGTCTAGTTATTCTTTGTCTTAAATGTTTCTTCATTTATGTACTATAACTTTACATCAGGGTTAGGAAGTTAATAAATGAAAAACATATTTATCTCCAGAGGAAAAACTTGGGAAAAGCTGTTACTTATATATATTTTTTTAATTTATTTTTTAGGTGTAGATGGAAACAACACAATGCCTTTATTTTTATGTGGTGCTGAGGATCGAACCCAGATCCTGCCTGTGCTAGGCGAGTGCTCTACCGCTGAGCCACAATCCCAGCCCTATTACTTATATTTTATATACTTCTAATAGATTAAAATTTTGTAGAAGCATGTCTTACCTACATGTTTGCTTTATTAGATTTTTAAAGTTTGATTGTCATTATGGCTTCTTCTTTATACTAGACTGAGTTCCATAAAGGCATGGACCATGGTACATGGAATACAGTAAATGCTTGATAATATTTACTGAATAAATAAAGTTTCTATGTTCTCCATACATTCTGGATTAAACATATATTACTTCAAAGCTTTTTCTTTTCTACAATGAAAAGGCAGAAAAATATGTAAGATTTCCATAAAAACACACAGTTAAAATAAATTTCTGGCAGTTAAAGGAAAAACCTCTAGTTATCTATAAAACTGGACCATCTCTTCTTAGTTCCTTCCTAAGAGTTCAAGATAGAAAAGCTATTACTAATACAACAGAATTTATTTTAAAATTGAATTCTAAAAAATCTTAAGCACCAATTTAGAAGTCAGAAATTCATCTGCCTCCAGTAATAGCAACAACCCTCAGAGGCATCTTCTTCTGACATAGGAAACTCAAGTAACTGACTACTTCTCCACACCATTTTACCTGGAAAGAAGGAATATATCTATATTGCAATCATTTCCTTTGGGAAACAAAGGGCTTCAAGAGAGAAAACAAACACCTACTTTTCTATATCACATGAAAATAAAATCTAATGAGTCCAAGGGAAATAATACAGTTGTGGTAACAGATCTTTACATAATGAGATAACTGAAATGTATGTCTGAAAAAGTTAATATTCGGTGAAACAGGTTAACACTCAAGAAAAAAGGCTCCAAAAATTCCTATTAATCTCAGTTATTGGGGTAAACACTATTCAGTGCCTTGAAATGCTTATTGTTCCAAGCAGTGAGATAAAAAAGTCTAAGGAATGTGATGAGAGAAACAGAAACTAACCATTTCCCTTATCTCCTCCAGTCTTTAGGTGGGGATCAAAGCAAAGCAAACTTGGTTGTAAAATAGAAGAATATACTCACAAAACATATAAAGAAACCCATTTCCATACCACACATGCAACCTATCCTATATACTTCTCCTGCTTGTAGGTGTGATGTAGCCCTCCACAGTAGTAAAATGTCCAAACCCTTTCCATTGAGTCCACCAAGTTCTTTGGGATTAATAAACAGTATGCTGGGGTTTTGCAATCCTGGGGTTGAACACCCAGTTAGACACACGAATCAAGGTATCTCAATACTATTAAAAGATTGGTTTTTCAGCTACTATTATAAATGTACCTTAAATACTAAATTCATGTTCTTCTAGAACAGATTTGGCATACATGTAATTATCATACCTGAAGACTGTCCTTTGAATAAAGCCTTTGCATTGCTTCTATTATTTTCCAAGCCTTATAATAACTGCTATCTTTTTTTTTTTTTTTTTTTTTTTGGGTTACCAGGAATTGAACCCAGGGGCGCTTAACCTCTGAGCCAAATCCCCAACCCTGTTTATATTTTGTTTTGAGACAGGGTCTTGCTAAATTGCTTAGGGCCTCCCTAAGTTGCTGAAGCTGGCTTTGAACTCATGATCCTTCTGCCTCAGCCTTCCAAGCCACTGGGATTACAGGCTAATGACTGCAATTCTACCACATCTCCTTTTTGCATAATGATGCTTCACCCACAGATTTAATGGTATTTCTGGTGAACTACCAGTCCCTTTGGCCATATTCTCAAAGTATTCAATAACAGCATGGAAAAGCAATCTATCTGTTTCTTCATTAATTCCTTCAATTATTTCTTCATTTAACTAACATTTACTGAGCACTAGTAGAATACCAGGCACTGGCAGAGGAAATGGCAGTAGCTGTTTTATTAGTAATGGCAACTAACAGTTATCAAGTTCTTACTATAGCTAGGCATTATTTCTCCCAATTTACATTTAATTTCATTTAACCGTCACAACAACTCATATTAAGTGGTTATTTCTTGTCCTTCTAAAGATAAGGACATTGGAACTCAGAAACAGTAAGTTAAGTGTTAATGGTTAAATGTAAGTTATGACACTGGGATACAAACCAGACATTCTGGCTCCAGAGCAAACGTCTTTACCACACTTGCCTTCCTCTGGGAAGAGACTCTTTGGTCACTTAAATGAACATTTAATTCCATATTTCTAAATGTCTTATCCTCTCTGTACATTAAATTTGGAAAAAATACATAAATGCTCTTCTTATCAAAATCTTATCAAAGTCAGTATCTGACCTTAAGGAGTCTGTATGCTAACTAGAAAGGTGTGAATTCTACATACTTTAAAAGGTAAACAAGAAGAATATGGTAAGGACTCTGTGAATTGTGCAATGATTATGACATTCAAAGGAAAGAGATCACTTTGAACTTGGATGCCAAGGGAGGAGGACCAATCAGTGGAGTTTCCACAGAAGAGGTCAGTTTTGAACTAGACCTTGAAGAAAAGGGCAAAAGACATTCAAAGATTAAGAACATCATACAGATGTAGAGGCCAGAAATTTTAAAACTATTTGGAAGAACATAAGTAAGCAACAGCATTTGTGTAGGTTTACAGAGAGATACAGTGGCAGAAATATTGGTACTGGTAGCCTGAAAACAGATCATTGACAGAATTATATGTCAGTCTAAACCAAATGTGGGGGAAATCTCATCTGCCACATTCAGTCTAATATTACTATTAAACACTTATCAACTTGCTGAATCACAAATTTATTGAAATGATGCTGTATTTTTAAAAAACTCCCTAAATTAAAGGGGGAAAAAAAACCCATGGAGACCACGAAACTGCTTTAAAAAACATAACTCATAGAGTAACTACTTCAACTCCATAGTAATGTCTTATTGTCCCTGAATAACCACATACTCAAAAAATGTTTTTAAGCTTCTACTTGAATACTTTCAAGTGATGGGGACCTCACAACTTGTACAACATGAAATTCCTTATACATCTTATCTAATGAAGCTAATTCCTGGTGTAGGACAAAAGTTAAGTAGAGAGAAAAATTTATAAAGCAGTTTTCTACAATTCAATCCTCTAAATCAAAATAAAATGAAATCCTTTATATGCCATAAATATAAGCTCTTTTGTTGGAGAATAAACATAGATGAGTATTTTCTATATTGTAGAAGAGAGATTTGTTGTTTTTTCCCTTATTTTTACTCTCTGGGATGGGGTAAGGTGGACACATCTTCTACCCTACTATCAATTGTTTCTGATGAAGCCCATAACATCCTAGCTCCAAGGTAGAACATATGATTGTGAAATTGTGATTAATTTGGATCAGACAAACGACTGAAGCTAAGGTGATCAGCACTGCACCTGTTGATCTTATTGAGCTCCAGAAAGAACAAGAGCCCCCAATGGACTCAGAGTTCCTATGATGTGCGACTAAATTGCTACAACCATCTTAACAACACAAAGGGAAAACCTATCTGAAAGTGAAGCCAAAACAGAAGAAATGGAATCTAGAAACAGAGATGGGGAATCTGAGTCCTCACAACGTTGTTTAAGGAACTATTTCAAATTAAACCTCAACTAAATCGGCTTCTCTTTTTTTTTTTCCTCGATCCATTTTTGGTTGAGTTTTCTTTCACTTTTATCCCAGTTAGTATTGCCATACTAATCAATGCATGTGGTAATAGCCAAATCCTATTAATGAGAAAATGAGATCAACTTCTCAGCACTTACCTATTATCATGCATGATTCTATAATTTGATTATATCAATAACAACTATTGATATTAAGTAAAAAATTAATCTGACAAATTATACTGTTACATTACGTGCATGTACAACATGTAACAACAAATTCCATTATTATATACAACTGTAATGAACCAATAAAAATGTGGAAAGAAACAAAGACAATTAAAATATAGTAAATGAAAAAAACAATTACTGTGGCAAATTAACACAGCACTTCATTTTTAACATTGCCTTATATTATCTTCTTTCTAAACAAAAATCAATACTCTGTCCTACAGAAAACAGAAGAAAATAAAGGACTATAACTTTACAATGTATGATAATACCATAAAAGCAAGAATAAGCAACTTATTATTATATCATATCAGTTATTTAAAAAAAAAAAAAACAGAAAACACACACACACACACACCTAACAAACTATCCAGAAGTCATGTAAAGACTCTTACTTGAAGCTGAAGAGTATGTCGAAGAATTGTTTCTTCTAAAGCATGGATCCACTTCTCTCGCTCATCAGCATCACGAGCTAGAATAAGAGATAATAAAAAATTAAAACTTTGGGGGCTGGGGTTGTAGCTCAGCAGTAGAGAGCTTTCCTAGCACATGTGAGACCCTGGATTTGATCCTCAGCACCACATAAAAAAATAAAGTAAAAATTAAAACTATAATTTCTACACTGTATCTCCATATTTGAAAGCAAACTTTTAAGACCATAATGCTAATAGAGGTGTTTAATTGTGCTACTCCCCTAACAGTGTTACCTTGATCTGTCTTATCTGAGTTTATAATATCTAATAGATCTAATATTTAAGCAGAAATGCAGTCTACTTGCAAAAAATATAACAAAGAGAAAACTGTGTTTAATAGATAGGTTACATAGATCAGACCAACCTTCCCACTGAGAACAACTAGAAAAACTATACTGACAATACTTTAAAAAAAAAAAAAACAAAAAACTGATTCCCACAAACAGATGAATGGATTTTTAAAATGTGGTCCATATGCACAATGGAATACTACTCAGTCATTAAAAAGACAATGAAATCCTATCATTTGCAACAATACAGATGGAACTGGAGATCATTATGTTAAGTAAGTCAGGCACAGAAAGACAAGTACCACATGATCTCACTCACGTATGAAATCTGAAAAAGATAATCTCATACAAGTTGAAAGTATAATAAGGTTACCAGTGGCTGGGAAAAATAAGGGGTGAAAGGGTTGGGAAAAAGTTAATCAATGGATACTAAGTTTTACTAAGATAGGAGCAAGAATTTCTGGTATGTTATTGTACAGCAGGGTGACTCTAGATAACAATAATATACATTTCAAAAAGGTAGAGAAAAGAATTCTAAAAGTGTTAGAAATGATAAATGCTTGAGAAGATATGCTTAACCTGTTTTAATGGTTATACAATGTAAACACATATCAAAACATTTCTTTAGTTCACTAATATGCACAATTTTTGTTTTTATGTGTCACTCAAAAAATAAATTGGATTTGGGGCTGGGGATGTGGCTCAAGCAGTAGCGCGCCCGTCTGGCATGCGTGCGGCCCGGGTTCAATCCTCAGCACCACATACAAACAAAGATGTTGTGTCTGCCGAAAACTAAGAAATAAAATATTAAAATAAAAATAAATAAATAAATTGGATTTAAATGAAAAGGCAAAAAAATATGGTCAAAGGCATCAGACACCAACAAGAATTATCAGGTTAAGATATGGGAAAGGACAGACATCTAGAAGATAAGCCTGGTACTTAGGGCCACTTTTTGCCTGGTGATATGAGAAATTTGAAGAAAAGAATCATTAGACTGGACAATGCACTTACAAGGCTCATTGTGTGTGGGCAGGAAATATGTGAGAACAGTACTTTCCGCTCAATCTGAAACTGTCCCAAAATAGTCTATTTTTAAAAAGAAGTCTTTTCAAACTGAAAGTTAGAGGCCAGGGCCCATCTACAGCAGGAATTCTGGTAAATGGCCAATGTTTTGATTGGGATCCTCAATGGCTGTGCCTTGAAATTAAGGGTAAAGCAAAACAACTGCTTGGTCATCAGGAGGGACTAGAAAAATCTTGTTGCCTGAATAGACTAAAATGACTCCCAGATTGTTAGTGACTCCAGGCACCTATTTAGTTAGCAAAAGCAAATTAAAATATTTTCTGTAAGATCTCAGATGAATTATATTTCTATAGATAATTTTTCAAATAAAATATCTACCACAGGGTCTGGAATTGTGGCTCAGTGGTATAGCACTCGACTCGCATGTGCAAGGCCCTGTGTTCGATCCTCAGCACTGCATAAAAATAAATGAATAAAATAAATGTATTGTGTCCAACTACAACTAAAAAATAAATATTTAAAAAAAAATATCAAAAACATCAACAGAAGCTCCAGGTTATTTTATAAATGACAAAAATGGGCTAGGGTTGTAGCTCAGTAGTAGAGTGCTTGCTGCATATGTGAAGAAGCCCTGGGTTCAATCCTCAGCACCAGATAAAAATGATAAATAAAATACTGGTATTGTGTCCACCTACAACTAATAATACATAAAAAATAAGTAAATGACAAAAATGTTTTGTTTCTCATTTAGATCTTTAAAATAACCAATTATAAATTCTAAATTAAAAATACAATAATCATGGGCGGTGGCTGTAGCTCAATGGCAGAGTGCATGCCTAGCATGTGTGAGACACTGGGTTCGATCCTCAGCACTGCATACCAATAAAATAAATGCACGCTGTCCACACACAACTACAAAAAAAAAATACAATAATCAAAATTAAGAACTCAATGGATTATTTTAACATCAAATACAATTCAAGAGATAGAGAACCAGAAGAGAGACTACAAGAAACTTATTGAAACAATAGACAGTGAATCAAAGGGATAGAAAACACAGAAGAAAGGGTAAAAGCAACACAGAGGGTAAGATACTATAACACGCATGTGACTGAAATACCAGAAGCAGACAAAAGAGAGGAGAGAACAGAAGTACCATTTGGCTGAGAATTTTCCAAAATTTATGAAAAACATTAAGCCACAGATTTCAGAAGTCCTAGAAACCCCAGATAGGTTATTCACTGTCACACTTTTTGTAATTACAAAATACTGAAAAATACTCTAAATACCCACACAGAGTATGCATTTAATAAACTTTGGAGTATTATGCAGGTTAAAAAAAAAGAATAGGGAAGATTCCATTAGAATAATTTGGAGTGATTTCCAGATACAATACTAAATGAAAAAAATCAAAGTGTGCAGCTTTAGTGTAAAAAATAAGGATACCAAAGAAAATACACATGTGTCTGCTTGTTCCTATAAAAGAAATGCAAGAGTAAACAAGAAATTAGGCTGGATGTGGTAGTGCATGCCTGTAATCCCAGCAATTTGGGATTACAAATCCCAAAGACAGAAGGATTCTGAGACAGAAGGATTCTGAGAACGAACCAAGTTCAAGGCCAGCCTCAACAATTTAGTGAGGTCATATGCGATTTGGTAAGGCCCTGGGGTAAAGCTCCTGGGTTCAATCCCCACTGTGTATGGGTGTGGGGGGGGGGGGGA
>NW_026000082.1:14053676-14197038 GCF_001458135.2 Marmota marmota marmota
GGGGGGGGGGGGGAAGAGAAAAGAAATTGATTACATACAAGTCATTAGCAAGAAAGGATAGAAAACCAGAGATAATAGAACAGGAGAGCAGGGTTAAGGAAGTAGAAACACTTTTCTGAATATATCTTTTGGTATATGTTCAAAATCTTAGAATCAGTAAGGTTTCACATACCCTCCCACAAATTAACTGATGAAAGCCAACCAGGAAGGTAAGAAGGGATGAAGAATAGAATGCAAAAACTAAAAAATTTACCTAAAAAATTAACCTAAAAATACAAATGAGTAAGACAACCACTCTGAAAGATGTGAAGAACAAAATATTATGAACTAAATATCTAATAACAGCCTAACCCTAATTGGATGGTATTAGGAGATGGGGACTTTGGGAGGTATTTAGGTTATGAGGGTAGCACTCTCTTGAATGGTATTAGGGACCCCAGAAAGCTCTCACTCTTTCCACAATATGCACACAAGGGGAAATTGATTATCTGCAACTTGGAAGAGAGCCTTCACCAAAACCTAGCACACTGGCACCCCTATCTCAAACTTCCCAGCCTCCAGACTGAAAGAAATAAATATCTGCTATTTTAAGCTATGCAACCTATGATAATTTGTTATGTAGCAGCTAATGATAACTAAGACATGAAGTAGTTCTGAAAAACAGTATCTTGACTAGATATTGGAAGACTAAGGAATTGGAACAAGGCTAGATGTGGTGGTGCACACCTGTAATTCCAATGATGTGGGAAGGTTAATCAGGAGGATCACCAAGTTTAGAGCCAGCCTCAACAACTTAGTGAGACCCTATCTCAAAATAAAAAATAAAAAGGACTCAGACTGAAACTCAGTTGTAAAGTGACTCTAGGTTCAATTCATAGTGCCAAAAAAAATTTTTTTGAGTAAGAAAACAAAACAAAAAACAAATCCAGATAGCACTGAACTATAACCCATAGAATATAGCAAATATACATGAGACCAATACTCATATAAAAAAACTGAATATAGAAATGGGGAGAAGGGATATCTTTTCTTTCAAAGGAATTACAATTAATAAGGGAGAAAGAATGAGAGAAATTAAAAAATCACCACTAGACCAACATCACTGTAATAATTACTGCAGGCAAGACCTACTAATGGCTAAAAGCAGTGGGAAAAGTTGGAGGTGGAAAGTTTGATGAAATTAGCATAGTTTTCAAGTATTTCTTTCAGGTATTACCAAATACAAAGGAAAAAGTAGTAATTTTACAATGGAGAAATCTGACAGACATCACTTTAATTGAATCATCAAAGTTAACATCACCAGAGCTGAGGGTATAGCTCAGTGGTACAGCACTTAACTAGCATGCATAAGGCCCAGGTTTCAATCCCCAGTACCACAAAAAAAAAAAAAAGAAAAAGAAACTATTACCCCCCAAACACAAAGTTAACATTACCAGTGATAAGACTGGTTAACATCACATACCCCTCTCCCAATCTCAGAAGAAAATATTATTTCTATTGTATTCTTGCAAAAATACATCATCTCAATCTCATCATGAGAAAATATCTGGTAAACCAAAAATGAAAAACATTCTACAAAATAGTTGACCAATATTCATCTAACATGACAAGGTCATAAAAGATAAGAAAAAATTAAGGAACTGTCACAACTAAATGATTCTGTGGAACAGTAAGTCAAATCTTAAAACAGAAAGGGGACATTAGAAAATCTATATAATTTAGTTAAAAGCATTATATCAAATGGATCAATGGTCTAGTTCAGGATGTCAGAGTCTGAGCAGGATGAAGACAAAGCATATCTCAACAAGCAAAGGGAAGATCAAGCATGGAACATCAGAGCCCAAAGCAAAATGAAGACGGGCTCTACACGATGGCTAAGTCCAACATGGGAAGTCGAGCCCAAGAAAAGTGAAGGCGGTATGCACATTGTGGGGAACAAGGTCAGCCAGACACAGGTTGCCAAGGCCAAATAGAGTAAGGGTGGCATTCCAAAGAGAAGCAGATGATTTAAAAAAATGACATACTGAAGGACTGATCAAATAAATATAAATAACAAGGAAAAAGCATTTCTCATTTTGAAAAATGGAGTTACAAATATGGTAAGGAGGAAAAATCAGAACAACTTCCATGGTGTTAGACTAGAACTGTTAGTATCAGTATAACTTCATTGTTTTCAATATGGGTGTGGAGGTACATTACCATACTCAAACGTATGGAAGTAACATTCATATTTCTTAGCTCCCAAAGAAAGGGCTGGGAGCTGTGACACCTAGCAACAGGTTTTCATTTCTAAATTTCTCTACTAAAAGGAATTAGTGTGCTTTTTAGAAAAGTGGTTTGATTCCAAAATTAGAATAGGGATGGTACAAAGCCTGAAATATCTTTTGGTGCCAGAAAGTATGGATATATTTAGAGATTTATGTTAAGAACATGTCAAAAGGATAGCGATATCAGCTTACATGGGATACTACTGGTCAAACTGAGAACTGAGCATCAAAATAAATAATAATGTTAGCAAGTTATAATCCACTGAGAAAAAAAAAAAACAGGAGTTACTATCAAATACACAAATTGGAAGTTTGATAAGAAATGGTAACTTTAAAATATTTCCCCACAGGGGCTGGGATTGTGGCTAAGCGGTGGAACCGCATAAAAATAAAGGCATTGTGTTGTGTCCATCTACACCTAAAAATAAATATTTTTTAAAAATTTCCCCACAAAATATTAATAAAGCATGGAAAAACATAAAACTTTCTAAGACAAGTCTGGCAGATATCACCTTAATCAAATGATCAGAACATCATTATAAATCACCAACTGAACAAACTCAAATCCTATGATAAGAATACACTAACATTTTTACGATTCTTACAAAGATGTGTGATCTGAATATAATTGTGAAGAAGCATCAGGGGGAAAAAAAACAATAATTGGGAACAAAATAACTGGCCTATAATCTTTAAAAGTGTCAAGTTTTTGCCAGGCATGATGGCACACACCTGTAATTCCAGCTATTCAGGAGGCTGAAGCAGGAGGATCACAAGTTCAAGGCCTGCTGGGGCAATTGAGACCCTTCCTGTCTCAAAATAAAAAGAGGGGCGGGGGTTGCAGCTCAGTGGTAGAGCGTTGCCTAGCACATATGAGGTACTGGGTTCGATCTTCAGCACCACATAAAAATAAATAAATACAAGTATTTACATTTACAATTAAAAATATTTTTAAAAAAATAATAAAAAATTTAAAAGGGCTGGAGATGTAGCTCAGAGGTAAAAGGCTCCTTGGGTTCCATCTCTAATATCACCTCCCCCCCCCACACACACACACACAAAGAAAGGAAAAGGAAAAAAAGTGTGAAGGCTTACATAAAATTCAAGGACAGACTGAGGAACTGCTCCAAGCTGAAAGTAACTGAGACAAAACAACTAAATGTAACATGTGATTCTAAATTAGATTATTTTGCTTATAAAGGACATTATTAGAACAACTGGTGAAACTTGAATGGAGTCTAAGCATTAGGTGGTATTAATGCATCAGTGTTGGGCTGGGGTTGTGGCTTAGTGGTAGAGTGCTTGCCTGGCATGTGTGAGGCACTGGGTTCGATTCTCAACACCACATATAAATAAATAAATTAAATGCATCTGTGTTGATTTCCTCATGCTAACACTTCCAATGTTAATAGCTATATTCAGCATATATGAAAAATTCCCTTGTTTGCAGGAAATAATGATAAAGCATTCATTAAAAAAAGGTTCTCTGTACAGTAAAACAGTAGGTAAAATACTTGCATATTCAGGATTTTAAAATCTTAGCTCTTTTATTACTTATACAGTCACATTTTCTAAATTATGTATGACTGAATAAGTAAGAACCTGAGAGAATTTTAAAAATTTCACTCTTCCTATGTAATTCATACAAGCCAAACCACAAGAAACAGATTTAAACTCTTAAACTTTATTGTTGCTGAAACACTACTTAGGAATCTGTCCTCCTTAAGTCATATTTCCTTCTCCTTCAAGACGTGAAACAATTATAAAAAATTACCATCTATTTGCTAAAGGAAGTGGTTATTTGCATGTTCTGCAATTGAAGTAAAAAGTAGAATTAACCTCTATAATCAGGAAGACCTCTTTTTTCCCACTTAGCATAAAATGAAAACATTACACACACACACACACAAACATGTTTACAGGATTAACTCCTGAGTCACTGCTGAAATAACTACTGAGCCCTCGAATGCATAAGGTACTATGTTTGGAACATGAACAAGGATAAAACAATCCATGATCTCAAGGAACTTACAGTCTGCTGGAAAATACAATCACTTTCCAGGTAGCACATTGTTTAGCCTCTAATATCTTTGCTTATTAGAATTGTATTCATTCTTCTGGGCTATAGGGAAATGTCACCTTCTCCACCTATGTTGCTCATGATAAGAGAATCTTTCCTTTCTTAAACTCAAATATTCTATCACTCAGATACTATATAAATACACATGCCGGGTACCAGGCATTGTCTTAAGCCTTAGGGACAATTTTGGGCAACTGTTATAGTTCTAGATCATCAATAAAAATACATTTCTAGTCTTACTTCTCAATATACTTTTTAAAGTATGGAATGCTTCACAAATTTGTGTGTCATCCTTTCACAGGGGCCATGCTAATCTTCTCTATCTCATTACAATTTAAGTACATGTGCTGCCCAAGTAAGCACTTTCCCAATATTCTCTTGCATGAACCATGATGAACCATGACGTTTCAGTTACACTGTGCTTACTGCTCACATGAATCATAATTCCCAGCTTTTGCTCAAATTGTTTCCACAGATGAAATGCTTGAGCCCAACTCTGTGCAAATAATAAAAGCTAAATCTATGAGCACTGACAATGTTTATTGCCAATTATAAACTTCAAGCTTTTAGATAAACAATGGAATTTTGGAAGACATGTATTTATCAACCACCATGACCTTGACAGATTCTGAAAGTTTGAAGCAATATCAACAAATATGACTTTTTATGTCATAAAACAAAATATGTCAAATATTTATGTCAGATCTATATAACTCAGTGAAAAAACAGTATTCCTAAATGATCAATGCATGTTACAAAATCATACAGAGGGTGAATGAGCTGTTCAAATTGCTAAACCAAAGGATTTGAATAACAGTATTTTCATATATCAATTTCATTTGTATAGTTTCAGCTTCTACACTGCAATTAATGTTTAAAAAACTATCACTTGAGTTTTGGTGAAATACCAAAGAAGAATATTCACAATTCTCTTAAGAGACTAGTAAAGCATTACTTCCTTTTCTAACTACATACCTGTATGAGGCTATATTTTCATGTACTTCAATCAAAACAACATATAACAGATTAAATATAGAAACAGATATGAGAATCCAGATATCTTCTGTTAAGCCTGACATTAAACAGAACTGAAAAAAATTAATATGTCACTCTTCTCATTATCTTGTAGAGGGGAGTAGGGAAATGGTTATTTTGTCACAGACTATTATTACTACTTTTAAATAAATAAGTTTAAAATCCCTTTTTTGATTTCTGAACTGGTGAACATTAACAGATATCTGTAAACACAAGCTCTTTGGAGTCCTCATATGATATTTGAAAATGTACAGGATGCTCAGACCTTGAACAAGTTTTAGAACTACATATATGTATATATGAAACATTCTAATTATTGATTGCCTCCTCCACTAGATTGTAAGATCTTAGAATACAGAATTTTGTCAGTCTATTTATTGCTGCATTTCTAGTGCCTAGCACAGTGTCTTGCAAATTTTATAGTGCTTTACTCATTAAGTATTTATAGCAGTACATGATGGATGCTGGATGGATGCTAAATAAAAACACTCCACTTAGATAATTAGGTGGTTAAAAAAAGTGCAACTGATTATAATTTGGAACAAGTTTGAACATGTTGAGTAATCAGAAGCTAATTTTTTTAAGGTAATAAAGTGTGGGAAAAAATGATCAATTTACATCACCAAGCATAAAGCAATCTAAGCAAGATTTGATATCTAGAAGGCTTATAAAAGTCATGGTTTAAGCCTGGCACAGTGGCGCATTCCTGTAATCCCAGTGCTCGGGAGGCTGAGGCAGGAAAATCGAGAGTTCAAAGCCAGCCTCAGAAACTTAGGGAGACACAAAGTAACTCAGTGAGACCCTATCTCTAAATAAAATACAAAAAAGGGCTGGGGATGTGGCTCAGTGATTAAGTGCCCCTGAGTTCAATCCTCAGTACCAAAAAAAAAAAAAAAAAAAAAAAAGTCATGGTTTAAATAAACTGCTTATCACAGAGGTGAGATCAGATTAGAAAAATGAAAGGGCTGTGTGCTTTATTAGACTTTATACATGTTTTTATTGAAGTATCTATAACACCATAACATGCTAGTTTGTTTAATGATTTTTCCCCTTCCCCTGCTTAGCTATGTACTCCCTAAGATCTAGGATGGAATCTGATCCACACTTTCTTAACTTCAAAGCTTAACATTTTCTAAGCAACTAACTAGTACTCTAACTACAGGTCAGATGATAATTTGTCATCTTCACAAATGATACATATATACTAAAGTTCAGTCCCTAACCTAGCATTGAAACTTCCCATTAATCTGCCCTTTTTCTACATTGTACTTATCCCTTCTAAATTATGTATTTACCCGTGTGTATTAGTTGTTGTCTGCCTCCTCACAGTGGAATGCAAACTTTATAAAGGCAGGATCTTTATTTGTTCTGTTTATTGTTGTATCCCACGCCCCTAAAATCATGTCAGGCACCTGCCCAATAAACACTTGAATGAGAAATGATGATCTACTGATTTCATTAGTCAATGTAGAGTTCCTTTTATATATTTGGAGTCTAAAAAAAGCTTTGATTTCCTAAGAAATTATTATTTTTGTTTAATATCCTACTAAAGTTGCCATAATTGGCTCCTTTAAAGATTTATTAATAGTTGTAGTTAGCGTCTCTAAAACTGTCAAATAAAACATGCAAATATTTATAAAAGATATTCTCCCCCACAACTTCTGCTTTGACTAGCTGAGTCAATACTGTGATTCTCCAGGACAAAGTCAGCATTTTATTGTGCAACTCAACATTGATTCAGTCAAAGAAGATAATAAAAACCATATGTAAATTAATGGGTTTTTTTCAATTTATTCTACAATCACATGCTTCTAAGTCAAATTATTCCTATCAATGAAAATCCTTGGCATAAAGATATGTAACTACATAGTAATAATTTTAGTCCCTATAAATATTTTATAACTACTTTAACTCCAGGTTTTAGTAAAAGCTTGATTTTTAAGGTCACTATCCTTAATCTTGAACTTTTGGGGGGAAAGCAGGATTTTATTTAAGAAAAGAACCTAAATAACTTAGTAAGAAAAGAACTGTTCTGCTTTTGGCAGAAGGAAAGGGAAAAAAGGAAATTTAAAAGACACAGAAAGTATGAAGGTCAGAAATGATAAAGACCTGGGCCATGTAATTGACTTAGGGAAATAGGGAAAACACAGATGGATACTGTGGCTCATCAGATATACAGGGACTAAGAGAAAGAGAAGTCCTCAAATGAACTTTAAGGGGAAATGTAAATGCTGTTCCACATCATAAAGAACACAGAAAGAAAAACAAGTTGAGAAGCAGTAAGCCACCAAAAATTTTACTTTTGAGTCTGAAAAATCTCTGATTCAATTAATTCTGAAATTTAATAAACCTAACCTCTTTGGGAATTTTATTATCATAAATTTTACTGAATTTGTTAATTAACTAGAAGTACTCAAATATACACTAGTAGAAAATATTATCTTCTCAGGAAAAGTTAAAAAAAATCATTAATGTATTCTGGAGAAGGAAGAGAGAGAGAGAGAGAGAGAGAGAAAAGGAATGAATGAATTTTGAGAAGTTAAAGCAATCTCAGTTTATGAAAAGAAATACAGACCTTCAAAAGTATTTTCCATAAATAAATAAATTATTTTTTTAAAAAAAGAGTATTTTCCATTGAGACCAAAGTTAAGGGTTGTTCAAAAAATAAGAATGATGCTATACAATCACAACTTGAGTTAAATCAACAAAAGGAAAGAGAAGGAAAAATATTAATACTTGTCAGAAAATTCAGGGAGGAAACTATCACAAGGCAAATAAAATATATCTGTATGATTCTTTGTTTCTGGGATAAACAAAGCCAAAATAGACATGGCCTAAAACAGGGATAGAAAAGAAGTTACAATAATTGATTTATGTTACTCTAAATAAGATGCTTAGAGATGTCTAAAAATTAATGCACAACAGACACTAGGATGGCAATTTGTAAATCAATGGATGTGTAACTGATGTGATTCTGCAATCTGTGTATGGGGTGAAGGTGGGAGTTCATAACCCACTTGAATTAAAGTGCGGAATATGATATGTCAAGAAATTTGTAATGTTTTGAACAACCCACAATAAAAAATTTAAAAAAAAAAAATTAATGTTGTTCCTTGCACACTGTGGATAAAGAAGCCCTTTAGACTTAAAAGTATGCAAATATTTCTTCAGGGTATAAAGTAGAGTGAAGGCATTTATGCATTATCATCTTATAACATTCCTAATGAACCACCTTTTAAAGGTTTCACTCTTTGCCCTCACAGTTTCTCCAGACAATTCTGCTTGGGGACAGAGAGCTGGCAGTAAGCTACTTCCTTCCTTCTCTATATTTAGCTATAAGATGTTAACATAATATCTTTGCCTTTCTTTCAGAAAGCAAATACTCTCAGACCAAGACTGCAGTATGAGCTCAGACAACCCCAATACATTCCACACACTTTAACCCTGCCTTGTAAGGCATAATCTAGATACAGCAAAATGTCATTGGTTCAGTCCTCATTATAATTTAGGATTTGTATTTATCATTTAGTATAATTTGTACTAAGTCACTATGCTTAAAGCAATACTGGTTACTTCACACTGTACATTTATTCTTCCTAGGAAGGCAGGACTTTCTCTACAAAGAAGGAACAAAAATAAGAAGATATAATGGTTTGGTTTCCTCAACAACCTGAAAAATAATCCCTCAGTTAACACAGAAAATTGTACAGTCAGAAAAGGAATAAAATTAAACAGGATACAGGTAAATGTTTGACTCCTTTAATCCATACAGGGAGCATTCCCAGGCCTTTTTCTGGCCAGGCTTCTAAGCCTCCTACATAATCAAAAATAGATCTGCTCATTTGTGTCTCATGCCACAGTTCACTACCATCTCTTCCAACCAATGTCTGAGTTCTCTTGCCTCAAAGAGGTGTGACTTCCCAAGGCAAACCTCAACCTGGATAGACACTGAGCAAAGGAGAAACTTGGACAACCAAAACAACCTGATAGCATGAAAACACTAAGATTCTACTGGAATAAGAAACATGTTATTCTGTTTAAATGGAGAGAGAACAACAATGAAGCAAAGGCTGCAATGAAGGCTAAGGTATAATAAATGATAAGTCAGTGTGGGCTGAGGTAACAAGAAAGGAAAGGCATGGATAAGCAGCACTGTAGAAAGAAAACAGCATGGATTTGAATTCCAGCTCTGCTACTTCCTACGTGTGTGACCTTGAATTAAAAAACCAAACCAAGGGCTGGGGATGTGGCTCAAGCGGTAGCGCGCTCGCCTGGCATGCGTGCGGCCCGGGTTCGTTCCTCAGCACCACATACAAACAAAGGTGTTGTGTCCGCTGAAAACTAAAAAATAAATATTAAAAGAAAGTTATCTCTCTCACTCTCTCTTTAAAAAAAAAAAAAAAAAACCAAAACAAGAAAACTCCTGCAAGCCTCAGTCTTCTTGCCTATAAAATGGGAATAAAATGACTACCTCATAAGCACATGTGAGGTACCTACAAGGATTATAGTGCCCAGCACAACATTAACTGCATCATTGGTGTCTGATTCCTCCCCATGGCACCTCCTTCTTTTCTTATCAGGGGTTCACTTAGAAAGTGTATTATAATCACCTTAAAAAAAAAAAATTCCAATCAGCTTCTCCAAAAATAAATAGTCTCACTGACACTCTTCCCTGCTTCACCTAAATTACCCATATGCAAGGAGATCACCTCAACTTTCTTTTATATAATCCCAATTCCTCCCACTAGGCAGTCACCCAAAGTAGATGTCCTCATTAAAGCCAGCAATCTAGCAAAGAGGGAATTTTCTTATCATTAATTTGAATTTGATTTTTCCCTCAGGGAAAACTGTTTTAGGGTTCTCTAAAGTGAATATTAAGAAAATACGATGCTAGGGGCTGGGGTTGTGGCTCAGCGGTAGAGTGCTCACTTAGCACATGCAAGGCACTGGGTTCAATCCTCAGCACCACATGAAAATAAATAAATAAAATAAAGGTATTGTCTAACTACAAAAAAAAAATAAAAAGAAAATACGATGCTAAAACACAACTTTATTTCATATGTTGAACTGATGTTAGGTGAGGAGTACAATTGATAAAAGCATCCTGATTATGAGAATGAACATTCATAAACTGCATGTCCAAGAAAGAATGAAAAGGTTAAAAGACAAAGACAACTTTGGCAAGGCTAAGTATTTCTTTGGAGAGTTCAGCAGTTAGTTGGCAGTTTAAAATAAAAAACAAGGTCAGTGTAGTCCAGGCATTATCAGAATTACTAGAGCTTTAACTCAGGATTATTTAATGAGGGGATCCAAGAACTACCTAATATTTTGTGCAACCAAGAAGCCTCCTCTGGAACAATGCCTTTCAAATTGTAAAGTTTTTAAGATTGGAACTTTGCTCACTCCATTATACTCAGAATCTAGCCTGGCACCCAGTATTACAATAAGCACTGAAGTATTTGATTTAAAAATACATGAGCTAAAGGAATGAATGGCTGAAATAAAGAGAATACTGGTATTTTCTTTTCTATCAGTATCTAAGCACTACCAAGGGGCAGGACTGCAGGCCCTCAACCCTCTTCTTCAACGATAGCAACTTTACTTTCTTCTGTCTCATCACTGCGCTTGGTTTATCATTCCCTTAAGTGAATTCCTATATTCAAGTACATTCACTTTAAAGATTAAATGTCCCTCAAGTTGTTTCATGCTCCTAAAGATTGTTGAGGCATGAGATCTTACATATACAGTACTTGACTACTCAAATTTCATAAAATGTGCACTTTTCTTGTATACTGACTCGTCACAGAAAAATTGGCATTTGGAGGTGAGTGTGCTGGGGGTTGAACCCAGGCCCCCAAATATGCTAGGCTAGGACTTTACCACTGAGTTATACCCCAGCCTGATTTTTCTTATAGCAACAAAGGGACATTTTGTGTCATCACATCTTGCAAAGCTGCCAGGATTTATATTTACAACACATCATCATCTCCATTTGAAGAGCTATGATCATACAACTATCTGAATATATTCTGCATCCTACCATATTTTTCAATTAATAGAAAAACAAAAAAATTAAAGTGCCAATAGGAATGACAAAAAAGAGATGTTTTATAAACATAATGGAGAAATCATTAGGCATGCTGAAAACAAAATCTTCATCAATGGGATACTTTAGAATCTGGCTGATTAAACTTGAGGTGACTGCCCAAATGTTCATTTTTGAAGGTTAAGGGATAAAATCTATGAGTAATATTATATTTAAAAGGCAAGGTAAAGAACTTTATAATATAAGAACTTTATAATTTGTGGCAAGAATATACCCTCCTATAACCATTCAAGTCACTGTTCAACATAGTTGACTTTAATCCACATTTTCAGACACACATTATACACAAAAGTAGTTTTTCATTATGCATCTTCATTTACTCTTCAAACTGTGAATGTGTGTTCCAAACTGAAAAAAGATAACGATATATATCAGCAATTTCTCAGAAAACAGGATAATTACCTTTCCAAAGGATATAAGAAAAAAGAGAAACGCTCTAACAATAATGAAAACAACCAGGAAATGAGAAGTCACCAAATGAGAAATTAACACATTGAAATATATTTTGGTGAGGGGGTGGGGGACCCTGAATTGACATACTTTTAAAAATTGTAATACTAAGTGCTGATGAGGGTGTGATAAAGCAGAAAGGAGTATAAATCAACATAAACCATCTTAAAAGTAATTGAGAAGCCAGGCACAGTGGCAAAGGCCTGAAACCCCGGCTGAGAAGCTCAGGCAAGAGGATCTCAAGTTTGAGACTAGCCTGGGCAATGCTGAAATATCTTGTCTCAAAACAAAAATTTTAAAAGGGCTGTGACACAGCTCAGTGGTAGAGCACATGCTAGCATGCTCCAGTCCCTGCATTCAATTCCTAATACCACACACACACACACACACACAAATACACACACAAAAAAAATTGAATATTGTTTCAAAAATACTAAAAATACCTATGTCTTTTATTCTGACAAATTCTTTAATGAATATTCATCCTAAACAAAACAGACATTTGGTTAAAAACCTATGTACAAAGATATTCAACATGGAATTATTTAAAATAGAGAAAAACTTGTACAACACTAATCAGTGGCTAAATATGATTATTCACATAGTAGAATATTGTATAACATTGAAAATCATGTTTTCTTAGAATATTTACTATAGTGGGTAAATGGCCACAATATAATATTTAAAATTGGAAAGCTAGATAACTTTATTTACATGGAATGACTTACTCTTATAAAATCATACAAATAAACAACTAAAGAATTAGAAAGAAATATACAAGCATGTTAGTAACAATTATCTTCAGGTGGCAGGACCAGGAGTAATTGTTAGTATCATCTTTATACTATTCTATATTTTCCCAGAATAAATATACTGCATCCATGTATAACAAAAAATATTTAAAATATATACATACATAAATTACTAATAAAAATAAAACATCCTCTCTAATCCTTTCTACTCACTAAGCCAAGCAATCCATAATTAAACCTGAAAAGATTATAATTTCAAATATTTAGGGAAGACCTTGAGCAGAGCAAATTAAGAAGAAAGGCATGGGCTGGAGTCATAGTTCAGTGGTAGAGTGCTTGCCCAGCATGTGTGAGGGTTCAATCCTCAGCACCACATAAAATAAATAAATAAAATAAAGGTATTGTGTCCATTTACAAGTAAAAAATATTTTTTTAAGAAAAAGGCACACCAGTAAGACCCAGCCCTCCTAGAGTAATATAACAAACTCCTGATTCATGAATCTAATAGTGTTTCCCCACTTAACACCCATTGAAATAATGTCTAATTAGAGAATTAATTATAACTTACTTCTTTTACATGTCTGTAAATGATTTTTTTTGGGGGGGAGATTATAAAAAATTTCCTCTGCAGGAAATTTTTTAAGTCAATAGTTAAAGTGAAGATAACTGCATCTGCTTGTGAGTTATAATGCTGAGATGCTTATTTTTAAAACAGAAGACATTTAAGCCCACAACTATGTTTTAGTCTAATGATTTACTGTCTATTCTTCTAAATGATTAATGATGCAGATGTACCATGCTGAGCTGATTGATGTTAATGCAGTGGGAGCAGCGACATCCTAATACACTTGATCAATATAACCTTTCTAAATTAAACACTTTCCTTCACCATAACATTAACCATTGCATCATTTGTAGTAATTCTGCATTTTAATAAATAAGGAAGCTCTAACAGAGGGTTGAAAAGATTGGTTATCAGAACCACCACAGTCTTAACTTCTACTAAGATTTATATAGTTCCTCAAAGTTCTTCACATTTAAGCACCTTTTTAATGTCTAAACATGCTGCATTTTGTCTTAGCAAATTGCTACTCTAAAGCATGCACAAATACATTGTAAACAAATTTCATACATGAAATTCTTTTGGAGAATATACTCCATAAAGGAAGTTCTCAGTAAGTGCCTTGAAAGCAAAGGATTATTTTATGAAGAACTAATGACATACATATCCATAATTCTCATCTTTAAAAAGTTTAGATTTTTCACATACCAGGTTTGCTGATGGCTAGATCACAGCAAGAAACAATCTAAGAAGTGAGAATACCTCACTTCTCTTATCTATAAATTAAGAGTAATTCTATCCAATGTATAAGATTGTTAAAAAAGAAAAGTGGAATAGTATGTGAAACCTCTGACTCCTGACCCACAGTTGTCAAACTTTAAAACACACCTGAATCACTAGAGAGAGCCCATTCCCAGAGTTTCTGACTAAGCAATGGGGGTGGAGAGGGCAAGAACATGCATTTCTAATAAGTTCCCACATGATGTTGACCTCCTGGTCTGGAACCACACTTTGAGAACCACTGATCTAGATTGGCCTGGGCACTGATTCTGGCTCTGCCACTCAACTTCCCTGAGATTCAGTTTCTTCAACTCTAAAACTAGAAATCATTAATCATAACTTTCCTATGTTCATATATGAATACACGTCCAGTTTAACTCCACATCTTATACAACCAACCATAAGAATGGGAAGTTATACTGCATATATATATATATATATATATATAGTCAAAATACATTTCTACTATCATGTATAACTAAAAAGAAAAAAAACTAGAAGTGAAACAACCTCAAAGTTATGGAGTTTAGTAATTTTGTAAGTGATGTATGTTGTCAGTTAAACAGTTAGTGGTTCATAATAAATATTTAGATGTAGTAGTAGTAGCTATTGTTACCACCACTGTTATTGTTACTATCTCTACTAAGTAATGGAACATGCAGAACATTAAAATCACCATATTTTAAAATTGCATTAAGTGGCATTGATTTAAAATTTCTTTTTTGATAAAATGATAAGTCATTATCAGCTAGTTGACAAATCTCTAAAATGATTCTGTAACAACTAAGAGAGAATGGCTATAAAGTACAAATGTGGTGTTCAAATTCCAGTTCTGCCTTATGACTCTGTTTGTGACCAGTTTCCTTATTTATAAAATAAAAAAATAACAGTACCTACTTCATAAAGTTGCAAGAACTGCATAGTTTAATAAAGATAAAACTGAATAGAGGGCTGACGACGAACCTCAGTGGTAGAGCGCTTGCCAAGCAAGTATGAGACTAGGTTTGACTCCCAGCACAACAAAAAAATCTACCAGGCGCAGTGGTGCACACCTGTAAAAAAATCCCAACTGCTGGGGAGGCTGAAGCAGGAGATTGTGAGTTCAAAGCCAACCTCAGCAATAGCAAGGCACTAAGTAACTCAGTGAGACCTTGTCTTTAAATAAAATACAAATAAGGCTGAAGATGTGGCTCAGTAGTCGAGTGACCCTGAATTCAATCCCCGTTACCAAAAAACAAAAACAAAAAAACCCTGAGAAGTACCTAGTATAAAATAAACATTCAATAAATATTCACTATCATTATCATCATTCCAATATACTATGCGGGCTGGGGCTGTAGCTCAGTGGCAGAGTGCTTGCCTAGCATGTGTGAGGCACTGGGTTCAATCCTTAGCACCATATAAAAATAAACAAATAAAGTAAAGGGATTCTGTCTATCTACAACTACCAAAAAATTTTACAAAACTGTTATGAATCATTACATATATTAAATCATTAAATACATACAATTTTTTTTAAAGAGAGAGAGAGAGACTGAGAGAGAGAGAGAGAGAATTTTTTAATATTTATTTTTTAATTTTCGGCAGGCACAACATCTTTGTATGTGGTGCTGAGGATCGAACCCGGGCCACACGCATGCCAGGCGAGCGCGCTACCGCTTGAGCCACATCCCCAGCCCAATACAATTTTATTTGAAGGTAAAATTTAACTGAATTTTTTTTCCTATCACTGGTATGAACTATATTATGTTAAGCTACATGAACTGCTGATGAGAGACTACTTTTGATCTACAAAAAATGTAGTTTAAATGGTTGAAACTAAGAGCTTTTATCCTACCTTCTCTGATCATCCCTCTGAGCCTGCTGGCAGTTCCATCCCAGTGTGACCTAAGGTCTAATCCCCAGCTCTCGTCTCACTTTGATCTCCCAGATGGCTCATACTCACTACTAACACGGTTTTTACCAAAGACTGAAAAATCCAAAGGTTTTATCTAGCCCATAGATGCACTTTGTTTGACCAAAGTAAAAAATATTTTTACATCTAGAGACTTAAATCTGGATATTTCACATGCATATAACACTCAACCTGACTGGCAAAACAAAACTAAACAAAAACCAACTCTGGATTTCTGGCTTCTCTTAAAAAAACATGGACTGGCCATCACTGGGTAAGCATTACCAAAAGCTTGTAAGTATCTATAAATAGCAGCTACCCTTTGAACAGGGTATCAAAGCTCCAAATTGCTAATCTTTTTTTTTCTTTAATATTTTATAGTTGTCAATAGACCTTAATTTTATTTATCTATAGGCTGACTATAGAACCCAGTGCCTCACACATACTAGGCAAGAACTGTACCACTGCGCTACAACTCCAGCCTGAAATTGCTAATCATTATCCAGCTTCACCCTTCACTCGTTACTTACCGGCCTCACTCTTGGACATTCAAATTTTCAACTTCTAGTTCCACCTACCAATAATATGCTGACGATAACAAATCTCCACTTGCAGCTCAGACTCAGCTTCAATTATCATCATTTGTGTCCTCAAATATAAGAGGACCCCTCGCCACCTCTGTTCTTCTGGATTCTCTGTTTCAGATGTTTACAACATCCAAGAGTTAAATCGAGCCAAGAACATCACAGTTGGTACTCTTAATTCTCTTGTCTCCCATTTCCCAGTTCCTAGTGATTTACTTCCTAAGAATCTCAAATCTTCTCCCTTTGCCTTCCCCCTTTACCATTACTTTAATTCATTTGAGGTCCCATTAACACTCAAAGCTATTTTACTATGAACTCTTCTAGCCAATGGCAATGCCTTAGATAACTAATTACCCGCCTTCTCCAGGACACTGATCCAACAATTAGCCCTTTTTCTTTCCCACATCATTAATTTTGCCCTCTTTACTGAATTGCTGCCAACAACACAGAAACATGCTATTATTTTTCTTAACCTAAAAAAAAAAAAAAATTCACTTGCACCCACTTCCCCCTCCAGCTACTGCTATATTTCTCACCTTCCCTTGAGAGCAGAACTTGAAAGCAATGTCTATACTCCTATCTTAAAATTGCTCTTCTCAAGGTTTCATTATTAAATCCTGGGATAATTTCTGTGTCCTCATCTTACTTGGTCTGCCAGCAGCATCTGACTTAGTTGCTGATCTACCTCTCCTCCTAGAAACATTTTCTCCCTTGGCTTCTATGGTATTACATTCACTTGGGTTTTCTTCCTCCTTTATTCTCAATCCCTTTTGCTAATTCTGCCTCATCTTAATACCCTCTGTGTAAATGTTCAAGACCCAGGCTCAGTACTTAAATCTTTCCTTTCTACACTTATTCCCAAATTCTCATGACTATAAATACCACCCATGTACCATATGCCAATGAGTCCCCAAATTTATTACTCCAGCCCAAACTTTCCTCCTGAACTCCACACTCCAACTGCCTACTTGACATCTCCACTTGGCAACTGGGTGGACTTCTAAAACTTGTTTAATAAACATGTCTAAAGCTAAGCTCCTGGTGCCCACATTCCCCCTCTCCAAAACTATTATATCCTTCAATCCTCCACCTTCAGTTAACGGCAACTCAAACCAAAAATCTTGGTGTCAACTTTTCTTTCTATCACATGCAAAATGAAAGGAACTGCTAATATATGCAGCAAACATTATGCTGAACTAAAAGAGAGACACACTATATGATACCATCTAGGAAACAAACTAAACTATACTGATAGAAAGCAGATCAGTGGCTGTTTGGGGATAGGGGTTGGGAGTGGGGACTGACCAAAAGGGGCATTCAAGCAATCTTTTGGAGTGATGGAAGTGTTCTATATCTTCATTGTGATGGTAGTTATGAGTAAATAAATTTGTCAAAACTCACTGAACTATATAATGTGTACATTTTATTTTAGGTTAATTACAGCTCACTAAGGTTGATTAACACACACAATTTGACCACTTCTCATTGCCTCCCTACCCCTACTGCTATCACATGGGAACTATCACACTCTCTCTTCTAGGTTCAACGCCTCCAAAATACTTCCTCTTCTTCTATCTGTGTCCCTCTGCATATTATTTTCAACAGAGTGGCCAGAATGATCCTGTTAAAACATGAGTCACAGGCTGGGGTTGTAGCTCAGTGGTAGAATGCTTGCCTCGCATATGTGAGGCCCTGGGTTCACTCCCCAGCACCACACCAAAATAAACAAATAAAAATAAAGATATTTAAAAAAAGAAAAACCATGAGTCACATCAAGTCACTCCTCTGCTCAAAATCCTCTAATGGCCTTTCATCTCAGTAAAACTCAAGGTTCTTATAAAAACCTCACACAGTTGGGCTCCTGTTACTTCTTGATCTCATCTCCCTCTAGTCTCCTCAATGGCTATCCATATTCCATCTCAGCCAACCTCCTTGCTGTCCTTTAAATATGGCAGGAAGGCTCTTTCATACATATTACTCCCTTGGCCTGAGTGATGTGCCTACCCACCTCACTCCTCAACACAGTCTTTTAACTTTTTCCCTCATTTTCTTCGGCTCTTTTACCAAAAGTCACTATTTCGGTGAGTCTTTTCCTGACCACCCTATCTAAAATTTCATCACACACACACACACACACACACACACACACACACACACACTCATTCCTATTTCATTTTCTCTTTACCTGCTTTATTCCCCCAACTCAGGTCTTATCAATCCCTTATATTGTACTAATATCTTATACATTGGCTTTCTCTCTACTGGAATGGATGGCCCAAGAGGGCAAGGAGTTTTATATGTTTTACAGATTAATGTTTTATAGATTAATTTTAGACCAATAGATGTTGAATGCATAAATAAATGTATCCATAACTTTCCCTTTAATAACTGACAGTAGAGTGTGTTTTATAAATGCATTATTTTTTAAATTTTTAAATATTTTTTTAGTTGTAGGTGGACACAATGCCTTTATTTTTATTTATTTATTTTTATATGGTGCTGAGGATCAAACCCAGTGACTCACCCACGCTAGGCAACCACTCTATCACTGAGCCACAACCCCAGCTCTCATCATTTAGTTTTAAAAATCCTGGCATGTTAAATAAAAACCGGACTTGGCATGTAGCTTAATTGTAGAGTACTTACCTACCATGCATAGGGCCCTGGGTTCAATCCCTAACATCACACACACACACACACACACATAAATTAAATAAGTAAAAACTCTAGCATATTTAAACACGTTAATGCATATCAGCCAAAATTTGCTTTCACTTCTTATTAAAGAATTTAAGATAAGACATTGAGAAACTTTTAAAAATTTGTAGAGATTTTCTCATGAGCAATAAATGTGAAATATCTCTTATTACTGCCAAAAAAAATAAATATTGTCTTACTACTGAGTTCTTTGCAAAAGCTAGATCTCATGTTGCCTAAAACTCCTATTACTATTAAGTAGAAAATAATCAGTCTGACAGTCTCAGAACTAAGGATTCATTTTTAAAATATACATAACTCTTATTTATCTTTATCATTTAAACAATCCATTAAGGAATATCTTGTTTTATAAGCAAGTCACATCAATATGAGAGTGTTAAAGTGTAGATCAGTTTAGCATAAATAATTTAAAAATAAATAAGATAGAGGTGCCTTTGCTCTAGAGATTCAAGTCACTTCTCCTTTAAACAAGCAAACACAGGTTCTTGGGAGTCCAAAGGAGGTGCCTCTTTAGTAACTGCAGAGGAGAAAATTCTGTATTGCAGCTTTTACCTACATCTGCAGCTCTTGCTTGAGAAGCATTATTCAACTTCATTCAAGTAAAGAGTTCCAGTGTATGGAAATTATCTGCTTTGGTTTATAAGCAGCTTTTACATACTTAACCTAAAAATAAAGACTGGGTTTTCATAATACAATTAAAACTGCTTTATGAATTTAAATGTAGAGGAAAAATTCAGAAAAGCAACATTATTTAATTATTTAACAGCTCTGAATAAAATAAGTTTACCAAACAGTAAATATTTTAAGGATAAACAGGAGAAAGCATTAGAGATATCACTACTGAGTACATTGGTTTGTTTTTATTGTATATAAGCAGCATATTTTTCTGTGTCAATTTCTCAAACAAGACAATGAAGAAAAACACCCTCAATATAGCTTCCTATCACAGAAGGACAATAGCTGCCTGCAGACCTCATATTGTGTATCTGATCACTGTTAGATTTCCTAACCAAAACATTTTTAAACTATAAATTTATTTAATATTTATTCATCTTGGTATACCTAACATTTATAACAGTGTATTATCACTTGTAGCTCAGAGAAAGTGCTAACATCTCCAAATCTTTCCATTTCTAAGTTTCTTGGACTGCTTTAAACATAAGAGTTTAATTTGGATAGACAAAACAACAAATATTAGTACCAAAACTAATAAGTACTCCTAATGGAAGAGATGCATTAGCACAGATCATAAAAATTGACTTTTATTTGCAGGTTTAGAGCTTTTAAAGCAAGATGAAATGAGAATGATCATACAGTACCTTACCCTTTCTACCGGTGAACCATAGCATGCAATGCCGAAACATAGCAGTGGCAGATGGCATTGGTGTTATTAACTATAAAACGGATAATAGCAGAGAAATGATGGCTGGCATACAGACACAGAAATGCAGATGAAATGAATGCAAACTTGTACTTCTTGAAGCAGAGCAAAACCTTAAAGCCAAAGGTTGCCGCCAGCTTCAATTTAATTTACATTTTGAGTTTAACATGGACAAACACTGCAACCTTCACAATCAGTCTTTAGACTCTTCATGCAGAAGCAGAATCACACTCCTTGATAAAGAAGATCAGCAACCTTCTGTAAACACAAGCCAGCAGCAGCAGCAGCCCATTACTCTTTTTTCTGATTTTTATCCTTTAAATTTTTAATCTCCAATTGCCGCCAGTCCACAGTCGATTCAAATAGATCTGTTTCCACTGCAGATACAAATCCCTGCCTAACCTGCAGTACCACTTCATCCAGAACGTTCCTGTGCACTCGTTCATGCAGGATCAGTTGCAAAACCATTCAAGTCATTCAGCAAACAACCCAAAAGAGAAGGAAAGAAGCAGTTGGGACTATGAAGAGAAAGAATCTCTTCTTTCAGCTCACCCTGGAAATGGAAGGTTTTCTGATCAACAGTTATTGTGAAGGTGCTGTCGTCCTCATCGTCTATACCAATCACAGCTCCCTGTGAAACAAAGAGCAAAATCCCAATAAGGCAAACAATGACATCAGCAATATTCACTACTGCTACAGCCCTGGAATACTCAATGCACAGAGGACACTGGAAGCAGGCTAGACAGAAAAGCTGAGACTCGAGTTTTGCTGAAGGAGGGAGATGCAAAGGAAAGGGGCTGGCAATACAAGTCTATTGCCCTGCACAGACACTTTCTATGCCCTGCATAAGGGGCATGGTCCTAGTGGGAGGGGGAGGGGAGACACACAGAAGCTGAACCTGTAATCTGTGTTTAAGAACCAGCCATACAGTCTTTCTAAGCTTTAAATTGCTCACGAAAATGTGAGTCAGAAACCTACACCTCCCCAGTTTGTTGTGAGGCTCAAAGAAGGCAGTTGTTCTTCATCAGGCTGCTTCTGTGTTATGCTTGTTAGTAAAGAAATGCCAGATGACATTTGCTTCAAACACTGTCCAATCCCTTTTTCCAGATGCTCTCATATCCACTTGAACACTACTCTGCTGTGGCAGTTTTCAAACTATATTGTGATTATCTGTTTATATGTCTGCTTCCCCCAATAGAACTGCTATGAGGTCTTGAAAATCTAGGGCTATTTATTTATTTATTGGTAATGGGGATTGAACCCAGAAATGCCTTACCACTGAGCTACAACCCCAGTCCTTTTTATTTTTTGAGACAGGGGCTCTCCAAGTTGCTGAGAGTCTTGCTAAGTTGTTGCAGCTGAAACTTGAAATCCTTCTGCCTCAGCCTCCCAAGACACTGGGTATTTATTTTGACACATGGCACTAAAGTACACATTTAGGTAGACCAGTCTCCTCTTGGTTTCTCAGTGAAGTCAAAAGTACATGTTCCTCCTTCCCCATATATTTTTGCTCATTATTGTATTTCTTGAGCTATTTTCATATTATTCCCTTCCTTTCTGTGAAATGATTTTAATTTTTTTGTTTTTCTTTAACTTGTGACCATCAAGTTATAAAGATATCTTTCACTTGACAGCTGTACCACAGGTGTACTGGCAATTTCAGAATATACTGATAGCTTGTATTTGTGTTTAAAATTCAATTAATCCTTGATTAAAAAAAATACATATTTACATGTATATGTTTTCTAAAGAAAAGCATGAACAACTCTACAAACGATGGGAAAGGGAACTATGTTTATAAGTTGTTTATTTTGGAGATCTGGGGATATAGCTCAATGGGAGAGACTTGCCTAGCATGTGAGAGGCCCAAGGTTCAGCCCACAACACCCACTGCACAAAAAAAAAAAAAAAAAATTCACTTACTTTACATTGTTTGGGAAAGGTAAATAGGTTGTGTTTAAATTTTTTATTTTTTTTTATATTTAACTACATGCATTATGTTAAGACAACAGGAATTAAGGAAAGAAACAGGAAATTATGTAAAATAAGGAGTCAATAGGTCAATAGGTAAATGTCCTTAAGAAATGAGTATAATATTCCAGACTAGAGAGCATGGGATATGTCAAATACCCCAAGCGGGTGACAAGAGAACCATATACCAAAGAAAATCAGAGACTTTGAAAATGAGAATTGAAAAGGTTCAAGAGGAAAAAAAAAATGCCACTTGGGAAAAAAAAGCTACATGTGGAGACTACTTTTGTCCCAGGAATATTTGGTAACAGAATGAAATATTTATTCATTTATTCCCAGAGGCCATCTGAATGAACCTCACCTCTATACAGTTCCATCCATGGGAATTATCTTCCTCATTCTTCAGTTTAAGATTGGGAAGGAAATTTTACTCCTATTTTCAGGTAAGGAAAATATCTCCAGAGAGTATCAGGACTCACCCAAAGTCATACAAAGAATTAATGGCAGATTAATCTCCAGGAAATTCAAAGAACTCAAAACTTAATGTCAAAAAAACCAAATAACCCAATCAATAAATGGGCAAAGGCACTTCACAGAAGAAGAAATACAAATGGTCAAAAAATATATGAAAAAAATGTTCAATGGCTCTAGCAACTACAACTACGCTTAGATTCCATCTCACTCCAGTCAGAATGGCAATTATTATCAAGAATATAAGTAACAATAAACATTAGCAAGGATATGGGGGAAAAAGGTTCACTCATATGTTGCTGGTGGGACTGCAAATTGGTGCAAAAACTGTGGAGAACAGTATGGAGATTCCTTAGAAAACTTATAATGGAACAACCATTTGATCCAACTATCCCACTCCTCGGTCTATACCCAAAGAACTTAAAATCAGCATACTACAGTGATACAGCCACATCAATGTTCACAACAGTTCAATTCACAATAGCCAAGCCATGGAACCAACCTAGATGACCTCCAACAGAAGAATGGATAAAGAAAATGTGGCATATATACACATTGGAATATTACTTAACCATAAAGAAGAATGAAATTATGGCATTTGCCAGTAAATGGATGGAACTGAAGAATATCATGCTAAATGAAATAAGCCAGTCCCAAAAAAACCACAAGCCAAATGTTCTCTCTGATATGTGCATACTAACCCACAACAAGGGAGGTTAGAGAGGGGAAGAACAGAAGTCCATTGGATTAGACAAAGGGGAATGAAGGAGGGGTGGGGATGGGAATAGGAAAGAGAATTAATTGGATATATCTTTCCTATCCTCATGTATAAATACATAACCAATGTAACTGCACATCACGTACAACCATAAAAATAGAATCCTAATTACAATAAATTTACTCCATATATGTATAATATGTCAAAATACACTCTAGTTATGTATATCTAAAAAGAATTTTTTTTAAAAAAAGGAGAACTAATGGCAGAACTAGGACTGGATAGGCATAGTACCTACTTATTTCATGACAGCAAATATAGACACACCTCAGTGGAGAAGCATGTAAGCAGTTTATTCTGGTTAACTTGATTTTGTGATTAACTGAGTTAACCTTCTAAGTTATCATACATCAACTATTTTCTGAGTCTAAATACAAAATATAGTAGTACTTAATAACTAAACACAAAAATATATGCTAGATACATGTTTTAGTCAGCTTTTTCACTGTTGTCACCAAAAGAACTGACAAGAACAATTTTAAGGAGGAAAAGTTAATTTGGGGGCTCACAGCTTCCAAGGCCTTAGTTCACATAGAGCTAGCTCCATTGCTCTGGGCCCAAGGTGACGCAGAACATCATGGAAGAAGAATGTGGTGGTAGAAAGCATGACATGGCCATCAAGAAGTAGAGAGAGACTCCCCTCACCACAGACAAAATATATACCCCAAAAATACATCCCCTCAATGACCCACCTCATCCAACCACATCCTACCTGCCTATAGTTATCACAGTTAATCCCTATTAGGGGATGAATGCACTGATTAGGTTAAAACTCACAACCCAATCATTTCACCTCTAAACTTCCTTGCATTGTATCACACATGAGCTTTTGTTGGAGGATACTTCATATCTAAACCATAACAGCACAGCTCTGAAATACAAAACAACAGTCCCTGCCTCTAGTACAGGACATAAAATGCAGAAATGAGTATAACACAAGTGATCTCATGGGAGAACCTTGAAAACATTATGTTAAGCTCTTTCTCTGCCGCCGCGGAGTTGCGCGGAGGCGGTGGCTCGGGTTTGTTCAAGATTCAGCTTCATCCGTAATCCACCGCCATGGCCGAGGAAGGTATTGCTGCTGGAGGTGTAATGGACGTCAACACTGCTTTACAAGAGGTGCTGAAGACCGCCCTCATCCACGATGGCCTTGCACGTGGAATTTGCGAAGCTGCCAAAGCCTTAGACAAGCGCCAGGCCCATCTCTGTGTACTTGCATCCAACTGTAATGAGCCTATGTATGTCAAATTGGTGGAGGCCCTTTGTGCTGAACACCAAATCAATCTAATTAAGGTCGATGACAACAAGAAACTAGGAGAATGGGTAGGCCTCTGTAAAATTGACCGAGAGGGCAAGCCCCGTAAAGTGGTTGGTTGCAGTTGTGTAGTTGTTAAGGATTATGGCAAAGAATCTCAGGCCAAGGATGTCATCGAAGAGTACTTCAAATGCAAGAAATGAGCAAATAAATTTTTCGTTCAAAAAAAAAAAAGAAAACATTATGTTAAGAGAAAGAACCTAGTCACTTAGGACCAAGTGTTATGTGATTATATTTATAGGAAATATCCAAAAGAGCTGGGCACAGTGGCTCATGCCTGTAAATACAGCATCTCGGGAGACTAAGACAGGAAGAACACAGTTATGAGTCCAAAGCCAGCCTTAGCAACTTAGCAAGAGCTGTCTCAAAATAAAAAAAATAAAAAGAATTGTGGATGTGGCTCCTGGGTTTAATCCCTAGTGCCCACCCCGCCCTCCCCACAAAAAAGAAAGAAAATATCCAGAAGGGGAAAATTCATAAAGACTGCAAGTTGATTAATGATCGCCTCAGGCCAGAGGAGGTGGTGCAATGGTAAATGCTGATGGGTACTGGGTTTCTTTATGGGATGATGAAAATATTCTAAAATTGACTGTGACAGTGGTTTTAAAAAATCTGAAAACATTGTCAACATTAACTGCATACTTTAAATGTGTGTATTGTATGATATGTGAATTATATCTCAACAAAGCTGTTGTTAACCCATTCCCAAATGCCTGTTCTTTCTCTCAGGTTCCTTAATGTAAGCTTACCAGTCATCTAATCAACTCAGATAGAAGTCTCCAAGGTCTATTCAAATTCTCCCTCATTCCATCACCACAAGATATGCCCATTCTACCTCTGAACTATTGTTCATCAACTATTTTATTTCAGGCTTTCATCATTTGAGATTGGCTCATTCAGGATGGCTATAAAACAGGCTTTCCCCATAATGCAATTTGACTGCTTTCAGTCTGGCCACCACTGAGCAACATCCTGACCCTTTTTATTTAATTTTGAGACAAGGTCTCACTAGGTTGCAGAGGCTGGCCTCTAACTTGGAATTCTCCTGTCTTAGCCTCCAGAATAATCAGGATTACGGGCATGAACCACTGAGGCCAATAAATCTGGCCACCTACTAATTTATAGTCTTTGCTATCTCAAGAGAAATATTTCTAAAGCACCAACAGTTACAAGAGACCCACATGTGGGCTGGGTTGTGGCTCAGTGGTAGAGTGCCTGCCTAGCATGCACAAGGCACTAGGTTCGATCCTCAGCACCATATAAATGTAAAATACAAATATTGTGTTCACCTAAAACTTAAGAATATTTTTTTTTAAAAAAAGAGGGAGACCCACATGTATAAAACTTTGTCTCCCCACAAACTAATAAAGTCAACATTATCTCCTAATGACATTCAAGACTGTTCAAAATTTGGCCCAACCAATCTTTCCATTGTCACCCCCCCCCCCCCGCCCCGGGGCTTCCTTTCTCTCTACTTCACAGAGATCCACCATGTCCTCATTCTCAACATTTCCACACAAATACCAAGTAATTTTACTTTTTATATCATTCTTCCAGATCAATTCCCCACAACTTGTGAAACAAAAGCAAAACCCTGCATCTCCCACTATCCAACTCCCCTCTCATGGCTTCTCAGGGAGAAGCCTCTTGGAAACTGGCCAGGCCTTAACCTTTCATTCACTGCTGCATTGCACACCCTTCCTCTTGCTGCACCAAACTCTTCATGTTCTTTCCATACCACGTTTTTTGTTTTTTTTTTTTAACTTTTTCATTCTGATTTTACAGCATTCACGAGGACCTACAGAGGATAATACTGTGAAGAAACAGCAAAAGCAGGCACCTCCATCTTGCTGGGGGTTCAATCCCCAGAATCAGCAAAGGGGGAAAAAAATACTGTCTTTTGCATGATTTTTATACTAAGGTTACATCACCTTTATAAAATTGAAGATTCTCTCTATTCTGGAGAATCCTCCCTTATTTCCTTTTTATTCCTTTGATTTTTTTAGTTATAGATGGACACAATACTTTTATTTTATTTATTTACTTATTTATTTTTATGTAGTGTCAAGGATGGAACCCAGTACCTCAAAAGTGCTAGGCAACTACTCTACCACTGAGCCACAACCCCAGCACCCATCCTCCCTTATTTCTAATAGTAGGCTTATCTGTTCCTAGAAGCTTTGGTTAAAAGTTGGCACTTTTTTGTGAGTAGATTCTTTAATGGTCTGGTATTATTTAGGTTTCCAATTTCATCTTGAGTTAATTCTGGTGATGTTTACTTTTCAAGGAAATCATCTGTTTTCACATAAGCTTGCAAATTTATTGACAAAAGATTTTCATAGCTCACTGACAAGTTTCATCTCTACTATATATGTGCATTTCTCTTCTTTTTCATTCTTAATATTGCTTATTTACACCTCTGCTTTTATTTCTCCAAATAATCTAAGGGGTGATTTCATTATCCTTTTACACAGAATGAGCTTTCAGTTTATTGATGCTCTCTAACACTTATCTCCCATTTCATTAATGTATTCCACTTGTTTTTTTCTTCTAATTTCTTCTATCTTCTAATTTTTTTAAAGTATGCTTAGCCCATTAATTTTTAATCTCCATTTTATAATACATTCATCAAGATTATAAATCATAGACTTCTTTAGATGTGGTTTTACCACATGGTCCCTTTATTATCATTCAGGTTTAAATATTTCACAATCTCCATTATGTTTTCTACTTTCACTGATGAATTATTTAGAAGTATATATGTGAGGGGGCAGGTGGCTGCTCTTTTGTTAAGGGATTTCTAATTTATTTCTGTCCTTGTCAAAGAACATTATCTATACCATACTGGGCCTCTGGTATTCTCTTTTTCTGTAACAATTTTAATTTTTTTCTTAAGCTCTTTTATGTTGAATATTAATGCTGTTTCTCAGCTTTGCCATAGTTAGCATTTTCCTTATATATATATTTTCCATCACTTTCTCTTTTATTTAACTTTTAATTTATAATTATGAAATAGTATAATCATTCAGAAAATATAGCACTAATGACATTTATGTACTAATCACAGAGATTAAATAGGTATCTATCTATGTGTTGTCCAAAGGAGGACATTTTCTGTGGGTTTTTTTGAAGGGGGGGGGTGCATCTGCTGGGTACTGAAAATTGAACCCAGAGGCACTCAAAAACTGAGCCACATCCACAGCCCTTTTAATTTTGAGACACAGTCTTGCTAAGTTGCTTAGAGCCTCACTTAAATTGCTGATGCTTGCCTCAAACTTGCAATCCTCCAGCCTCAGACTCTCAAGTCACTGGGATTATAGGCATGTGCCACCACACCAAACTAAGGGAGGATAATTTAGTTTTTTTAATATTTATTTTTTAGTTTAGTTGGACACAATACCTTTATTTCACTTATTTATTTTTATGTAGCACTGAGGATCGAACCCAGGGTCTCACACGTGCAAGGCAAGCGCTCTATGGCTAAGCCACAACCCCCAGCCCCAGGGAGGATATTTTAAACGTCAAATACATAGCAAACAGATGGAGATGGAAAAGGGGGGGGGGCTATTGAATTAAAAAGAAAAGCCAAAATCAGGAGTAATTTTTCACAGTGAAATGACAACTGATAATATATTTTTGTGTTTGTTTTTTGGGTACTGGGCATTTGACCCAGGGGCTATGGTATGAGCTACATACCCAGCCCTTTTTATTTTTTTGAGACAGGATCTCACTAAGCTACTTAGGGCCTCGATAAGTTGCCAAGGCTGGCACTGAACTTGCAATTCTCCAGTATCAGCCTCCCAAGCCAGTGAGATTATAGGTGTGCACCACTGAGCCCAGCCTGCTAATACTTCTTATAGGATACAAACTTGAGAGGAGAGGAGGACATTCTTAAGGTTACACATTACTTTAAAAATAATAACTTCCTGCATCCAAAGATGTCACTTTTTGTTAGATGCATCCCAATACTAAGGATATGGGGAGTGATATGAATATTATAGACAATGAATGAGGTTTTAGCATAAGTCAGTGCAGAAACTATTAATAATTTGTTATGGTACACTGCTGACCTCTTTTGTGATGAACTAAAAGAGAAGAGATAATGCATCCATTGGACAATCAGGCAACTCATATCTAGCACAACAGGTAAATGGGGTATAGGTTGAATATCCTTCATTTGAAAATCTGAAATCCAAAATGCTCCAAAATACAAAACTTTTTGAGTGCCAACATGGCACTGCAAATGAAAAATTCCACACCTGACTTCACATGCAGGCATACTAAAAGTGCTGTGTAAAATGACCTTCAGGCTGTGTAGGTAAGGTATATGGGAAACATAAAGTAAATTTCATGTTTAGACTTAGGTCCATTCTCCAAGGTATCTCATTATATATATACAAATATTCCAAAATCCAAAAAAGTCCATCTGAAACCCTTTCTGGTCCCAAGCATTTCAGATAAGGAATGGTCAGCTCATGCTTAATTTCACAGTCCTGAGTAAAAGAGAGTTACTTTAAGTTTCATGTGAAATAATAGTTTTCAAAGACTTAATAACATTAATATTTTGTTGAATTATAATCCATCTTACTTTGGTGGTTCCTAAACCCCTGTATAGAGTTTGTCAGGATTTGAGGTTCAACTGCGTATTAATATTGTTAATTGTAACAGTGACTACTGTTTATTAAGATCCTACCAAGACCCAAATACTGCTGTTGGATATGTTTTTAACATATTAATTAATTTGAAATGCATAAGTCTATGAGTAAATAGCATGATGCCCATTCCAGAGATTTAAAGGAAAAAAAAAAAAAGGCTGCTGTCTACAGCCATATGACCCTGAACGCTCCTGATCTCACAGAGTAAAAAAAAAAAGGAGTTCAACGCATGAGTTGGCCCAAGTCACAGAGCTAGTGAAGTGATAGAACTCATACATCAAAGTGGCAGAGCTATTTCATAGATGCCGCATTCTTGCCTCTACTTTACACTGACTCGTTAATGTTGTTACTTCTCCATTTTGCAGATGTTACCTGAAAATGTCAGTATTTTGCTTCTGACTAGAATATCGGGGTAGGATCAGAACCTAAGCATCAACCAACTTTCATTCTTTCATCAAGGAAACAGTACCCTCTAGTGGCAAATACTTTGTAACCAACAGTCAAAGTTTCACGGGTTTTACACTACCTAGCAACAACTTGGGAAACCTGTTTTTATCCTTCTACCATGGGAGTACATGTGAAAATCACCTAGCACAGGCCCCAATCTACACTTCCCCTATGGTTCTTTCCCCCCATTCTCCCAGCCCATTCTCCTTTCATGTAGCCTAAAACCACAAGGGTGTTTTGCTTTGTTTTTTTAGAAACCTATCAAACTACTAGCTCATATTTCTCATTTAAGAAGTCAGCATTATCTCATTTGAAATAATTCCTACAGTTTTTCTGTACATAAACCACAGAAAAGGCAAATTCTCCAGTATGTAGTCATCATTTTTATAAGTATATAAAATTAATAATCTTTTTTTAATGCTTATTTATTATGCACCAAGCAAATGTTACAGTGGATAGGAACCTACTATCAAGTGGGGACAAGAGACAAATTAACATGTAATACTCTGCAACAAGTACTTTATGACTATAAGTGACAAATGTAAAAAGGTAGAGGAAAAGAGCCACCAAACTTGCTGAAAGGGTGTAGGTCAGAAAGTCTGAACAGAAATAACATTTGAAATGTCTCTTAAAAGATGAAATTGCCAGGCAAGAGGGTGCAGAAAATTCACAATATAATAAAAAAATGTGTCAGAAGCAATGAGGAATAAGCACACACAGTGTGGGAACAAAAGGTATAGTGTGCCTGGAACACAGGATGGGATGGAGGAGAAGCAAATCAATGGTGCAGTCAGTAATAACTCATTAAGCTCAATTGAAATCTAGATGCATTATCTATCATCATCATTAATATCATCTCCTCGTCATCGTTGTCATCATCATCATCATCACCATCCATAGAAGTTATCATTTACTGGATCTGTATTAAGTGCCAAACCCTATCCTTACATAATTGCTAAATCTCACATCCCTTCAAGGTATATAATATTATCTTCACAGAGGTGAAACTCTTAGATTCTACCCCAGATCACTATGATTCCTCCTACACCAGTGGTTCCAAACTTGGTTGCACAACACAATCACCAAGAAAATCCATTTTTATTTATTTATTTGTTTGTTTGTTTATATTGTTTTAAAATAAAGGTTCTGGAATACTACTTTAAAACAGCATGTCTGGAAGGTGGGACTTGGGAACCTATATTTCAAACAACCTTTCCAGTTGTTTCTTAAACAGAAAGCCAAACGGCAGTCTAAATTACAATGCTCCACAAGTGTGCACATGCACATACACATACACCTAGTAATAAAACTCAGATTATCTAAATGCGAGGTGCCTTATCCTCACAAAATTCTGCAAAAAGGGTATTATAATCCCCACTTTAAAGAAGAGAAAGTTCTAGCTCAGAAAGCTTACAAAATAGCTTCCCTGTTTCAGTCAGCAAAGCAAAGGGTAAAATGAGATTTAAACACAGAAATATCTAGTTCTTCTCTGTCATGTTATGTGGCAAGCAGAATTCTAAGAATGGCTTTCACAGACCTGTCCTTGTATAAACTCACCTTTTAGTGTGGGTGGAAACTGAATATGATGAGACAACAGTGGGTAAAAAGATCATCTGGGGCTGAGGTTGTGGCTTAGTGGTAGAGCGCTTGCCTAGCATGTGTGAGGCACTGAGTTTGATTCTCAGCACTGCACATAAATAAATAAAATAAAAAAATATTTTAAAAAAGATCATCTGGTGGGTCTTACCTAATCTAATCACATAAAGCCTATTTTATTTCATTTCATTTCATTTCATTTATATCATTTCATTTAATTTCATTTTTGGTGGGTACTTGAGGATCAAACTCAGGGCCACATGCTAGGCAAGCACTCTAGGACTGAGCCACAACCCAGCACACATGAAGCTTTTTAAAAAGCAGGGTGTTTGGTACAACTGGTAGCAGAACAGGAAGTGAAAGGGATTCAAAGTACTAAAAGGATTCAATGTGGACTGCTGACCTAAAGATGGAGGGGCCATAGGGCAATATGTGCTGCTGACAACCATCAAGAAAACAGACATCTTGTATTCTTCAAACACAAGGAACTGAATTCTGCCAGCAACTTGGAACCTCCAGATAAGGACCCAACCCAGTCAACTCCTTGATTTCAGTCTTGTGAGACCTTTGCAAATCTAACTAAGAGGTTGGATTGGAGTAAATAAAATGTGAGTTAAATTGTGAGTAAATAAATGTGAAATTTGTGAGTAAGTAAATGCATGTTCGCATGTGTAGTGGCAAACATACTAACATGATATTTACCACTTTAACCATTTGTGGGTTAGTGGCATTAAGTATGCTCATACTGTTGTATGACCATCATCACCATGCATCTCCAGAACTTCTTCATCCTCTCAAACTAAACCTCCATACCCATTAAATGATAAATGCTCATTTCCCCTATACCCAGTCCCTGGAAACCCTCATTCTACTTCCTGTCTCTATAAACTTGATTAATCCAACTACCTAATGTAAGAGGAATCATATAGTATTTGTCTTTTTATGGCTTTCTTATTTCACTTAGGATAACAGCCTCAAGGTTCATCCATGTTGAGCACGTGTCAGAATTCTCCTTCCTTTTTAAGGCTGAATAATATTCTTTTGTATTACCTTTTGTTTTTCCATTCATCTGTGTATGAACATTTGGATTGCTTCAACCTCATGAATATTGTGAATAATGCTTCTATGAACATGGATGCATAAATATTTGAGTCCTTGCTTCCAATTCTTTTGGGTATATTTAAATGGTGGTATTTGAAGTCAATCTATTACCTTGAAAATTGATTAAGTAAAAGGAAGTAATCAAGCAATTATCTTACCTATTTGAACTGACTGCATCATTGGGTAACCAAATAATAGATGAAGTGTCTCCTTAAAAAATTATTCCTAGTAAAAATTAAACAATGACAGACTGTCATCATTTTGCAACCCCCAGTGATTTAATGCATGTAGGCACTAAACATTGATGGCTACTAAGATCAATGAGAAGCAAAAAAACAGACACTTTATCTCCTGCTAAAAGAACACACCACTGCCTATAGTAGTCTTGCCAATGGGATCAAATCTGAGTCCAATCCATTCTCTGGATGCAGCTGTCAATCTGCAGCAAAAACAGAGGGCAGAGGATCACACTGAATGCACCAGTCTGCAATCAGTAAAATCTATACTATCGAAACTCCTACAGGTCAAAGGCTCTGGATTCTTCAATAGATAAACTCTGGAAAAAAAAAAAAGCCATCATTTTAAAATAAGAAAAATAAAACTGTAGAATTTAGGGATGCATGCTTAGGTAATAAATTGATAAAGAAATGCAAGAAGTGGCCAGAAATGGTGGCACACATCAGTAATCTCAGTGACTCAGGAGGCTGAGGTTGGAGGATCCCAAGTTCAAGGTCAGCCACAGCAACTAAGCAAGACCCTGTCTCAAAATAAAAGAAAATAATAAAAAGGGTTGGGAATGTGGCTCAGTGGTTAAGTGCCCATGGGTTCAATCCCCTGTACCCATGGGGGGAAAAAAAAAAGTAGGAAGTAGTTACTATAACAGAAGTGATTACTTTCGGAGACAGGTAAGCAGCACAGAGAAAAGCTTCAGGGGCAGCAGGCAAAATCCTATTTCTTAACCTGAGTGGTAGTTACAGGGCTTAATGATTAATCAACTTATATTTAAAAAGCAAAAACAAAACAAACGAATAAAACCAGCGCGCTAATTATAACAATGAGACAGTGGCCCAAATCCACACTAAATTCAGCTGTCTCAATACAGCTGTGCCCAGGTCTTGCTACTGAGCCTATATCAAGCCAAAAAAGCAGTTAAGACAAACCTGAATAGTGAATGAGGTCAACAGCAAGTGCTTAGAAAAGCAATTATACCAAGAAGTCAAAAAAGAGAAACCAAAGTAAATTTAAAAATAAAAAGTATAAGTTGAATTTTTAAAAATCTTTATGCTATCACATATTCACCATCTGCACAAAACAAGCCTGTCTCATTTCTATCCTGTAAATCTGCCACACTTAGACTCCTATCTCAGTGCCACAATTTTTCAGTTATAATTTACCTTCTGAGAGTTACCTGTTGGTTCTACCAAGGATTCATAAAAAAGGCAACAATATGTTAACCAAATATATTCACATCTTCAAAAGTAAAGAGGCACCCTGGATTCAACTTCCAGCACCAAAACAAGCAAAGAAAGGATACAGGGAAAAAAAAAAATGGCAGAATGAAATAAGCATCATCTTGAAAAAGAAAGGGATACTAGAAGCTGATTTACCTACTAGTGATAGAAGCAGACTCTTCTTTAGATACAGTGGAATACTAGAAAACTGTGTCTCCAGTCATGCACTCTTTCTAGCTTGTACCTATTTGGACAGTGATAGAAATTGAATGAGCAATCAAAAGCAGCATGGAAATCAGAGATTTACACTGTCCAATAAGGTAGCCACTAGCCATAAGTGGCCACTGAGCCCCTCCCCTGAAGTGCAGCCAGTCTGAGATCTGCCTTTGGTGTAAAAGACAACACAGATTTCAAAGACTTGCTATGAAAAAAAGAATGTAAAATATCTTATTAATAATTTCTGTATTGATTACATGTTGAAATAATATTTTGAATATATTGGTTTAGACAAAATATTAATCTCACTTTTTTAAATGAGGCTACCAGAAAAATTTAATTATATATGTGGCTCAAATTATATATGTCCTATAGAAATTACATATTTCTACATATGCTACACACACACACACACACACACACACACATTATTAAATAGCATTGAACAGGAAAAACCAAGTGGCTAACATGGGGATTTCTCAGAGTTTTTTTACTATTGCTATACAACCAACATTACAACTCATTTAATATTTCCCCTTGTCCCTTACCTGTAAAAGACAGGAAGCTAAACTAAATTTGGACTTCCATGATTCCATCAAAATACATCTTTTTCTGTCAAAATTGGTTTTCATAAAAATGAATAAAATACTCACTCTTAGTCTAACGCATCCTCTGCGAGAGCCTCTCATCATTTTGTCTTTGGACTAAAAAAAAAATAAATAAAACATTTGATGAATAAAAAGTTGACAGATCAATTATTTTTAGAATTATCTGGGAATAAAAAAATGAGATTTATAGTACTATCCATCCCTTCTGCCCACCCATTTTCCCAAAAGAAATCATTTACTGATAGGGGAATTACAGAGTTTTAAATGAAAATGGTTTCTATACTATAAAAATTAACCTAATCATAGAACTTTATATATACCTTTAATGTAACATATTACACTGTAATTTTCCTGTCCCTTAATTCTAGCCCAGTGTTTCTCCTATTTCAGTGAGTTAGAGAATCATCAGGAAGGCTAAGAATGACCTAGGTGTTTAAGAATTGTTCCCAGATGATTCCAACAAATCAGGGAGGCCCACACTTTGAAAAACATTGCTTTAACTTCACCTATTTGCAATTCCCCAAATGGCCGACTTTTTTGCCTTTGTGACTTCTCATCCAACATTATTCAGCTTGGAATAGCCTTGGCCCAGATTTTCTGCCTTGCTGTCACTCATCAAGTACCTTAGCTTGCTTAGATTTGGATTTCTATCCCTGGGCTCCCAGTCTCCAGTAGCCTGCAACACCCTGTGGCACATTCCTTTGAGGGTAGAAATAACATCTTGACTTGTGCTTCAAAACAGTGTCTGATACACATTAGGAGCTAAAAACACATTTCCTGATGAAACACTGCTTATCCTTTATGTCACCCTCACTATAGTGAGTCAAGCAAAGGCTGTTATGCACAACAAGTGCAGTGCTGACATTCAGTAAATATTCCTAAAATTAAACTGCTCATGCATAACAAAGTTAAACTTTAAATAACCAAAATTCAACAAATATTTAATACTTAAACAACTGGCATTTTTCTGTACTCCACCTACGTGAAGAAGAAGCAAATCAAGCTGATATTGTATGATTATGTTTTATAGACAATTGTCCCATTTGAAACTCCAGATGCCCTGCCCTACACATCCAAACTCTTGAACCAAACTCAGGTTCACAAGTGATTACTGAGGTATTAAGAAGTCTTCTTATAATCCACTTATAAATATAAGAAGGACTTAACACAGGTTAGAAAAAAATTTCTCAAAACCAGCAGAATCAAAAAGAGTTCTTTACTAATAACACAGCTAGTGAAAAAAAAAAACTTAAGAAAAATATTCTTTAAGCATTTTAGCCCTCTAACTGTACCCTTACTTACTTATATTCCCACCAAAAATACAAAGGCAATATACAAAAATAATAACAATCAGGTTAGAAAATATCTGATAAGGTTGGAATACAAAGTAAACTTAAACAAGTTAAGAGCCACATATTCATCCTTGATTCTTTTCCACCATAACACAATTTTTTTTAATTTTTTTTTTAAAGAGAGAGTGATAGAGACAGAGAGAGAGAGAGAGAATTTTTTAATATTTATTTTTAGTTTTCGGTGGACACAACATCTTTGTTTGTTATGTAGTGCTGAGGATCGAACCCGGGCCACACGCATGCCAGGTGAGCGTGCTACCGCTTGAGCCACATCCCCAGCCCACAATTTTTAAAATAAAATTACAGGGGCTGAGGTTGTGGCTCAGTGGTAGAGCGCTAGCCTGGTATGTGTGAGGCACTGGGTTCAATCCTCAGCACCACACATAAGTAAAAATAAAGATATTGTGGGGCTGAGATTGTGGCTCAGTAGTAGAGTACTCACCTAGCACGAGCAAGGCCCTGGGTTCGATCCCCAACACCACATAAAAATAAATAAAGATGGGCTGGGGATGTGGCTCAAGCGGTAGCACGCTCGCCTGGCATGCGTGCGGCCTGGGTTCGATCCTCAGCACCACGTACAAACAAAGATGTTGTGTCCGCCAATAACTAAAAAATAAATATTAAAATTCTCTCTCTCTCTCTCTCTCTCTCTCTCAAAAAATAAATAAATAAATAAATAAATAAATAAAGATATTGGGTAAAAAAATTAAAAAATAAAGATATTGTGTCCACTTACAACTACAGAATATTTTTTAAATAAACAAATAAATATTACATTAAACAGAAATAGGTAGACAGGTCCCAGTGATGATACCACTATTTGGATTACTAATTAGAAAACACTGAAAGGGATAACTGAAAATGATTAAAACAAATATGACCAGGAAATAACCAAGAAAATCCAGAATGATGTGGAACACTCTACAAAATAACTGGCTTAAGACTCTTATAAAAATGTAGGGAAAATGTAGGAAAAAAGACTAGCATGTAAACTATTTTAACAAGTACAAAATGCTTTAAATTCCAAAAAGGCTCCCTACTATGAAAAAAGATATGGGAAGGCAACAATGAGATTTCAACTTTTCCATCTGGAGCTAAAAAAAAAAAAAAACTGGACACACCAACTAAGGAGGCAGGAGCAGGAGGATCACAAGTTCGAGGCCAGCCTCAGCAACTTAGCAAGGTCCTAAGCAACTTGGTGAGACCCGGTCTCAAAAAATAAAAAGGGCTTAGGGATATGGCTCAGTGATAAAAGGCCCCTGGGTTCAATCCCTGGTACCAAAAGGCAAAAAAAAAATAAAATAAAATAATAATAATAATAATAATAATAATAATACCTTCCTTCTGATAATAATAATAATAATACCTTCCCTCTGATTTTCTTGGTTATTTCCTGGTCATATTTGTTTTAATCATTTTCAGTTATCCCTCTGATAAGAGGGAAGGTAGGGAGGAAAAGATCATTCTAAACAAAGGAATACTATCAAGAAAGAAAATTTACTTTCCTACTCATAAGAAAGTAGTCTTATAGACCAGAGCATAGAGAGCAGAGATGAACACAGAAGTAAGGGAAAAAATAACATTACCAGGATCAGATCCTAAATGGTCTGAAAAAAATACTTAGTAGTTAGAAAAATTTAGTTTTGTTCAATAGTTAATGGAGAGCTAGTGAAGATTTATTTACAAAGACAAAAACATCTTCAAAGTTCTATTTTAGAACAATAGCACTAATAAATATGCGAACCTGTGAAAAAAGATAATAACAGCAGCAGATTCTCTCATTGATGCCCTCTATGTGACAGGCACTTCATATACAATAAACCTCACAAAATCTTGCATGGTAAGAATTCCGTAAATATTATAAATCAAAGTGAAACTAGGGAGACCAAGTAAATTACTTAATAATGCACAAATAAAATATAGCAGAGTTTGATACAGAAGGCACAATTTGAAAAGGCTGCCGCTGCCCTGCAAACAATTCTCCTAGACTGTATCTGCACATTAATATCCTCCAGTCCTCAATCTTTCACAATTGGCACAGGGCAGGCCCTCTCCCTCATTCTCTCCTCACTCAGGCCTAATGTGAGATTAAAGGAAAGCTAGTATGACAATATCACCCAGAAAGAGTGTCAAAGGGTGGTTATCTAACCAAGCTGACTAATCACGGGACCCACTATACCCCATAAAGCAGGACAGTATTTCCTGGGGAGTTTATCATTTGAAGTTAAAGAAAGAGCTCCTTCCTATCTGCTCCTGAAGCTGTAAAGATATGGATGATATGGATGCCACACAAGCATAAAAATCATGTGCCTTGGATGTGAAGAAAATGACAACTAAAGCCTACATGGTGAGAGAAGCAGAGAGGTGAGGAAGAAAAGTTCCAGCTGCAGGTAACCCCTAGCTACCCCTGACAGCAAGCCTGCCCAAGGCTGCCATTCACTAAAGACTAAGTTCTTGATGAATCATAGTAGTTTCTGATGATGAGAGAATACTAGCTGACAGTCCAGTCCTTTCTACTTTTTGAGACAGGGTCTTGCTAAATTGCTGAAGCTAGACTCATTCTGGCAATCCTTCTGCCTCAGCCTCCCAAATAGCTGGGATTACAGGTATACATAGAGCCCAGCTTGTCTGGAAAAGTTTTGCAGAAACATATTTAAAACTCACTAGGGAAAATTAGCTTACCATTTAAATTAATTCTACAACCCTTTTATAAAGCAAAGAATGCCATCCAAACCCGTTATATAAGACATTTACACTTTTTATTTGAATGTTAATTTTAATTTGCTTAAAATAAATTTGTGTTACAGATCAAGCAAGAGTCTCACCTGCTTGCTCCAAATCTCTGACAGCTATATGTGATGTCTCTGTCAGAACTTACTAAAATATAGCACCCCTTAATTAAGAGACCTATTATTTGTATGATAATAATGTATGCACATGCGTCATCCCTTTTCCTTCAGGGCAGGGTATCTAATTCATCCTTATATCTCCTCCCATCCAGCATCCCTACCACCCCTTTGCAAAGAATCTACATTTAGAATAGAAGACAGAGAGACAAACCCCCACAGACACAGTCATCTGATCCTTGACAAAGGTACCAGAAGCGTGTGCTGGAAAAAAAGACAGCCTTTTTCACAAATGATGCTGGGGAAACTGGTTATCCACAGGTAGAACAAAGAAATAAGGTCCTTATCTATCACCCTGCACAAAAGTCAAGCCAAAATGAATCAAAAACCTAGGAATCAGATCAGAAATTATGCAATTCCTAGAAGAAAACACAGGGTCAACATTCCAACTTATAGGCACAGACAACAATTTCAACAGACCCCTAAAAGCTCAGGAAATGATGCCATGGGCTAATAAATGGGATAGCATCAAATTGAAAAGCTTCTGCACAGCAAAGGAAACAATTAAGAATGTGAAAAAAAAAAAAACCTACAGAATAGAAAATCTTTGTTAGTTACTCTTCTGACAGGATTAATATCTGGAATATATAAAGAATTCAAAAAACTTTTTTAACATCAAAAAAATAATAATCCAAATAATAAATTGGCAAACTAAACATACACTTCTAAAAGAAAAAATATTTGGCCAACAAATATATAAAAAATGTTCAACATCTTTAGCAATTAGGGAAATGCATACCAAAACTACACTGAAATTTTATTTCACTCCAATTAGAATGACAGCCATCAAGAATAAACAATAATAAATGTTGGAAAGGATCTGAAGAAAAAGGAACATCTTTAAACTGTTGGTAGGATTGTAAATTAGTATATCCACTATGGAAATCAATATGGAGATTCCACAAAAGACTAGGAATAGAACCACCATATGACCCAGCTATACTACTCCTTGGTATTTATCCTGAAGAATTAAAGTCATCATACGATAGTGATACATACATACCCATGTTTATAGTAGCACAATTCACAATAGCCAAACTATGGAACCAGCCTGGGTGTCTATCAACAGAGGAATGGATAAAAAAAAAAAATGTGGTATATATTTTATATATAATGGAGTTTTATTCAGTCATAAATAAGGATAAAATTATGTTTTTTATAGGAAAACAGATAGAACATGAGAACATTATGTTAAGTGAAATAAGCCAAAGGTCAAAGGAAGTCAAAGGTCATGTTTTCTCTCCTTTGTAGAAGCCACAGAGGAAAAGGGAAAAAATGGAGGGGTAGGGGATGATTTCATGAAAATCAAAAAGAGGTCAATAGAGTGGAGGAAAGGAACCAGGGGAAGGGAGTAGGAGAGGGAAAAGGGCAATACTGGGGAATGATACTGGCCACATCGTGTTGTTATATTGTGTGCACATATGAATATGTGACACTGAATCTCACCATTTTAACTATAATGCACCAATAAAAAACAAAAAATTAAAGGGTTAAAAAAAGAATAAACATCTAGTCAATTGATGGTAAAAGTGGGCTGGGGATGTGGCTCAAGGGGTAGCGCGCTCACTTGGCATTCGTGCGACCCGGGTTCAATCCTCAGCACCACATACAAAGATGTTGTATCCGCCAATAACTAAAATAAATATTAAAATCTCTCTCTCTCTCTCTCCCTCTCTCTCTCTAAAAAAAAAAAAAAAAGTTTAAAAAAATTGATGGTAAAAGGCATGTAGAAAATGAAGGTGGACAAATGTCAAAAAGGTTTCTCTGCTTTTCATATAAATGTAAACACTGCTTCAGCCTGGAGATTTATGTTAGTTCATTCCAAGAGCATAAGAGGTTGTATTCCTAGTCAGTGTTGCACCTTAGACCATCCACTCCTGTTAGACAAAAAGGCACTGTGCCAGGCAAACTAACCTATAAAGATAGAAATCATGAGAGGCTGGCTGGCATAAGGGTAAGATAGATGGGAAAGGGACAGGAAGCAACTTTGCAGGATGATAGCAACACTCTTATGTTTTGACCTGGGACACTGGTAACAAGCTTGTAAACAAATTCCAAGACTCATCTAAATATACACTTAAAATCTATTTTTTATTAGATATAATTATACCACAAAAAATAAAGGAGTCACACTTGCCAAAATTCCACAGAGATGCACTATATACAATAATTATAAAATAGTTAATGACAGCAATGACACGCATCCTGAAGTCTCTTTACTTTAGAGGATGCAGACTCCATAAGCCATTCTCATAGCATTGAATATCCTAGGGAGTATTCACTACTTTTCGCCTTGTGGGTTCTTAATCACACAAAATGCCATCATGCTGCTGGAAAGCTATACCAACAAAACTTTGAGGAGTTATAGACCCAAAGTACTGGAAGAATATTCCCCCATCACTCACCCCTCAAGTTATCACAAATAACTCTGTCAATCCTTCACTCCCTAGTATAGATAGCCTTATTTTGAGCATTAGATTTAGTGATTAATCACACTACAGATTGTGCCTTAGGAAATGAATTGAAACAAGGTGAAAGTTATGTTGGGGGTCCCTCCATGACCCTGGGAATAAGACTGACCTCCCTTCAAGAAAACAGGAAAAAATGTGTGTGTGTGTGTGTGTGTGTGTGTGTGTAAAATCTCTTAAGTTGGAGATCATGCATCTCATTGTCAATGTCTGATGCCATTAAATATCTATAACATAATTCCCCTCGATCTGCTGCTGCTCATAAATTTGGCATTCCATATAGCCCACTTTCAGAGAGTAAATGCACTAATTATTCAGACAACTGTACAGCTTAAATGCAGTCTTCTCAACAGTGATATTTCTTGTTATGAATTAACAAATTGAAATACAGCTTATGTAATAGTGAACACAATTACATTTAGTGAATATTACTATGTCAAAACACTCTCATAAACCTTAGCTCTTTGTTATCATTGAGTGCTTATGTGCCAGACAGTGTGCTAGTGCTTTAACCACTGTATACTTCATTCTCATAGTGCTTTTATGATTCAGGTTCTTTTATTACAGCCATTTTATAACTGAGGAATCAGAAAGGTTTAAGTAACTTGCCCATGGTCTCATAGACAGCAAAGAGGAAAAATAGGATTCAAATCCAGGTATGACCCCAGAGGCACACAAGCCTATGGCATTTATACAAGTCACTACACACCTGGTTAATCTCAGTCTTCCTTCAAAGCTTTTCTGAACCACAAAGGCTGATTATAAAATGAGCAATCCTTCTGAATTCAGTCAAGTAAATGTCACCCTGTGAAGCTCTCAGCAGTTCTGAACTCTCTGGTATATCAATCCCTAAGTAACAAGATCACATAGGTCTACATATATATGTGTGTGTGTTTATATATACATGTAAAACATATTTTATATATACACTATACTTTTTTTATATTAACTATATCATACATGTAATAAGGTCTGGGGTAACCATGCACATAATTTAATAATACTAATATTTCTGAAGTATAACATTATAAATATTTACACCAACTGTAATAAAGACTATAAACAGCCACATATCAGTTCAAGACAGGCTTTATTTCCAAATGAGTATATCATAAATTTAGAAAAAAGCTTTAGGACGTCAGAGCTTTTAAGGATTTCAAACTTGTGGGTAAAGAATATGAACCAGTATCTTGATCTATGGCCTATTGCATTGTAAAATGCCAAATCTTTCACTGTTTAAAAAGGACAATTTTATCTTCAATTCAGAATTCCAGGCCAACAGATCAGTGAAGAGAACAGCTTTCACAGGTTTAATTAAGGACAACCATGATGACTTAAAAGTTTCTGTTTTGTATCCTTTATACAGTTAAATATTAAATACTAAATAGCAGCCCAAGGTCTGCAAATTATTTGTAGTACATCAGTAATATATGCTGGACCTTAAAGCAGATTTTCTTTTTTTCCTCAAATATTGCCCAAACTACTAAATATTGATTCATGTTTTTTCGCAAGAGTTGATTGAAGGAAAGGATAGGGGAGTGTTAAACTCCAACTGGTTTGTGCTTGGATATTAGTACTTCCTTCCACCAAACTGTGAAATTATAATAATTTACTATCATTCAACTTCACTTCTTTATCAAAAACTGCCTGAGGGTCTTTTTTTCTTTATTTGGAAAAGACTAAGTCAGGGCCCAAAATACAATTATGAAAAGAAAACAAGAAGAGCACTACAAATATCTGAAGAATATAGGAAAATGTGTGTAACACACAAACAAAAAATGTAGTTGGTAAGAACAGAACACCATGAAATTTCAGAGGCATTATTCTGATTCCAAGACTGATCCTATAGAGCCTAATTTAGAATGGGGCCATGTTCAAAAGCTCTTTGTTCAAATTTGGAGTTTAGAACTCAGAAAATATTTTTGCAAAGAAAGTGCTAAATATGATTCCAAGATAACAAGGAAAAGCATTTGAAATACAGTATGTACATATCAAAAGACAGGGTGAAATGCTATAAATTCAAACACTGTCTAAGAAATTAATTTCTTAAAGAATATCTCTCAGAAGTTGATGCTTAAGAGAAAATTATGAGGGGCTGGCGTTGTGGCTCAGCAGTAGAGGGTTCGCCTAGCCTACGTGAGGCGATGGGTTCAATCCTCAGCACCACATAAAAATAAATAAATAAAATAAAGGTATTGTGCCCAACTACAACTAAAAAAAATATTTTAAAAAGGTTTGGGGGGCTGGGGGTGTGGCTCAGTGGTAGAGTGCTTGCCTAGCATGTGTGAGGAACTGAGTTTGATTCTCAGCACCACATATAAATAAATAAAGGTCCATCAATGACTAATAAAATATTTTTTAAAAAAGTTTTGGGGGCTGGGATTATGGCTCAGTGGAAGAGCACTTGCCTATTTGTGTGAGGCACTGGGTTCAATTCACAGCACGGCATATAAATAAATGAATAAAATAAAGGTCCATCAACAACTAAAAAAAATTTTTTTAAAAAGAGAAAGTTATGAGAGAATAAGAAAGCTCAAGAATTCCAGAGCTATGCCAAACTGCTTATGAAACTTTTAAGGACTTGAGAAGTTAATGACCTATAAAAGAATTATATTTCACTTTTATAATCAGGGGAAAAGTACTTTTTCAAAAGGCAATTTTAAAACACCCATTCTTTATCAGTTCCAATTTTACTTCAAAATGTATGAACTTCTAGGAAAATAATGAAGGCAGAAGCTGAAAGTTAAAATGCAAGTACAACATGGTGGATCAGTAATGCAGGATGTTTCCTATCAGAAATTGACATTTACTCTCCCCTTCCAGGTGACTATAATTCTAAAACAAAGTTTTCTTTCTTTGGCACCAGAAATTAAACAGAGGCACTTAAGCATTAAGCCACATCCCCAGACCTTTTCATTTTTTATTTTGAGACAGGGTCTCACTAAGTTGCTTAGGGCCTTGCTAAATTGCTGAGGCTGGTATTAAACTTGCAATCCTTCTGTCCCAGCTTCCCAAATCAGATGTTACATGTGTGTGCCATCATGCCCAGCTGATTATGAGATGTTTGCAATAGACAAGGTGAGATATCGTGGTGGTTTATATGCTTACAGTGGTAGCAAAAACAAATGAGAGGGGCTATGAGGCTTAATGAGATGACACTATCTGCTAATAAAGAATATATATAAAACAAGCCAGGTATGGTAGTGCACACCTTTAATCCCAGGAGGATGGCAAATTCAAGGTCAATTTAGTCAGGGCAATTTAGTGAGATCTGATCTCAAAGGGCAAGGAGGGCAGGGGTGTGGAGCTGGGGATGTAAGTCAGTGGTAGGTATTTGCCTAGCATGTAAAAGGCTCTAGGTTCAATCCCCAGAACTGCAAGAAAGAAGGGAGGGAAGGAGGGAAGGCAAGAACCTAGAAAAGAGATTAACACATAATAGGAGGTTTTATTACATTCTTTAGCAAAAATGACTACAGCTATATTTCCAATCCCACATCTCTTCTAAAAACTTGCTATTTACCTATCAAGAAGCAGATTCTGGGGCTGGGGTTGTAGATTAGTGGTAAAGCACTTGCCTAGCATGTGTAAGGCACTGGGTTTGATTCTCAGTGCTACATATAAATAAAGAAATAAAGGTCCATCAACCACTAGAAAATAATATTTTTTTTTAAAAAGCATAATCTGCATATCTTCTCCTTGCCTGTTGGTGAGTCTTTGTTACTGCTTTAATTAAGAGAGTAATATCCAGCTAAGCAGAACCATGGTAGATAATATATCAGTCCCGCTTTATCCATGGCTTCTCTTTGAGGTTTCAGTTACTCGTAATCAACTACAGTCTGAAAATATGAAATGGAAAATTCCTGAAATAATTCCTAAGCTTTAAATTGTACTCCATTCTGAGTAGCAAGATGAAATCTAATGCCTTCATGCTCACCTGCAACATGAATCATCCTGTTGTCCAGTTTAACCATGCTGTATATACTACCTGCTCCTCAGTCATGTAGTTAGCTGTCAGGGTTATCCAATTATCCAATCAACTGCATCACAGTGTTAATGTTCCAGTAACCCTTACAAAGTAGCCTAACCTACTCAGCCTATGTCATTCGCCTCACTTCATCTCATTAAATAGGCACTGTAGCATCACACACTATCCTAAGAAGGGTGAATACAATACAATATTTCAAGACAGAGACCACATTCACATAAATTTCATTACAGTACATTGTTATAATTATTGTCTTATTTATACCATAGCTATTGTTATGTCATTATGCCTAATTTTCTAATTAAAATTTATCATAGACTATGCATAGTTTAAAAAAATTATATATGTAGGGTTTGGTTTTATGTGCAGTAATCCACTGGGATTTTGCAAAGTACCCTGCTCAGATAAGGGAGAACTATTTGACATATTAGTACTACTATCTCTTTCAGCATCACAGAGAACATAGGAATTTTTTTTTTTTTTCTTTTGAGACAGGATCCCACAAAGTTGCTATGGCTGGCCTTAAACTTATGATCCTCCTGCCTCAACCTCCCAAATAGCTGGGATTACAAGAGTGAGTCACCATGCTCAGCTGATTTGGATCTTAAATGAACACAAAGGTTCATATGCTAAAGGTCTGGTCACCATCCTATTGCACCACTGGGAGGAACCTTTTAGGAGTTGGGGGATACTGGAGGAAAGTTTGGTCATTCAGGCATGCCCTTGAAAAGAATGTGCATTCTACCATGCACTCCCTGCCATGACTTACGGTCTCACCACAGTCTCAAAAGCAAAGGATCCCCCACGGACTGAAATCTTCTAAACCATAAACCAAAAAAATTTCTTTCCTCCTTTAAGTTGATTATCTCAGGTGTTTTATCACAATGCTGGAAGGCTAATGAACAAACCATATAAATGAGATCTGGACCTAATTAAGTAAGGTTGAAAGAAAGTGTTATACCTTGTTCATTTGCCCACTTGACTATATAATATAAAATGGTATAATAAATTATATAGAAAAATTTTAAGATGCTTTTAAGGTTATAGATTGTCATGTATAAAATGATTCCATTTATTTAAAATATACATACATATGCATTTAAACATAGAGTCATATGAAAAACTACTCTCCAAAACAAAGACAGTGAAATTTTAGGTCAGACTTTTCTTTTTCTTTCTTTTTTTTAACCCCCCTCAGTAACTGGGGATTGAATACAAGGTTGTTCTACCACTGAGCTACATTCCCAGCCCTTTTCTTATTTTTCATTTCAAGATAAGATCTTGCTAAGTAATCCATGAGGGCCTCAAACTTGCAATCCTCCTACCTCAGCCTTCAGTGTCACAGGAATTACAGGCATGTGCCACCATAACTGGCAGAACTTTTAGCTTCTTCCTTCTATTAGATATACCTTTCACTATTTTTTGAATGTTTTTCCCTTTAATTAAGAACAGGTTATCATCTTCTCAGGAAGAGTAAAACTACTGTTTTAAAGTTTTAAAAGAAAGAGTAACCCATCATCATATACTACAGAGACAGCTCTAAGATTAAGAGTAAAAAGGTACCCACTAGGTTTAGCAACAAAGTTATCACTGGAAACTAAGATAGAATTTTCAATAACATAAAGAAGTTTAAAAAAAAAAAAAAAGACTTCTGAAGTGCTGGGTGCAGTGGCTGCACACCTGTAATAACAGCTGTTTGGGAGTCTTAGGCAGGAAGATCACTAGTTCAAGGCCTGCCAGAGCAACTTAGTGAAACTTGTCTTAAAATAAAAAGGGCTGAGGATATAGCTCAGTGATACAGCATCCCTGGTTTCAATACTGAGTACCACAAAATAAAAAAAGAGAAAGAAAGAAGAAAGAAAAGAGAAGGAAAAAGGGAGGGAAGGAGGGAAGAAGGCAGGGGATTGAACTCAAGGGCACTTGACCACTGAACCACATTCCCAGCCCTATTTTTTTGTATTTTATTTAGACAGGGTCTCACTGAGTTGTTTAGCACCTCACTTTTGCTGAGGCTTGTCTTTGAACTCGAGATCCTCCTGCCTCAGCTTCCCGAGTTGCTGGGATTACAGGTGTGCACCATCATACCAGGCGAAAATTCCATTTTTTTTTAAAGGCAGTCTAGATTAGTCTAAGAAGGTAATTCTTTACAACAAAATCAATAAGAAGGAAAACAACTGATTGGGCTGGATGTTTATTTGGTTTTCTTTATTAGCAGTAAAGGGAATTTAATTCTTAATCTAAATCACTTTTGTATTGTTCTAGTTCTAGTTGGGATTACCTATTACCTAACTATTAGAAAATCTAATCCCACAACAATTGCCACATATAGAAATGGCATATTTAAGATTAACAATTCTATTTTGGTGGTACTGGAGAATGAACCCAGCACATTCTGCCTCTGAGCTACATCCCCAGACCTTTTATTATATTGTAGTATATTTTATCATATTGTATTTTTTTATTTTTTTTTTTTTTTTTAAGGTGTAGTTGCATTTTAAGGCAGGATCTTAGCAGGATTTTAAGGCTGGTCATGTACTTAAGATCCTCCTTTCCTCAGCCCTCCCCACCAGTAACTAGGATTACAGGCATTCAGCCAAGTTCTAAGATTAACAATTTGGGGCTAAGGTTGTGGCTCAGCAGTAGAGCGCTTGCCTCACACCAGTGAGGCCCTGGGTTCGATCCTCAGCACCACATAAAAATAAATAAATAAAAGGCATTGTGTCCAACTACAACTAAAAAATAAATTAAAAAAAAAAGATTAGCAATTTTACTTTTTATCTTTCAGAAAATTATTACCATCAACAAAACTGCTCAAAACAGCAAGAAGAACTGACTGTCTGATTTTAACCAAAAGATCCCACACAGTTCTACAGGTTCTGGATAATTAATCAGAAGTCACTGCTATTTATATAATCTCAATCAGGTTTTACATAGACCACAGAAATATACATATTTACTATTAGTATATTCTGTAATATTTAGAAGGCTATATAAACTAGAATTCCAAGTGGTCTTCTACATCTTAACTCTAAGCCTAATTTGAGGACCCTGGACATTCTATTCACTAAAATAATGTGTTACATTGTAGGGCTTGAAGATTATAAGGTTCAGTACAAACTGCCACCAAGGAGGTTACAAGCCTGTTGTACTGTTAAAGAATGTACTAGAGATACGGTTGGTTAATTATAACAAATATAAATTAATTAAACACCCAAGAGAATTATGAGCTAGGCTAAGAAGTTTTAGGAAAGGGAAAAATCAAGACTAACTGTTGTATTCAAGGAAAATGAAAGATACTCAGACAGAATGGCACAGTCCTACTCTAGTTTATATAACCTTCTAAATATTGCAGAATATACTAATAGTAAATATGTATATTTCCATGGTCTATGTAAAACACAGCAACTCAGGAGGTTGAGGGAGGAGAATCTCAAGTTCAAGGCCAGTGTCAGCAATTTAGCAAGACCCTCATCCTCTTAGTGAGACCCTATCTCAAATTCATAAATAAAATGGACTGGGAATGTAGCTCAATGATAGAGCACCCCTGAACTCAATCCCCAGTACCAAAATAAATAAAAATAAAGCAAGCAAGCAAGCACCTCTGGTTTTAATCCTCAGTATGGGGGCAGCAGGATTAGGAAAAAACAGAGTGAAATTTTCACACATTTCTTCCCATTGATACCACTTATTACCACAGAAGATTTCTTTTCAGAGGATTTAAATTTAGAAATAATTTGGGGGGAGTAGGGCAGGGTGGAGGGGGCAAGTATTGAGGACTGAACTGAACCCAGGGTTGCTTAACCACTGAACCACACTCCGAGTCCTTTTTTATGTTTTATTCTCAGACAGGGTCTCACTAAGTCCTTAGGGCCTCGCTAAATTGTTGAGGCTAGTCTTGAACTTGAAGTCCTCCTGCCTCAGCCTCTCAAGTCTCTGGGATTATAGGTGTATGCCACTTTGTCCTGCAATATAATTTTTCTTTAACAATTCTAAAGCTATTTTATCAGATTTGTACACAGGTTGAACATCCTTAACCAAAAATCTGAAATCCAAAATGTCCCAAAACCTGAAACTTTTTAACACAAACAGGACTCCACAAGTAGAAAATTCCACATCTGACCTCATGTGACAGGTTGCAATCAAAATACAAGCCCACTAAAAGTATCAAAGTTAACTTCAGCTTATGTGTGTAAAGTGTATATAAAACATAAATTAGTTTTATTTTATATACAAAATATCTTGTGATACTCATACAAATACTCCAAAATCCCCCAAAAATCTGAAATCCTAAACACTTCTCGTCCCAAGCATTTCCACCAAGGGATACTCAACCAATATTAAAACATGCCATATAAGCTTAATAAAGACAACATTTGCAGGGTGTAGTGGTGTACGCCTGTAATCCCAGTGACTTGGAGGCTGAACCGGAAAATCGACAAGTTCAAAGCAGGGTTCAGCAACTTAATGAGGTCCTAGGTAACTTAGTGAGACCTTGTCTCAAATTTTTTAAGTTTATAAAAGGCTAGAAATGTGGCTCAGTTGTTAACCACCCTGGGTTCAATCCCCGATTCAAAAAAAAGAAAAAAGAAAAAAAATTGATACACTCCAGAGTAGTTTACTTAGAAAAAAAATAAATTTACTTTTAATTATTTGATAAGAATGGCACTGACATCTTTCTAGAAGAATCTGAGACTACTTCTTTCATATATTACTTACACTTAAACATTTCAAAAACCTAAAATCCAAACATTAAATGGGGATTTCAAAAAATCTTCTAGACTTGCTAAAAACTGCCAAATAACACCTAAATGTGTTTTGACTAGCAGTGGTTTTAAAATGCAAAGTCATCATGAATCTCTTCCAGTGTGTGATGGCAAAGAATGTGATTTCTCTAATGACTCCTTTTACAAAGAATAATTTTGAGTGGCACGAGTAACTTACTAATTCACTGTTTCTCTGAAAAATGTTACAAAAAAACAATACAAATCAAGAAAAAGGGTTAAACATGTATGTATAATGACTAAATAAAACATTTTATAATCAAAATAGTTCCTCATGCTATTTAGCCTTTAACTTGTCTTTAGTTATTCCTTTTTCCAGTTCCCAAAGCCAATGTTCTAAATCTTTTCTATTCTCAAGTCCGGACTCTTCCCTCACTTTAAAAAAAAAAAAATAATAATAATATTTATTTTTTAGTTGTAGTTGGACACAATACCTTTATTTTCTTTATTTATTTTTATGTGGTGCTGAGGATAGAACCCAGGATGGGCCTCGCACATGCTAGGGAAGCACTCTACCGCTGGGCCTCAACCCCAGCCGTCTTCCCTCATTTTTAACATGGATCCTGCTATAACTTATCCCTACAACGTTTAAGCATATTCCTAACTTTAAAGCCCTTCCCCTCAATTCCATATGGCTCTCTGCCCTTTCAGCAATGAATCATCCTGAATAATCCACATCTATTGATCTACTTCTTCCTCCTATTTATTCTTCAAACCACTCCAATCTGTCTTCCACACCCACCCCTCCATACAAACTGCTTTCACTAAGGACATCAATGTTCAAGTTGATCAATCTAGTAGATATGTATTAGCCCTTATCTAATCAATCCTCTCACCAGTATTCAGGCCAACTTAATTATCCCCACCTTGATTTCCATGACAATCACATTCTTCTGGCTTTTCTCTTTTATCTCTGGTTGTCCCTTTTCATTCCCCTATTCAGGCTTTTCTTATGACAATCCCTTACATAAAGTTTTGGTGGTTTAAAATTATGCCATAATTTCTCCTTTCAAAAAGTAGAGACAACTGGGTACAGGGGCACACTCCTGTAACCCCAGCAATGTAGAAGGCTGAGGTATGAGGATTGCAAGTTTGAGGCCAGTCTCAGCAATTTAGCAATACACTCAACAACTTAGACCCTGTCTCAAAATTTTAAAAAGACCTGAGGATGTAGCACCCCTGGATTCAATCCCCAGGACTGAAAAAAAAGGGTGGTGGGGTGTTGAGAGCCACAGCCAAAGGGGCCCCAGCAAACTTCCAGCTGCCAGCAAACTTCCAGCTGTCAGCTGATGATTGGCTCACAGCGGCCCCAGCAACTTCTAGCTGATTGGCTCCTCTGCGGTGATGCTCATTGGGCTGTTTCCCCGCCCTTTCAGACCACGCAGCTGCTCATTGGGGGACTTTTTTTGGCTCCACCCACACGACCCAGCCAATGGGCCTCAAGAGCAGGAGGAGTGGGGGAGGTGGAGAGGCTTGGGAGAAGCCCATGGTGGCAGTTGGGCTCTGAGGGTTTTTCCTGAGGAGCTGTGTGGTGCGGTGTGTGGTGCGGTGTGTGGTTCTAAAAAAAGTTCGTTTCTTTTGACAAGTGGCTCCTGAATTGTGCCCAGCCAGACTGCGGCAGTGGGCGGCGGTAAATCCTCCTTCTCCCCCAATGTGCCCAGTGTATAAAATTCCTTCCCACAGGAACATGTGCTGAACTTAATGACTAGTTTCTAAAGAATAGAATAAGGCAAAAGTGATGGTCTGAGAACATGTCATGAAAAGTATGGAGTCATCGTCCTTGCTCTCACTTGGATTACTCTACCTGGGTGAAACCAGCTGCCTGTCATGATGACATCAAGTAACCCAATGGAGAGAAGCTACCTGGTAAGGAATAAGGCCACCTTCCAACAGTCAGCAAGAAACAGGCTTTGTGACAACTGTGTGAATCACCTTGGAAGCAGATCTTCCAACCCTGGTCAAGCCTTTCAGATGACTAAATCCTGACTAATGTCTCTTTTTGGGGGGTGGAAAGGCAGTCTGGGGATCAAACCCAGAGTCTCATGTACTCTTCCACTGAGCCACATTCCCAACAAGTACTCTTCCACTGAGCCACATTCCCAACCCCCTGACTAATGTTTTGACTGCAATCATGAGACCCTGAGCCTGAACCATTCAAGTCTGACACAAACTATGAGATAATAAATAGTTGTGGTTTATAGTTAATAAGTTTAAGAGGAATTTGTTACCAAGCAATAGATAACTAATCCAGTGGTGTTTTTCAGTGTCATAACCAAAGATCTATTCTTCACAGTCACTCTCTCCAGTACTCATATCTAAAAAACTAATATTTATATGCAGCCCAGATTTTTGTACTAAGCTCCAAACTATTAATACATCTTTATTTCAATTTCAATATACCCAAAAGCAACCACCTTTCTCCCAGAACCTGTTCTTATCTTCCCTATTCATCCAGCTCAAACCAAAAACTTGGATGTCATCATCCTCCTCTTCCCCTTTCACTCACTTCAATCACTAAGCCCTGCCAAAAAACAATCTCCTCAGTAACCACAGCATGCTTTAAAAAATACATATTTTGCCTATAATCCCAGTGAGGCTAAGGAAGGAGGACTGCAAATTCAAGGTCAGCCTCAGCAATTTAGCAAGGCCCTAAGCAACTTAATGAAACCCTATCTCAAATTAAAAAATATAAAGGGCTAGGAATGTACCTCTGGGTTCAATCCCCAGTACAAAAAATTAATAAATAAAAATACATTTTTCACCTAAATCTATTGATCAGTTTTAACCTCACAGAAAGAAAACCAGTTATCTTATGCCTCTTGATTTGATAGGTTCCACCTATGAGGTATTTTTGCTCAAAAGAAAAAAAGAACTAATCTGATTAAGCTTCTAGCTCAAAGTAGCAGTTTATAGGAAATAAAGAGGACAAAGGAACATGTTTAAACATACTAAAAGGATGTCTCCAACAAAATCCAGAATGTGGAAAATTCAACAAAGGACCTGTTTTTTGTTTGTTTGGTTTTTGGTTTTGGTGCTGGTGTGCATGTAAGGCAAGCACTCTACCAACTAAGCTATATCTCCAGTCCCAGGACCTGGTTTCTTAAACAAATAAATGGCGAAGAAAAAAGGAGGGACAGAAGATCTAAATATTAAAAGATACTCAGGACTTTTATATGCAGATCTCATTTGGAATCCTAACCCAAACCACTGATAAGGGAGACAAGTTTGAGATAATCAACAAAACAGAACAGACTGGATATTTGGTATTAATACATTATTGTTACTATTTAACTGTAATAAAGGTATTTTGATAACATTTTTTAATATCTTTATTTTGTTTATTCATTTTTATGTGGTGCTGAGGATTGAACCCTGTGCCCCACATGTGCGAAGCAAGCGCTCTGCCACTGAGCCACAACCCCAGCCCCTTGATAACATTTTTTAAAAGAAATCTTAACTTTGGGGCTAGGGATGTAGATCAGCAATAGATGGTGCTTGCCCAGCATGCACAAGGACCTAAGTTTAATCTCTAGTATCTCCAAAAAAAGACAAAAACCTTAACTTTGAGTTTCACATACTGAAATATTCACAAATGAAATGCAGTAATGTGGTATTTAGGAAATGGAGGAGGAAGGAGCTAATAAGATTATTAATAAAACAAGGTTGGCCATATGTTGATAACTGTATAAGCTGGATGACAGAAATTCATTTTTCTATCCTCTTTACTTTTATGTATATTTGAAATTTTCTAAAGTAAAATTTTTTTTAGTAATTAAAAACTGCTTGCAACACCAAAATGACTCTCGACTGCCCTAAAGATAAAATTCAAATTTCTTAGCAGAGTTTGCCAAAAAAGCCTTTTATTATCTGCCCCACTGCTTAGTTCTCCAGTTTATCTCCCACTATTGCCTATTGCACAGCTTAAGTTCCAGGACTGACAAGTTCCTTACTCTTGTCTCCTCCAAAAACATTTATTCCATTTGTTTCAAGCACCTTTCCCTCTCTAGTCACCTGCCTAACCTCTCTACTTCATTCAGGTCAAAACAAATCTGCCTCTTCTAGGAGTCACACAGCCTAACTATGGCCCCTCCAATATTCTGTGCTTCCCATCATAGTTTACTTGCTTTACCCCCCACTCAGTACACTCTAGGTATCCTGAGTATGGTTGATTTCTATTTTATTTCCCACTTTCTAGCAAAATGCCTGACATACAGTAGGTACTCAATACACATTTGATAAATTAACAAAAGACATGAATTTTCTAACCTTCCAGGTCCTTGAATATCAATATCTCACCTATTCCAATTTTCTTTCCTTCTCATTTTCCTTTGTGATCATGATTTACACTAACAGTTCACAATTCACACAATGTTCCTAAATGTATATCCTTAGCTCTCCCTGGGCATTTCATCTAATAATAAATTTTCAAATAACCAATTTTGTGCTATAATCCAACAGATCTTTAACTCCAAGCCTAACTTGTAGCTCCAAATACCTTCTGAATTCAATCTCACTTTCTACTAGAGCTGCTTAGAATTTCTCAAAACCCCCAGTTATTCAGGAGATTGAGGTGGGAGGATAGCAAGTTGGAAGCCAACATGGATAACCTAGGACTAAAACAAAATAAAATGTTTAAAAAGGGAGCTGGGGGGCTAGGGTTATGGCTTAGTGGCAGAGCACTTGGCTAGCATGTGTGAGGCACTGGGTTCGATCCTCAGCACCACAAATAAATAAATAAATAAATAATAAAGGTACATCAACAACTAAAAAATATTTTAAAAGGGGGAGTGCTGGAGTTGTGGCTCAGTGGTAGAGTGCTCGCCTCGCATATGCGAGGCCCTGGGTTCGATTCTCAGCACCACATAAAAATAAATAAATAAAGTGTCCAACTATAAAAAAAAAATAAATTAAAAAAAAATGTTAATAAAGGGCTGGGAGCTTTTCCACCAATATGGCATGGAAAGCGAATAAAGCTCCTGCCCCTCCCAAGGCCAAAGCCAAAGAAAATCTCTGAAGGCCAAAAAGCAGTGTTGAAAGGCATCCACAGCTACAAGAAGATCTGTACATCACCTAACTTCAGCAGCCCAAGATATTAAAACTCCAGAGGCAATCCAAATATTCTCAGAAGAGCAGCCCCAGGGAAAACAAGATTGATCACTATGCTGTCATCAAGTTCCCCCCGACCACTGAGTCAGCCAAGAAAAAGACTGAAGATAACAACACACTTATGCTCATTGTGGATGTTAAGGCTAACAAACGCTAGATTAAATAAGTTGATCAAAAAAAAAAAAAAAAGAAGTAGTTCTGTAATGCCAGGAGTAACAGTGCATGCCTACTATAATCCCAGTGGCTTGGGAGGCTGAGGCAGGAGGATAGAGAGTTCAATGCCTGCCTCAGCAACTCAGGGAGGCCTTATTTCTAAATAAAATACAAAAAAAGGATTGAGGATGTGGCTCAGTGGTTAAGTGCCCCTGGATTCATTTCCCAGTACCAAAACAAAAGAAAGAAGCTCTGTAATACTGATGTGGCCAAGGTGTTATCCCTAGGCTACAAAGAAGCTCTGTAATGCTAATGTGGCCAAGGTCAACACTCTTCAGGCCCGAAGGAGTGAAAAAAGTATATGTTCAACTGGCTCCTGATTATGATGCTTTGACCACTGCCAACAAAATTGAAATCATCTAAACAGAGTCTGGCTACCTCATTCTAAACATACATTTTTTGCAACATAAAAATAAAGGGCTGAGTGCAATGGCACACACCTGTAATTCCAGCAACTCAGAAGACTGAGGCAGGAGGATCACAAATTTGAAACCAGCCTCAGCAACTTAGCAAGTCCCTAAGCAACTTAGTGAGATCCTGTCTCAAAATAAAAAATAAAAAGGGTTGGGGTTGTGGCTCAATGGTAGAGTGCTTGCCTAGCATCTGTGAGGCACTGAGGTTGATTCTTAGCACCACATATAAGTAAATAAAAGGAAAAAATAAATAAAAGGGGCTGAGGATGTAACTCAGTGGCAAATTGCCCCTGGTTCAATCCCCAGTACTCCCCCCACCAAAAAAAAAAAAAAAGTGGAGATCTGGGAATATAGCTCAGTAGTAGAGCATGCACCGTGCCCTGGGTTCAATCCTAGTACCACAAAAAAAAAAAAGAATTTCTCAAAACCCTTCTAATGCACCTTATGTTCTCAAGCTTCCCAGTATACGCATATCTTTGCCCATTGCCAGAAATGCTCTTCTTCTATCTTCCTCCATTAAGTCAACTCAAATGTCTCCAGCCTTTTCTAAGCCATGTCCCCATAACATTCTTCATATTTCTATTATAGAAAGTATCATATTGTTTTGAAATTATGTCTAAGGGTCTACTCTGCTACACTTGAAAGACAAGTGGTGCAGGACTAACCACAGGCACACCAATTACAGAGCAGATTTATTGTCAGACACCTGACAAGGCTGTCTCACACAGAAAAAACAGCAAGAGAGGGAGAGCAGCAGCAAGCAGGAAAGAGCAGCAGAAGAGGGAGAGCAGCAGCAAATCCCCCTTGAGCATTACCTTTTATAGGTCAGAATCATGGCCGTCCTTTAGGGGCAGGTTTAGCCCTTGTTACTGGCATAGCAAGCATCACCTGATTTTGCGGAAGGCAAGTTACTGCTTCTTGAGAACAGAGAAGAACAACTTCTCAAGGAGAGAACAGAGACCAGCAAGTCTCTATCTCTTGAGAATAAGAACAGTATTCATAAAGTGGGGGTGGGTAAAAGGAAGATGGCTGTAGTTATGCCAACAACACTGTCAGTTCCTACATAAAAGAATTATCTCTACTTCATGCTTACAGTCCCAACATAGACAGTACAATGCCTATTTCAAAGTCAGTCCTAAATAAATGCTTGCTGTATGAACTACAGTTTATTAAATATAACTAAGAGACACAGCTAGAACTGGAAAACAAGTGCCTAAATCTACTTTCCTAAAGGAGGTAATCAGTTTCTCTAGTTTTGTATTGGGCAAAATAAAAATATGAAACTCTTTTTCAAAAGCAAAGTATTGGGTTGGCAATGTAGTGCAGTAATAGAAAGTTTGCCTAGCATGCACAAGGCCATAGGTTCAATCTCTAGCACTGGAAAAAAAATTTTTTTCAATATTATAAAAACAAAATAAATTATGAAACAAAAGAAAATATTCCATCCTAGAGTTTAGTGAAGTGTAGTGAACATCCAGGATGAAGAATGGCCTGGGTGGAGCTGGGGATGTGGCTCAAGCGGTTGTGTGCTCGCCTGGCATGCGCAGGGCACTGGGTTCGATCCTCAACACCATATAAAAATAAATATGTTGTGTCCACCTGAGACTAAAAAATAAATATTAAAAGAAAAAAAAAAGAATGGCCTGGGTGAATCTATTCAGTTCACAGCAATTTCAGTGATCCTAACCCAATCCTGAGATTATCTCAATATCCATTCTCAGGATAGGATGACTCTAAAATAAGGCCAATGTAGTTTTAGTTCAGAGTTTTCAGGGATACCCATAGATGAAGAACCACAGAGTCAGATTAGAGCCCAAGTGATTTTGGAAACAAGAAATAAAGTGACTTGCTATTTATTCCCCTGCTTAAAATACTGTATAACAAATTCATATATTCGTCCTAGAAAATACAGCTGCAATCTATCAGCCACATGCAAATCATTAATATGTATGTTCAAATCCTTCAGAATCCAAATATCCTGAAAAAATGTCCAAATGTACAGAATTCATCATCAACATTCAAAGTGTCTCCTGCTTTCCCAGTGAATACCTATCCTTTTCCTATCTTTACTGGAATGCCTCTAATTAGGGGTTGTGTATCATTTTAGTGTCACATTACTCTGCAAGCAAATACTTTAACACAAAAGAACTAGGGGAACCGGGTGTGGCAGTACATTCCTGTACTCCCAGTGAAGATGGTGGTAAAGCACGCCTAGGTTCCATCCCCAGTACGAGGGGGGGAAAAAAAAAAAAAGAACTAGGGGACCAAAACTTCTAAATGGCCATTAGTGAGAAATATGATACCTCCTTCCTCTGGCAAGGATAATGTTGTATAGAATCTAGTCTCAAAAGGGAGGATAAGTGTATTAAGGACAAAGAAAAGGAAGTATATGAAAAAAAAATAAATAAACCTGTATTTAGCCAGTAAGACAAAGAGGTATTTGTCCAAGTATTCAAAAACCAAAAGGAGGCAGAAAAATGACATACACTAACAGGAAAAAGAAACATTATATCTGGGCTAGTACCTCCCAAGAACCAGAGCTTGGGACCTCTCCTATAAGATACCACATTCAGATTTGTAAAGTAACTTAATTCCATAGTGCCACTCACTGGAATTACTCTAGCTTGAATAAATTTAATAGGTTCCATGTGTTTTTCTGATTCACACTTATTGAAACAAAATATTACTCATCATTTATCTAGCTCATGGGATTTTCTAATTCCAGATTTTTCAGGATATGAGGTTCAGTCGCCTCTCTTCCATTCCTACAGAAAAATAATCTTAAAAAACGGGCCTAAGACTCATTAAGGTTTAGTACTCTCCCACATAAAAGGGTGGAGAAAGGAAATTGATAGCTGGATGATGAAAACTAATACTTTAACTCTCTCAGGTTTGCCTTATTAACTTAGAGCTTTCACATATTTCCTTCCTGTAGTGAAAGTGAAGCTTAATGGAAACAACTGGAAAGCCAAGAATTTTGCATCTTGATTCCACCACTTACTGCTTGCCTATATGATCTTGAGCAATTACATAAAAGCCTGGAGCCTCAGATTCCAAAACTGTAAAATGGGGATATTAAATGGGGATAATGAATAGGTAGGTACCTATCCTGTAGCGTTATTAAGAGCAAAATGAATTAAGGGACCCACTAGAATGAAAGCTCCTGAGAAGAGAAACAGTGAATGTCTTCATCATCATTGATTCTTGCTGGCATGGAAACACACATAGCAGGAACTCAATATTTTTTTAATGAATGCGTAAATATGTTCCCATTTCTCTCATCAACATTAACTCTTCCATAATTTTATTTTCCCTTATTTTCTAAAGCCTTCAAGACATTTCGTCCTTTTAAGTGATTTCTTCCCTCTCGTTAGCTATTAACTATACACCATGCAGAGGAATAACTTTGTAAGTAATTTCTTTCTCAGATACCACTGACCTTCCATCTCTAAGGCTATGGGGTGGCAGGGGTAATCGAAAACAAAATTCATAAGAATTCACCTACTTGCCCACCATCATTGCTCCGAGTTAACGTCAATGAAACCCTCAACTCAGCCCATCCAGAATATAACTTTCAAGGGGACACTGCACTATGCCTTCTACCTCTCGCCTAAAGAGACCCGCGCGCATAGGAAATCCTCTTTTCTCAAAAGTTAAGGCGTCGGTTACGTTCGTCTCCCGCTGAAAAAATGGGATGCATCCCTTGAATAACACCCCCAACTTGGACAGACAGGAGGAATTCTGGACACCTTGGTTCTGTCCGAGGGTCACCTCTGGACATGGCCAGGCTCTTCGGGCTACGCTTGCAAAAAAAGCAGAGCTCTCTGTTCCCTGGAGGGAACCTAAGGGGTGCGGCCGTCTACAGGGCCTGAGAGTACAGTGTAAAGTCCACGACAACGTAGAGAGGCGGCATGGACCGCATAGCCGGACCTTTTAAACCATAACTACGACCAGCTCACAACCGCGTGGGACACGACCACCTGCTTAAAACCAGACCCCCCCCCCAAAAAAAAAGAAAGTGGCTTGCTCCCAACCCATAAATCAGACAGCTAGTGCCTGTTTATTGGCTGCAACTACATCTCCTTCACCCTCATTGGCTATGCAGGACGCAAAACCCTCCCCCACAAGGGAACCCTCTCGTACGGCGGCACCCCCAGCCTAGCAACCTCAACCCGGCTACCCAAAGTCCCGGTCCCTCACCTCCACCCAAGAAGGAAGGTCCCCGAGGCGCTCGGAGCTTTGTCCTCCGAGAACTCACCGTGTAGTAGGACAACAGCCCCGCATTGTAGTCCAGCACAAACCAACGGTACTGCCAACCCTTCATCACGTTAGTCCATTTGCTCAGCGGCCCTTCCACGATGGACGCCATCTTGGGAGCCGCCAATGACAACAAACGGCCTGACGTCACTCGCCTATATGGCCTTCAGCATGCGGGGGCGGGCCGCCTCGGGCCGGGGCGGGGCCGGGGCGGAGCCAGCGGCGGCTGCTGTGGGTGGGTTCGCGGACCCACGCCCCCAGCAATCACCGTCAAACACGCGTGCTCAGGGCGACTATTGTGTGCAGGGCTCGGTGGCAGCCAGCGAGAATGCAAGCATGAATACTGCTGTTATGATTATTTATTCACACAAGGAATAAATAATAATAAGCCGCGATGATACCAAAATACTTCACTTCTGATATTCACTTATGCATTTGTTCCACAAATCCCATTCAATTAATAAACATTTGTTGTTTTGCACTAGACAAAACATAGTAAATGATACATGAAAATACATAGTAAATGATATATTGAAAATTGGTAAGTGCCCTGGAAAATAGTTTAACAAGGAAAGAAGTAAAGTTAGTGTTGCCTTTTTAAATTCTTTTTTAATATTTATTTTAGTTGTACACAGTACCTTTGTTTTATTTATTTATTTATTTATTTATTTATTTATTTAATGTGGTGCTGAGTATCGAACCCAGGGCCTCGCATGCACCCAGGGCCTCGCATGCACCCAGGGCCTCGCATGCACCCAGGGCCTCGCATGCGCTAGGCGAACGCTGTACCGCTGAACCACAACCCCAGCCCCTGCTTTTTTACATTCTTAAACAGAGAAGTTCTGAAAGAGAAGGTAACTTTTGACCAAAGCAAAGACCTGAAGAAAATGAAGGAGGGACTTGGGGGAAGAGACTTTCAAGCTGAAGGAATTCTAATTGTAAAGACCAGATGTTAGGAATAGCAAGAAGCTCAATGTTACTGTAGCAGTAAGCCAGGGGAAAAGTGGTAGGATGCTAGGCTGGAGAAGTAAAAGCAGATCACTTGCAGCCTAGAAAGGCAGTATAAGTATTTGTGGCTCAGTGGCAGAGCGCTTCCCTAGCATGTGTGAGGCACTGGTTTGGATTCTAAGCACCGCATGTTTAAAAAAAAAAAAAAAAAAAAAAGGTTATAAACCACATACTATATCCAGACACTGTCGGAGGTCCAGTGAATGCAACATTTAATGAGAGAGCTCTCTAAGAGATTACATTCTGTAGCTGGATGTGGTGGTACAGGTCTGTAATCCCAGCAGTTTGTAAGGCTGAGACAGGAGAATCACAAATTCAAGATCAGGGGGCTGGGGTGGTGGCTCCGTGGTAGAGCGCTCGCCTTGCACGTGAGAGACCCTGGGTTCGATCCTCAGCACCACATAAAAATAAATAAACAAAATAAAGGTGTTGTGTCAATGTATAACTAAAAAAATATTAAAAAAACAAAAATTCAAGATCAGCCTCAGCAATTTAGCTTAGGCCCTAAGTAACTTAGGGAGACTATATCTCAAAATAAAAAGAGCTGGGGATGTGGCTCAGTGGTTAAGCACTGCTGGGTTCAATCTCTGGGGGGGAAAAAAAAAGTACATTCTGTGATGGAAGTAAACACTAAACAAGAAAATTATTCAATTCCTGACATTGGATGTGTCCACTGTTTGAGGCAGGTTCTTGCTAAACTGTTTAGGCTGGCCTTCAACTCAAAATGCTTTAGCCATAGCCTCCCAAGTAGTTGGAGTTACAAGAACAGGGTTTTACTGATAAACCCTTGCCAGAGAATTTAATAAACTGATGAAAAAGGAAGTCAGTGGGTGGGTACTTTATACTAGAGGGTCAAGGTAGGCCTGTCACAGGAAGTGGCATTTAAACAGATGTCAAGGATAAGAAAAAGCCAGCCACACAAATACCAGCAGAAAGAACTAGAAAGGGAACCAAGAAGTGGAGCATTATCTAGAAGAGGAAGAGAGGGTAAGTGAGGGCTTCTTTGTTTTCTTGTTTTTCAGTCTTGAGTGAAAGTACTAGAAAGTGTTAATTTGCTGATTTCCAGAGAAGAGAAATACTGGGGACATCCTAGAGAAAGAGGAGAATAGCAATAGTAGAACTCTTGGTAAGCCCCAAGCCCAAGTGAAAAAGTTGATCTTTTATAGGAGCAGCTGTTTCTTCCATAGTAACAAGAGGGAGAGCAGAGAAAATGATTTAGATGTCAGTGGGGTCTGGAGTTAGATGGTAGAGAAATGAATAATCTTCTTTTTTTAATATTTATTTTTAGGTAGACACAATATCTTTATTTTATTTTTATGTGGTGCTGAGAATCAAACCCAGTACCTCACACATTCTAGGTGAGCGCGCTACCACTTGAGCCACATCCCCAACCCAGAAATGAATAATCTCTTAATGTTTAGAAAGTAAAGACTGTAGGTCTCTAAGCAGGATGCGGTGGCACACACCTGTGATCTAAGAACTCCAGAGCCTGAGGAAGAGGATCAGAGGATTGCTAGCTAGTTTGAGTCCAGTCTTTGTTTCTTTTTAATTATTTATTTTTTGTACTGGGGGTTGAACCTAGGGACACTTTAGCTCTGAGCTATATCCCCCAGTTGTTTTTATTTTTTGAGACAGGGTCTCACTAAGTTGCTGAGGCAGGGATGTAGGTAGCTCAGTGGTAAAGTGTCCCTGGGTTCAATCCCTGGTAGCACAAAAAAGGAAAAACTAATGTGTACTCCTACTATTTTTTTAAGCATTTATTTTTTAGTTTTAGTTGAACATAGTAATCTATTTTATTTTTATGTGGTGCTGAGGATAGAACCCAGTGCCCCACGTATGCTAGGCGAGCGCTGTACCACTGAGCCACAACCCAAGCTCCCCAACCCCCCCCCACTCCTACTATTAAAAAAACAAAATTAACTATAAAACAGCCTCAGGCCGCTCCTTCAGGAGATATTTCAGAAGACAATGCTATCAGAGGAGATGACAGCTTCATGTGTTCTATCATTCCTAAGGACTTTCCAGTGAGACAAGACATGGAGGTGGAAAGCAATAATATTGATAATCCTGTCCCTGTGTGAGCCTAGGCTAATTGTGTTTGTGTCTCCTTCTTTTTAAAAGAATTTAACCTTTATTTTTATGTGGTACTGAGGATCAATGTGCTCTACCACTGAGCTACCACCCCAGCCACCTGTGTCTTCATTTTTAAATTTTTCTTTTTGGTACTAGGGATTGAACCCAGAGGTGCTCTACTACTGAGTTATATCCCCAGCATTTTTTATTTTTTTTATTTTGAAACAGAGTCTCACTAAGTTGCTAAGGATCTCACTAAGTTTCTGAGACTTGCCTTGAATTTGAAATCCTTCTGCTTCAGCCTCCTGAGCCACTAGGATTACAGGCTTGCATGCACCTGGCTCCACCTCTTGCTTTTGACTGAAAGCAGGGTGACATCAGACTTTCAAGTCCCCACTGCCATAACAACTCTAGGTCACTGGCCCATGCTGACCAGTTCTAACTGGAACCTGTTCTTACAGATTTTATGGTTAGGGGGAATTAGCCTTATCTCCCTTAGTTCCAAGATCTGGTCTGTGTAAGGTTCATAAAAGTCATCCCACCACCGCCCCCAGCTTTGTTTCAAGATAACTTGTGTTCTTCTTTTGGGTCCTGCATTTCTTCAACAGATAACAGGTAGTTTGCTAAGGAATGTAACATATCCTGTGGACTTAAGTCAGGCAGGCCGGCAGGTAAATTGCTTTTTTTTTTTAAGCTGTAGATGGACACACTATCTTTATTTTTTTATGTGGTGCTGAGAATTGAACTGGAAATCTCGACATTTAATAAGTAAGGGACCTGAGATTCAAAGACACTAACCCACTTGCCTAACTCATATATTTTAGGCAAGCGCTCTACCACTGAGTCACAACCCCAGCCTGGTAAATTGTTTTTCAGAGGTGAAAACCTAGGGATCAGCACAGTGGGCCCAGTTTATAGAATCTCATGTTTCCACTGTTCACATCTGTCTGTTCCCTATCATAGGTATGTCTACATGTACATTTTTAAAATAGACTATACTGTATAACCTAGGTGCACAGTAAGCTATACCATCTAGGTTTGTGTAAGTATACGCTATGATGTTTGAACAATGACAAAATGGCCTACAACAATGACAAATGCTCAGACAGTATTCTTGTTGTTAAAGGATGCATGACTGACTGTACCCGAGTTTGTACAACAAACATTTAGTATCCAACACTTAGTAGCTAAGTGAACTTGGGCAAGTTTTCTAACTTCTCTGTATCTTAGTTTCCCCTCAGATTCACATCTTTAAAATACAAATAACAATAGTAACTGCCTTCAAACTGACTGTTTGGAAGATTAAATGAACTTACATGGATAAAAAGTTTAGACAATGCCTGGTAGAGAACAAGCACTAGATAACCAAAGACACAAAACATACATGCAACTTAATATAATATAAAGCCAGTTTCTTTCCTTTTAGATGTACTTTCCTCAATTCCACCACTTATTGTTCACTGTGTATCAGGAACTGTGCCAAAAATATTACATAGCTTATCACATTTAATCTTTGCTGTACTCCTTTGAGTCAGTCTCTTTTTTTTTTTTTTTTTTTTGATACTGGGGATTGAACCCATAGGTGCTTTACCACTCAGCTACATCCACAGCCTTTTCTTTAATTTTTTTTTTATTTTGAAACAGGGTTTCACTAAATTACGAGGTTGGATTGGAACGTGCAGTCCTCCTCACTCCTGAGTTGCTGGGATTATAGTTGTGCACCACTGTGCCTGGAAATCTCAACATTTAATAAGTAAGGGACCTGAGATTCAAAGAAACTAACGCACTTGCCTAACTATCTGATAGTATTCAGTGACATGTATCTGAGTTCATGTAAACATGTCTGAATTTTTATTCTGCTGCAATGGTCTACCCAAAACACATTACACACTTCTCATGAAAATTGATGTTCCAGGTCTTTGCCTTTTCTCCACCATAATGGTGCCCGCATTTGACTGTGTTCTTTGCTATGTCTTCTCACAAGGCTTTGAGGATCAAGCAATTCCTGGTCATAAAAAAACAAAAATCATTCCATTTATCAATGGATTAGGATAAAAACTGGTAATAAAATCAGGTACAACTACAAGAGGATACATGGGAGGAAATCAACCTGGATCTATAAGGAATTGCACATGAGATGGCACACATATTTTTACTGTATCAAGATCATGATCATCTTACCATGTCAAGCTGAAAATGTCACCACTGTCTGGACAGTTAGCATATTTAACTATGTATCTGGTCTTTCTTTAGCTATGAAAGTGCTATAGTGGTAGATTCAGTTGGTTCAGTACTAAATATGTAAAGTTTTGAACTGAAAAAAAATTGATGTTCCAGAAACTAATCAACAGAAACCCTCCTGTTACAGATGTCTTTTGGAGTAACCAAAGTGTGATGATCTTGAAACATCACGATTCAGGTTAAGTTAAAAGACTTACATAGTGTTAGTTACTATTACTACTCCTCCCTTAGCCTCTTTGTAAAAATATTTTTAGCTGTAGATGGACATAATACCTTTATTTTATTTATTTATTTTTTTTAACGTGGTGCTGAGAATTAAACCCAGTGCTTCACACATGCTAGGCAAGAACTCTACCACTGAACTACAACCCCAGCCCCTCCCTTAGCCTTTTAAGAGAAGGAATCAGGTCTTAACTGTCTTTGCATTTCTAGAAACCAGCCCAGTACCTAGCACATAGAAGTTGCTTAATAATTATTGTTTGATTTAAATTATGTCTCCATTGAAACTTACCTAGGTTACAGGACTTTGCTAAGTACTATCATCTAAATTTTTCTCCTTTAATTCCCACCACCATCCTTCAAGGTTTATATTATTATATCCATTTTACAGATGAGGTTACTGGTATACAAAGTTATGCTAGGCACAGTGGCATGCACCTGTAATTCCAGAGACTCAGAAGTCTGAGACAGGAGGATTGCAAATTTGAGGCCAACTTCATCAATTTACCAAGACCCTGCCTCAAAGTCTATAGATTAAAACATTTTTAAAAGATTGGGGATTTAACTTAATGGTAAAAGCACCCTTGGGTTCAATCCCCAGTAATAAAAACAACAACAACAAAAAGTTATTGAATATCTTGTCCAAATTCACACGACTAGTGAAAAGCAAAATCAGAACTAGAATCTAGGTCTTTTACTCCCAGATTTATTTCACCCCAGCTGCAAGCTGTATTTGCATTGTCTAGGTGTGTAAATAGATGTCTTAGACATGATATAGACAGCATCATCAACTTCTAAGTCAGTTTTGACTTTCATCAGGGTCACCAGGCATCAGCAGACTCTGCTTCAAATGTCACAACACCAGTCATCAGAAAGAGTTAGGAGCAAGGGCAGTTCTTGACTCCTAAGATCATGTCCAATTCCACAGCACTTTGTCTACATTTTACACAGTGTCAAACTCCATGCTTTAGATCATCTGCTAAAATTAAACGTGGTAGAAACACATCAGCTCTCATTCCTACATTCCTCAGTGACTGGCCTTGCATGGAATGAAGTGGCAGCTGAAGTACAGCGGAAAAAGATTAGACTCAGAGCCAAAAGGTGGAGATAGTGTTAACTATTAACTTCATAAACTCACCAAGGACAGGAATTGAGGCTACTTCATCCTGCCATTATTAGAATATCAATAAATGTTAAAGGCATGATTTTTTTTCTTTTAGGAATCGAGTCCAAGGCTGGTGTATACTAGGCACATACTCTATCCCTGAGCTATAACCCCAGCCAAAGATTATCCTGGCAGAAAACTGGGGACAGAGGGGCAAGATTGTAGACAAGAAGACAAAGAGACTTTTTAAAAGCCAAGCAAGCAATAAAAAGGGTCTAAGCTCAAACAATGAGAACAGGGATCAAGAACAGGAAAGATAACTATACTATATATTTATTAAAAAACATTTTAGAAATAAGATTTTTAAACTATCCAGGCACTTTGGCACATGCCTATAATACCAGTGACTCTTGAGGCTGAGGCAAGAGGATTGCCAGTTTAAGGCCAGCCTTAGGATCTCAGTGAGACCCTCAGCATCTTAGCAAAATCTTATCTCAAAAATAAAAAATAAAATAACTAGGGGTGTAAAACACCCCTGGGTTCAATTTCCAGTATTAAAAAATTTTTTTGAAAACTGGAATGGAATTAAATGAGGGAGGGCGTAAATGAGAGTCAGAGATAATACCAAGGTTTCTACCTTGTGTAACTGGATAATTGTTTATGTAACCACGTTTGTTAGGTTGGCTTTTTGTTATTGCTGTTGATGTTTTGCAGGGAGTTTGTACTAGGGATTGAACCCAGGGGTACTTTAGCACTGAGCTAATCCCCAGTCCTTTTTATTTTTTATTTTGAGATAGGGTCTCACTAAATTGCTGAGGCTAACCTCAAATTGTGATCCTCCTGCCTCAGCCTCCTGAGTCACTGGGATTTTATGCATGTATCACCATTCCTGACTTGTTGAGGGTTTTTGTTGATTTTTTTTAAGGAAGAATAAAAGATGGCTTGTGTTACTCACATGAAGTTTTCAGAAATGTGGTTTTCCTGGGTTTTTTTTTTGGGGGGGGGGTTGTTTGTTTGTTTTCTAGTACTGGCAATTGAACCCAGGGGTACTCAATCACTGAACTACATATTTAGCCCTTTTTGTTTTTTTGAAACAGGTTCTTGCTAAATTGCTGAGGCTGGCCTCAAACTTGCAATCCTCCTGCCTCTGCCTCCTGAGTTGCTGGGATTATAGGAGTACGCCTCCATGCGTGGTTGTCGTTTTTAGGTTTTGCTTTTCATTTCTAGTAAAAATGATTTCCAACTTTTCTACAGCTGGGAATGTAGGTGCAAATTATTTCATAATACATTCTGTTGTTGGTGGTTTGTTGCTTTCTCTTCCTAAACTTCCCACCAACTGCTTTTTGTTATTACTGTTATTGTTGTCTTGTTTAATTGGCATTTGTTGGCCAGAAATAAAACAACATTCCCAGCATGTTGCCTTCTTAAGGGAAAACATAGAAACCTACAAAAATACAATTATCCTTTGTTGGGTGACTAGGTGAAGAGAAAACAGATCATAGTTAAGTTTGAAAAAAAGAAAAACAAGACATAGCCTATTTTGTCTACAAACAGCATGTTCTGGTTCTTTCCCACCCAATCCTCTTTCTAGAGAGAGGGAATGAGATATCATGTTTAGGAAAATGAGGCAAAAAGGATCTGGGAAAGAGAGAAAAAATATTTGAGGAGTTCTAGGCTCTACCAACGTTCTAAGGAGAGCAAAGAAAAATGAACTGTTTTTTTGCATCCTCCTTCTAACATCCCCTTGGAGAACCACATTCCAGCTACCCTGGACTATACATCCTCCTTCAGGATGATTCACAAATGTCCTTCTTCAGGTGGAACTGACCACTCCCTTGTGCCCCACCTCTACCCTGAACAACCTTTTTTTTTTTTTATTTTGTGAAAAAGCTTTTTTATTTTAAATCAAATTGGTTCACCAATCTAATCATAACAATGCTCAACATTTCCCATTTTTGGCAATTTCTATCACTCTCAATTTTGGGTAAGTCTACCCTATGTTCCCAGCATCATCGCACCCATGGTCCTCAGCAACCATTCCAGAAAACAGAGATGATCTAGTAATACTATCTGTTCTTAATTTCATTAGTAAGTTTAAAATTTTTCTCTATTAAAAATCATTAATAAAGTGTTCATGCTTCTTATGAAAGGCTTGACATCATACAATGGTCCTTGTATGGAAACAAAAACAGTTTTCCACTATAGTCTTTATCATATAACTGTTAAAAGGAAAAAAAGGAAGAGCCGTATTTCTTGAATTTTTTTCAAACCCTGAATAAATTCTCAATCTATGAATGAAACACAAAACCCACATTTATTATTGGAACTATTTTTCTTATTTGAGGTTTTTTTCTTTTTCAGATCCTGAATTTCTTCTAAGTCTACAATGAAACAGCCAAAGGATTGGAAACATTGGTTCTGAGACAGACCCACTTGGTAATGAGAAAGTCCAATTCCAACTGGGGAAATTTACCTGAGTCCCAGCCTTTCAGTTTAACATTACACCTACCACCTAGAAAAATAAATCCAAGTACCCATCTGGGTTGAAGGAAAAGAGTTACTTGTGACTTTATAAAAAATGGAACTATGTAATGTAAAATTCCAAAAAAAAAAAAAAATTCAAATGGTTCTACATAAGACATTTTTGTTTCTTTTTCTTAGGAAAAAGGAGTTATATGGAAATTTCTCATTCTTTTTCTTCTATGTCCAAAGTTGAAGGTAGGTCATACTATAGGGTCCATCACACCTTCTTAACTAAAAGACTACTCATGCTACTTTTCTTCCAGTTTTGGCTGCATGGAAAACTAACTCTACTGTGCTGTAGGACTCCACAAAACAGGATGAATGAAGCTCTAATACAGCAGCTTCTCATCTTAGGAAGGTGAATAGGGTTCCATTGTGGACTCAAACTGGGTTGTTTGCTTTTACCATTCTTTCAACTAAATGTAAGCATGTACTCACAGGATTAGCCGCTACGCTATCTGGTCAGTCTGTAGAAGAATGACAAAATTTAAAAACAGCAAAGGTTCCAAGACTTGAAAAAGTCAACAACAACTTCTGTCTCTAGGAGAAAAATCCCTCCTTTCATCCAAAAATGTGGATTTACAGATGTAAAAATTTGTATTTGTACAGAATCTCTTTAGGTTTATCAGTAATGAAATCAATCTTGATATCTTGTCTTTATGCTTCTTTATCACATCAAAGGGTTATCTGCAAAACCAGACCTTCATTTCTATCCAGTAAATCTATGTCACAAGATGAACCAGGATTTAGAGATATATGTAACTTTTTAACATCTCTTTCTTTTCAAATTACAACAAATATTTGGAATTTACTGCTGCAGTATAGTGGCCAAAACTGGAAGACATTTTTTTTAAAAACCCTGAAGTCATTCATACTTGCCATTTATTATTCTTGTTTGGAACAAAAGGCTAAGAATTTACAAATACCACGATCTAAGCACCCGTTTCAAATTAAACATCAGCCTTCAGCATGCAAAATAATTTTTTTATAATTAAGCAAATTGCATAAGACCCATCAGTTGCTTTTTTTCCTTCTTGGAGAAGTCAGCAGGATAACTGAACCCTCAGGGCATCTTTCTGTGTTGCATCTGAAAGGTGAAACAAAAGAAAAGCAGTCTTTTCCATACCATGTTTGTGAAACTGATGTGAACTGATCTTCTTACCTCTTTCCCAACTGTGGAGGTAATGTGTAGAAAGGTATCCATATTTCAGTAGGGAAAGTAGCTGGATTAAAGAAGCAGGACTACCCGCTCTAGAAGACAATATGGAAGTACCTGCCAAATCCTGAATTCAGAATTTCGTTTTGAGATGAATATAAAAGCACTTAAATATCAGGAAAGTGGTCATTCTGTGTGACAAGGATTCTTGCATGGTCCATCAGATGCAATTGGCTTTCTGGGTACCTGCCTGCCCCCAGCCCAGAAGCCAAATGGTCAGATGACGGAGGCGCTCCTCACTTGGCCATCTTCACTTCTTCTGAAAAGAATCTGGGACTCCTTCTTGTATCTACTTGTTCAGGGTCTGAATCCCCGCCCCTTGACTTGGATTTTTTGAGGACTCCATGTGCATCCTCAAGCTTAGCATAGTGGCTCATGCAGGCAGTATGGAACAGTGGAAGAAGCAGACAGTCTGCTTAGCAGCAGCAGACATCCCAAATAAAGGGCAAGGTGAGACTAGGGAAGCTAGTTTTCTGAAGGCACAGTTTTGTTTTGTTTTGTTGCTGGGAATTGAGCCCAGAGATGCTTTACCATTGAGCCATATCCACAGCTCTTATTATTTTTCATTTTGAGACAGAGTCTCACTAAGTTGCTGAGGCTGGACTCGTACTTTTGATCCTCCTACCTCGGCCTCCTGAGTCACTGATATTACAGGCATGCACCACCAGGACACAGTCTTTACTTATATAATATATTTATTTGGATTGGTTTAGAGGAGCTAATATAGATTAGTGGGTTAAATCTCCCAAGCAACCTTCCTCATTAAATAATGGTTAAATTAAAAAGTCATTTTTTTTAGACTTTTACCTCCTTGAGATCAGTGACTTCTTTACTTCTATATTCCCAAGGAAAGAGCACTACCTGGGACATAAAAACCTAGGTTGGATGTTTGTGAAACTGATGTGAAATGAACTTCTCACCTCTTTCCCATTATTCCCTTGTGGTGAAATATCCTTCCCCTCATTCCCCTCTCCTCTGCCTGGGGAAACTTTGATTGATCATTCAAGTCCCAGTACAAATATCACTTTCTCTTTGAGACCTTTGTGCCCATACCCAGATAAAACTAATTTTGCCTTTGCTCTGTTGCACAGAAACTTACATACAAATAATGATCATTTCACAACATCCCTTTTTTTTTTTTTTTTTTTGGTGGGGGGTTGTTACTGGAAATGGAACCCAGGGCCTCATGCATGGTAGGCAAGTGCTCTACCACTGAGCTAGACTTCCAGCCCCTTATAACATCCTTAATGAGTTCACACACAATGTACGGTGACAAGAATATACAACATTGTCATTTTTTTGTTTGTTTGGTATAAGTTTTGGTCCTTGGAATTGAACCCAGTTCCTCTCACATGCTAGGCAAGGGCTGAGCTAGACTCCCAACCCCTAGATACAAATGTTTTGGATGAGCAATCTATCTGCCGTGACCAGTATGGATACCATGCTGGCAACAGGAAGACCAGAGTATGTGAGAGAAGATGAGGCCTAAATGAAAGCAGGAACACAGGGGATGGAGTTGTAGCTCAATGGTAGAGTGCTTGCCTAGCATGTGTGAGGCACTGGGCTCCATCCTCAGCACCACATAAAAATAAATAAAGGTATTGTTTCCATCTGCAACTAAAAATTTTTTTAATTAACAAAAAAAGAAAGCAGGAACATAGAGGATAGAAAAGAAGAGGAAGGAGAAGAGAAGTGTTCAAGAGCTGAGGAAAAGGCAAGAATCATGTGGGCTGCAGATTTCCAGGCTGGGAACACAGGAAAAGAAAAGACGTTACAGGGGGTGCTGGGGTTGTGGCTCAGTGGTAGAGCACTCACCTAGCATGTGCGAGGCTCTGGGTTCAATCCTCAGCACCACATAAAGATAAGTAAATAAAATAAAGATATTGTATCCAACTACAACTAAAAAAAAAAAAATTTAAAAAAGAAGGAGTTACAGGGAATCTGCTAAAGATAATGCTGAACATGTTGAATTTGAAGTGTGTGGCACATCTAGATGGAAATAGATGGTGAAATGGCAAGTGGATATACGAATTTGGAGCTCAGGAAAGAAACTAGAGCTAGAATCACAAATTTGAGGTTTTAATCCAAAGGAAATCCATAGGTGGTATCCAAAGGCATAGAGATTCTACAAGAAATGTGAATAGAGGGTATGGTTAAGGATGAAACCCTAGAAGGCAGTAGCATGTAAAGAAGGTAAAATGAAGAGGTAAGTGGGGGGTGGGAGTACAAACTATTATAAAGGAAAAGAATGAGAGAATTTGGGAGGAGTCAATGTCTAGAAAAAATACTTCAAGACCTAATGCAAGAAATTAAGATGGCTCCTCCTTCATGAACTCTATTTCTTTATGAATTAGAAGGTCATTAACAGCCAGGCGTGGTGACGCAGGCCTGTAATTCCAGCAAGTCAGGAGGCTGAAGCAGGAGAATCCAAATTTGAGGCCAGCCTCAGCAAAGTTGAAAAATAAAGTAAAATAAGTATTTCTTGGAAAGCTGGGAATGGAGCCACCATTTGACCCAGCTATTCCCCTTCTTGNGTGAAGAGCCAGCTGAATGTTGAAGATACCAACCATTAGTTTCACTGGCTTATTTGGTTGTGGGCATTTTTTTTTTAAATGTCAGGGATTCTCAGAAACTATAGGAATAGAGAAGGCACATAATTGAAACTGGGAAGCCAGGCTAGCTGTGGCAGAAAAGAAAGACAGATTTGGAGAAAGAATTTAAGTGACTGGGTTGGGTCTCTTGTGAGGTTTAAGATTAGTGGGAATAAGGCAAGCAGGAGGCTGGGAGGTTATAGTCAGAGGAAAAAGAATATTTCCAGTTTCAGAGTTGGAAGTTAATAGGTGATGGAAGTTTGAGAGAGAAGCTATAAGAGTTGAAATCTGGAGTGTAGAAAGAGATATAGATTACAAGAGACCTAGCAGTCAAGGAATGGGAGGCCACCATGCTGAATATATTGTTTACATGGAAGTTGAAATTACCCGTATGATGGCAGGGGTTGATGCTGAAAGGAGAGCTGCAGGACAGGTGCCATAATCTCAATAAAGCAAGTCACAAATGACAAAAGTAGAATCTTGTGTGATTTTCCCACAGGCCTAAGCAGAAGACTAAAGAAGCTAGATTGGGGCTGGGATTGTGGCAAAGCTGTGAGCGCTTGCCTAGCACAGGTGGGACCTGGGTTCGATCCTCAGCACCACATAAAAATAAAAAATACATTGTGTTGTGTCCATCTACACCAAAAAAATAAATACTTGAAAAATTTTTAAAAAATAAAAAAATAAAGAAGCTAGATTGAGATAAACTGTGTGGTATATGCCTATAATCCCAGCAACTCAGGAGGTTGAGACAGGAGGATCCCAAGTTCGAGGTCAGCCTCGGCAATTTAGAGAAGCCCTAAGCAACTTAGTGAGACCCTGTCTCAAAATTAAATATAAAAAAAGGGCTGGGGAATGTAGCTCTGGGGTAGAGTATGTGCCTAGCATGTATGAGGCCCTGGGTTTAATCCCCAGCACCATAAATACACACAAAATCTGGGATACAATGATAATGAAAATTATGATATAAAATTTAATATATTGATTAATATACAAAAAATTTTGTATATTAAAAGTTTATTATAAAATTGGAACTGCACTTGCCTAGCATGTGTTAGGTACTAGGTTTGATTCTCAGCACCACATATAAACAAATAAATAAATAAAGGTCCATCAATAACTTAAAAAAATAAGTTTTTATATCTACCTGGAAGACTGTAAGGGTATACAGGAAAACATCTGTAGTGAGCATATGGGATTATAGTTGATTTTATTTATTTTTTCTTTATACTTCTTTTGTGTTTTCCAAATTTTCTATAAGTCAGAGGCATTGTATTTACAATGAGAAAAGAAATGACATTTTGTGAAATAATTTTTTAAAAGAGTAGAATTTAAAAATACCATCAGGCAATTATGTCAGCTCTGAATTTGTGAGGCATTTGCCATTTATAAACATGTCTATCTCCTCGAGGAGCTGAAATAAACATATATCATGGTTCAAACTGATGCTCAAACTATCATTAAAGTAATATCTTGTCAGATTGCCACAGCTTCTGACTCAACCAGGAATCCTACAGAATTCTCATGCTCTCTGCTCATTCTACACCATCCATGTCCCCATAACTTGAAGAATAGTGGAATACAGTGGCACACACCTGTAATCCTAGCTACCTGGGAGACTGAGGCAGGAGGATTAGGAGTTCAAGGTCAGCCTCAGCAATTTAGCAAAACTGTCTCAAAATAAAAGATAAAAAAGGGCTGGAGCTCAGTGGTGAAGCACCCCTGGATTCAATCCCCAGTAACAACATCAACAACAACAACAACAAAAAACCTTCCCACACACAAACTAACTTGAAGATAAATCACCACAGCCATGAATTTGCAGTTATATTTGTTTGTATCTTTTTTTTTTTTTTTTGGTACTAGGGATTGAACCGAGGGGTGCTTTACCACGGAGGGACATCCCCAGCCCATGTTAGCATGCACCACTTGCCCAGTACCATTATTTCTAAAGAAAAGATAAAATTCAGTTCCTTTATTTTATGGGGTCGGATACTGGGGCTTGAACTCAAGGGCATTTGATCTAATAAAATATAATTAATTATTTTGTATTTTACTTAGAGACAGTGCCTCACTGAGTTGCTTAGCACCTCACTTTTGCTGAGACTGGCTTTGAACTCGTGATCCTCCTGCCTCAGCCTTCCTAGCTGCTGGGATTACAGGTGTGTGCCAGGCGTGCAGACTCAGTTCCTTATTTTCCAGTCTTTTTCAAGTCTTTCCTCTTTTCACTTCCACTTCCAATTATGATGCTGCATTCATGTCATTGTTGTTCTATGCAACATTTTTGCTACTTCTACTCCCTTGAATTGAATGTCTTTCTTCTTGTATGTTTGTCGAGAAAATATCTACTTATCTTTCAGGATTCTGTTAAAGTACCTATTACCTTTTCTATAAATATTTTCTTGATGTTTGTCCCCAACTAGGTAGAAATCACTATTCCCTCATTTGAATGGTTGCTATAGCATTTGTAACATTTTTGTGCATTTATTGGTTTACATATGTGTGTTTTTCAATAGATTATAAACTCTTTAAGGACACGGAAATAATCTTATTCATCTCAGTATCCCAAGTACCTAACATAGAAGTTGACATACATTTTCTATTAATGTCAGGTAGTAAATATTTTGACATGGAGACCAAATGTTCCCTATCCCAACTACTCAACATGGCCTAGTAAGGTAAAAGCATAAATGAATGGGCAATAAAATTTCGATTACAAAACAAGAGACAAGCCAGATTTGTTTATAGGTCCCTGCTTATAGTGATCATAGTTGTCAATCCATGACCTAGTGTAGATGGACTTGCAATGAATTTTTTTTTTTTTTTTTTAGCCTAGTGGAAAATTAAGTGGTATGGGCAGGATTCACATCCCATTACATTCAGTCACAGATGCTGTTGGTTTCCTGTTCATATTTTCTTGGCATTCACTTCCACATGCTGAAGGCTACTTACAGGAAACACCTGCATCTCTTTGCCTGAGTTTAATTTTGTTGTGTTTTTCCCTTCTTCTCTCTGGCCAGGAAACATGTTCTGCCTGTACACAGGGCAAGCTGGAAGTTTTAGAGATTTAACATCACCAGAACCAATAACAAATGGGAATTGGTGGATAATACCCCAGCTTCCTCACCACTCCACTGGGATTCCCTCCATGTGTCCCATACTGTCTCCCAGAGTTCCCCAGAATCACTGAGGCCCAGCTGGCCCCTATGATAACTAGCCTAGTAATGTATGCATTATTGGCTCCCTTCACTTCCTTGTCTCACTGCCTTACTCTCACCCATGTTTAATGACCTCAAACCCCAGATAAGTTACTTGTACTAGACACATACTTGCTACTACATCCCAGGACTTAGCCAGAAGACCCCTGTTAAAATGCTTTTGTTGTTGGTTAAAAAAAGAAAGAAAGAAAGAAAGAAAGAAAGAGGGCTGGGGATGTAGCTCAAGTGGTAACGCACTCGCCTGGCATGCTTGGGGCACTGGGTTCGATCCTCAGCACCACATAAAAATAAAGATGTTGTGTCCACCAAAAACTAAAAAAAATAAAGAAAGAAAAGTAACATAAATTATTGGCATTCCCTAAAACACTGGCACAGAATAACCCAGTAATTATGCGAAAAAATTATAATTTTATTATTTTATTTGCTTATTTTTTCATGTGGTACTGAAGATTGAACCCAGTGCCTCACATGTGCTAGGCAAGTGCTCTACTACTGAGCCACAACCTTAACCACCTCCAATTTTTTTAAAGAGGATTTTTAGAGACTAGAACATAAAAATAGGCTTTGCCATAAAACAGCTGTGTCACTTTGGTCAAATTACTTGACCTTTCTGAGACTTTGTTCCCCTTCCAGAAAAGAGAGGCAATATTACTCACTTCACTGATTCCTACGAGAATGGAATAAAATAAGGTATTAAAAGCCGGGCATGGTGGTGCACGCCTGTAATCTCAGCGGTTTAGGAGTCTGAGACAGGAGGATTCTAAGTTCAAAGCTAGCCTCAGCAACTTAGCAAGGCACTTAGCAACTCAGTGAGACCCCATCTCTAAATAAAATATAAAAAAAGGCTAGGGATGTGGTTCAGTAGCTAAGCACCCCTGCATTCAATCCTCAATACCAAAATAATAATAATAATAATAATAATAATAATAATAATGTATTAAAAATATTCCTCCAAGTCCCCTAACTAAAACTTTAAGATGTTAAATCTTTAAATCTAAAAATCTTTTTCTCAGCCCTCATTCTTTCTTTTTGGCCACAGTTAATTTACTTTTTTGTAACTGTTTACAATATTGTTATTCACAATAATGTTTTGTTCATTTTTTTTCACTTGCATTTAGCTTATTTTTTTATGTTGCTAGTTTCAAAAAGCAGGGCCTTTTATAGCTAAATTAAATTGTGTATTTGAAATGTTTTGTAAACTGCCAAGTGTTTTGTTATTACTCACCTCATTCCATCAGTGTATTTTTATCACTCACCATGTGCCTGTCATTGTGCCAGGCTAAGAATAAAGAAAGAAGCAATGTTTGTTTTAGGATTCAAGAACTTAGAGTACGGCAGGGCACAGTGACATGTCTGTAATTCCAAACACTTGGGAAGCTGAGGTCGTAGGATCTCAAATCGAAAGCCCTTTTGGTCAATTTAGCCAGACCCTGTCTCACAGAAAAAAATTAAGAAAAGGGTTATAAAGGGATTGGGATTGTGGCTCAGTGGCAGAGCATTTGCCTAGCGTGTGTTAGGCACTGGGTTCTATTCTCAGCACCATGTATCAGTAAATAAAATAAAGGTCTATTGAAAACTAAAAAAATATTTTTTAAAAAGGTGGGGGGGTGGCTATAGATATGGCTAATGGTAGAGTACTTGCCTAGCATGTGCAAGGCCCTGAGTTTGATACCCAGTACTTCATACACAAAGAGTTTAGCTTATGAAGGTATATAAATAAGTTACCATACAGTGAGATGTATTGGGGAGGGACATGATGGAAGGATTTTGAGAGCTTCAGGAATGGAGCCCTGACTTGCCTGAAGGAGAACCTCAGGTAGAACTGGATTCCAATTCCGTCTCTACCTTTTACAGGAGGACCCTGGCCAAGATACATGACCTTTAGACAGCAAATGATTCTTCTTCTTCTTCTTCTTCTTCTTCTTCTCCTTTTTAAAATAGATATTTATTGTAGTTGTAAATGGACCTTTATTTTATTTATATGTGGTGCTGAGACTTGAACCCAGGGCCTTACACATGTAGGCAAGTGCTCTACCACTGAGCCACAACCCCAGACCCAGATTCTTCCTTTTTAAAAAAATATATATATTTTTTAGTTTTAGATGGACACAATACCTTTATTTTATTCATTTATTTTTATGTGGTGCTGAGGATCGAACCCAAGGCATCACACATGCTGGGCAAGAACTCTACTACTGAGCTACAACCCCGGCCCTAGATAGCAGATTCTTGACCTAGGAACTTAGGATAAAAAATCCCTTCTGCCAAATATATAACATCAAATCCCACCATTTTGTATAACTATAATACACCAAAAAATGTAAAAAAATATATCTTCTGCATAAAATTGCCTAGAGGACTAAACAATATAATAAATGCGAAGGACCCAGCAAAGTGCTTCTATATAATTGATGTCTAGTATAAGTGCATTCTTAGGGAAGATAGAAAAGACTTCCAAAGGAAGTAATGTGTGAGCTGAGTTTATAGGCATGAATGCTTTGCTTTATTTTTTAAAGAGGAGAAACTAACACTTTTAGAGAAACTACTAAGAATAGGAACTTAGTGGGGTTTCCCAGAATGAAGAGGGGAAGAATATTCCAGGCAAACAGAACAGCATCAGGAAAAGACATAAAGGCCTTGAGACTTCATACTATGCATCTGGGAAATGGCATCTTTTTCAGATGTGGTTAAGTCAAAGGAAACAAATGACCCCACAGTGAGAGGCTGAGTAGAATCAGATTACAGTTTGAACTGTTCTTTTCCTCCCGACATCTAGTATTTGGAGTTTAAATGTCCAGTTAGACCTGTAGGACTGCAGACACACTGTCTTTAGAAAGAAAGAAGTTTTCATTGATCTCCAGGGTTTCACCCCTGAAGTAGAAGAGTATCAATTACAAAAATCTAACCTCCTATCTAATTCCCAGGACTACACAGTCATTTCCAAAACATGGACCTTAGTGCATAATTTATGCACTCACTTTGTAGCTCTGTAATTAAATCTGCAGAGGGCTTGGAGCTACATGGCAATACTTGTACAACTCTCTGTGTATGTAAATACGTTGTACTTGAATGTCAATTGATTTTTTTGAACACTCCCACTTTCTATCCTAATGATAGATTGTGTTATGGTTGAACTGAGTGGGATTGATGCACTAAACAAATAAACAATTTAAAAAAAAAAACATGTGAAGTGATTGACCCACACAATCCTTCCTGATCTAAATTCCTGTTACATTCAGGGTTTGTACCATCTATTCCAGTTTTCTAATATCTATTATGTATATACTGACCAATTCCCTAGGAGGTCTGGTCAAATAAATCTGATATTTATCAAGTGTATACTATATCCTGGTATTATGTGACTAATTTCATGTTCATTTTACTGAGTATTTACTTCTATGCCAAGTTCTGTAAGTATACAGTAGAGAACAAATAAGACTTGTGCTCTCATGTAACTTCTAAATCTCTAACAATGTTACAAAACTAAAATTTTAAGGAGTGGGAAATGAGAAATGCTACTAGGAAGGCTGAGGCAGGAGGATTGATTATGCTTAGAAGTTAGAGGCCAGCCTGGACAACATAGGGAGACCCTGTTCAAAAAAAAGGATACAAGAATATCAACAATTGGTCCCAAAGATGTTTATCCACAGGCATAGTAGGCACCATGCTAGGGACCCAGGGTACTTTTAGGGGCCCAAGAAAATGTTTTAATTTTAATTTATTTTAAAACCAGAAGAGAAGCTGGGTGTGGTGGCATACACCTATAATTTCAGAAGCTCATTAAGCTGAGGCAGGAGGATCACAAGTTCAAGGACAGCCTCAGCAACTTAGTAAGGCCCTAAGCAACGTAGTGAGACTTTGTCTCAAAGTTAAAAAAAAAAAAAAAAAAAAAAGGCTGAGAATATGGCTCAATGGTTAAGTGCCCCAGTACAAAACTAACTAAATAAATAAATATCAGCCCAGAAAAAAAGAACACATTAATAATGAATATATAATAATGAACCTTGCCCACATTATATTTGTCTTTATGCCAATGCAGTCATCTTTAAATACTTTTTTATGGAGGAAAGTACCCATTAAGGCAAAAGTAGCTAGGGCCTAAAAAGATCATAATATGACTTGGATTAGCCCAAGATCACATGGTTGGTAAGGAACAGAACAAGGTAAGACAGTCCATGTAAGCCTGACATCCCTTTTGTTTAGATGCATCTAGAGGTTGGAAACTATGCTTTTACTTCTCTCCCAGTGCCTGATTCATAGGGGTGCTCAAAAGATACCAAATTAAATCACTTTGAAGCCAGGCATAGTGGTGCACACCTAAAATCCCAGATACTTGGGAGGCCTAGGCAGAAGGATGGCAAGTTCCAGGCTAGTCTCAGCAATTTAGTGAGATCATGTCTCAAAATAAAAAATAAAAAAGGCTTGGGTGTAGCTTGGTGGAAAAGAGCCATTGAGTTTAACTCCTAGGACTGTGAAATTAAGTAAGTAAATCATATTGAGTCACCTAAAGTACCTTATACAGTAATGCTATGGTTAAAATGTATGTGTCCTCCCCAAATTCCTATGTTGGAACTTAAACCCCAGAGTGATAGTATTGAGAGGTAGTGCTTTTGGGAGGTTAGACTCACAGGGTTCCTCCCACATTATGGGATCAATGCCCTTATGAAAGAGACTTCAGAGAGCTGCCTGGTCCTTCTGCCACATGAGAACACATTCATCTTCTTTTGCCTCTTTTCTGCCATATGATGCTACTGCAAGAAGAGACCATCTTGGAAGCAGAGAACAGCCCTTATCAGAAACCAGATCAGCTTGTACCTTGATCTTATACTTTCTAACCTCCAGAACCTGAGAAAAAAATATCTTTTGTTTCTTTTTCTTTTTTAGTGGTACTAGGGATTGAATTGAGGTTCTCATGCTTACTTGACAAGGGCTCTACCACTTAGCTATGTCCACAGCTTATTTTTATATTATTTTGAGACAGTCTTGCTAAATTGTACAGGCTGGCCTTGAATGTATGATCCTCTCCCTTTCTTTCTTGTGATCCTTCTCCTTGTATCCTTTTTTTTTTTTTTTTAACAGAGTCTCCCTATGTTGTCCAGGCTGGCCTCTAACTTCTAAGCATAATCAATCCTCCTGCCTCAGCCTCCCTAGTAGCAGGGAATATGGGCATGTGCCATATATAGTTGAGAAATAAATTTCTATTTCTTATAAGTTGCTCAGTGTTGGAGATTTTGTTATAATAGCACAGATTAAGACAAGTAAACAATTTTAAAAATATACGTGTGTGTGTGTTGTACTGAGGATTGAATCCAGAGGTGCTCTACCCCTGAACTATATCTCCAGCCCTTTTTAGTTTCTATTTTGAGACAGCATCTTGCTAAGTTGTTGAGGCTAGCAACAAACTTTTGATCCTCCTGCCTCAGTCTCCAGAGTCACTGGGATTATAGGAATGAGCCACCACATCCAGTTTAAAAATATATTCTTGGGGGCTGGGGTTGTAGCTCAGAGGTAATGTGTTTACACAACATGTGCAAGGCCCTGGGTTTGAGTTAGACTCCCAGCACTGTATACACACACACACACACACACACACACATTTTTTCCCCATATGGAAAATACACCTGAAGCCAAGCATGATGGCACACATCTGTGATCTCAGTGACTCAGAAGACTAAGATAGGAGATCGAAAGTTCAAAGCTAGCCTCAGCAACTTAGCAAGGGCCTAAGGAATTTAGCAAGACCCTATCTCAAAATAAAAAATAAAAAAGGCTGGGGATATAACTCAGCAGTTACACTCCCTGGGTTCAATCCCTATTACACCTCCGCCCCTAAAAAGAAGAAAATAATATAGAGCCCACACATTTTATTGATTTGTAAGATTTGGGGATCAAAAGTCTAAAACCAACATCTTTATTTATAAATGAAGACATTTGTCATTTATTCTGTATCTGACATATCTCTGACCTCAACATATCCTAAAAAAGACATTATGTATGTAGTGCAATTCTAAAATTCACCAACTCTTACATTCATTGTTCTAGAACCTGATATATGAAAACAAAGAAGGCACAGTGATCACTGCCCTTAAGGAGCACATTGTTAACTTTATCATTTCACGTAAAATGAAAAGACTCCATGTGAATGTTACCAAACTAGGTATGAGTAAGTCCAACTTATCAGAGTTGAAACACAATATAATTTTTCACAAAGGCTGATACATTACAAGCATCACAATGGTCATTCTAAGAGAGGTTTTTAATGTTAAGAAAGCATTATAAATTATCATTATTATTCACTCTTTCAAATCCTGAACCCCACCAGTTCTTAGAGCAGCAGTTCTCAATTGAGATTCAGTTTTGTACATGCACACCTCAGGGCACATGTGGCAATGTATGGTGACAGTTTGGGTTGTGAAAACTGTTGGAGAGAGTGCTATTTAAATCTGTTCGGTAAAAGTCAGGGATGCAGCTAACCATCCTACAATTCAGGGATTATCCCCTACAACAAAAATTTATCTGATCTAAAATATCAATAAAATAGAAATTGAAAAACTCTGGCCTAGAGGAAAAAAAATCCAAATTCCTCCATCTAGACTTCAAGGCCTAGAACATTTTGATCCTGTTCATCATTTCATTTTGTCTCCCTCCACCTTATTCTTTGGATGCTTCATCTTCATAAGAACCTTATATGTCAACCCTATCAGATTGTCACAAAATTTTAAAAACAGCGATTAAGCACTTGGGCTCTGAAGTCAGGGAGATCTAGCTGAGTATCCAGGCTTTGCTACTTGTCACCTATGCATCCTTGGGCAACTTACCCAACATCTCTAAGACTCATTACCTTCTTGTCTAAAATGGGGATAAGAATAGTGATTTACTGGGCTGGGAATGTGGCTCAAGCGGTAGCGTGCTCGCCTGGCATGTGTGCAGCCCGGGGTTCGATCCTCAGCACCACATACAAACAAAGATGTTGTGTCCGCTGATAACTAAAAAATAAATATTAAAAAAAATTCTCTCTCTCTCTCTCTCTCCCTCCCTCCCTCTCTCACTCTCTCTTTAAAAAAAAAAAAAAAAAAGAATAGTGATTTACAAGGACTATATGAGATGACACAAGTAAATCATACACACTGCCTGGCACATCTCACTGCCCCTGTGCTTCTGCTGTTCTTGCCTTTACTGAGGCACCAAACACAGGCACCTTTGGTCCTGAGTTAGGTGCCTAAATGAAGTTGCCATCTCTCCAGCTGGCTTGAGAATTCTTGGAGGGCAAGGATTAGGTCCTCTCTGTCTACACACCTATCTGGCCCCAGAATCTGGCATAGTACTCTGCATATAGTGAGTGATTAGTATACATTAATAAAATTACAATTTTGGCACTCCCTTTAGGAGAAGACTTCCTTGTCAATGAGTAAAAACCCTTAGGATTCTAAGCGTGGCTCTTTCTTCTGGAGTCAGTTGTGGTTTCCTTTGCTTCTTCCACTTTCTCTGCCTACCTCTCAAGGTTGGAGTTCTTCAGGATTAGGTACTTAGCATGGTTCTTCAATCTTTCCTCCCTCTTAAAAAGATCTAGCTAGATGGCCTAAAATACCACTTATATTTCCCCAAATTTATATTTGTAGCCAGGACCTCTTCTCAGCTTGATTTATATATTTTGACTTTCAACTTGACATTCTCAACTAAGTGAACAACAGCCAAAGTGATCTTTTAAAAATGTAAACCTGGTGATGTCACTCCTTTCAAGGGCTTCCTACTACACCAGTTACAAATCCTTCCCATGGTCTACAGGCTTCTTTGAAGCCTTGACTCAACTCCTTCTGCAACCTCGCCTCCTCTTTGCTTACTGTGCCTAAGCCACATTAGCCAACTTTCTGCTGCTCAAATGAGAAAACTCATTTCCCTTCTCAGAGCATTTGGACTTGATGTTGCCTTTTCCTAGAACATTTGCCCCCAGTTCAATATATGGCTTCTCATTCAGATTTAAATCCAAGTGTCACCTCAAGGAGGGTTGCCCTGACTCCTTCCCTATACCAGTCTATGAGTCTACCCCTTCTCTCTCTAACCCTCTCTCACTACTTTGACTTTTTAGAGAAGGAATTATCTCATTTATTTGCTTTCTTTATATTTTTCTGTCTCCTCCACTAGAAAATGAGTTCCATGAGAGAAGACTTTGTCAGTCTTGTTCTCCTCTGTGTCTTCAGTGCCGGACACATAATAGGACCTCAACAAATAAACATTGAATAGATGGATGAAATGAAATAAAAGTGTATTGGAGGTACTGGAATAAGAAGTTCTGATTTCTGGGGCTAGGGTTGTAGTTCAGTGGTAGAGTGCTTGCTTAGCATATGTGCTTGCTTAGCATATTCACATAAAATAAATTAATTAATTAAATAAAGTTATCATGTCCATCTACAACTAAAAAAAAAATTCTTTTAATTAAAAAAAAAAAGTTCTGATTTCCATTCCCTACTCCTTTTCTATATGACCATGGTATGTCACTTGTATCTCAGAGTTCCAGTTTGTTCACCTGTAAGGTGAGCCTTAAAACACCCTCCCGGGGCTAGGGTTGTAGCTCAGTGGTAGACCACTTGCCTAGTGTGTGTGAGGCACTGGGTTCAATTCTCAGCACTGCAAATAAATAAATGAATAAGATAAAGGTCCCCCACACCAAAAACAAAACAAAACAAACAACAACAATAACAAAAAACCCCACTCTCCTCAAACACTTGGATGTAAACATTAAATTGTATAATGCACTTGAGTGCCAGCTGCAGTGCTTAGCACAGTGCAATGATCAGCAAACGCTGGTACATCCCCCCTTCTTTGAGCTCCATTTTCCTCACAATAGGGGAAATAACCGTGATTGAAAAGTACAGGCTGATATAGAAGTAATATTAGTTTGCCAGTCTTTCCCTCCTCTGCGTCTTCAGGTAGTATTGCCTTTGCTCTTCTTCCTCCTTCCCATTTCTTCCTGCAATCTTGGCATGCCTCCTTCAGGAAGCTTCCTTGAGATCCCATGCTGGATTAAGACTTCTTCTGGCCCCTAGATATTTCTGTTAAACAGAGGTCACTCTGCTATCACAGTTTCTTCATAGCCCTAGGGAATGGATGGACCCACGGATGGAAGGAAAGATAGAAGGATACAGGGACCTAAGGATAGTGGAAAGAAACATGAGCGAGCGCTTTGAAACCAGCTACACCAAAGTTGAGTAGGCTCAAGGGAACCCTGAGGCCAGCCTCAACTGGCCCTGCCACTCCCCCACTCTCTAGGGACCCTTCACTGTAGCTCTCATAACACTTGCCACCACCACCACCACCCCGCCCCTTAGCTCCTCCAGCACTCTCAGAGCGTGGTCCCCAACCATTTGCTGTAGCCCTCATTTCACCTCCACCAAGGCCGCGAATGGGAGGCGGCCAGGTATAGAGATCTCAGGCCCCTCCCGGGGGTCCAGGTAGAAGCAGCCCGCAGCAGCAGCACAACAGCTGGCCAGGTACCTGCATTTGGAGGCTGGGCGCAGGGATACGGGACCTCTGCAAAATGAAGGGGCTGCAGCTGCTGCCACTGCTCTTGGCAACCTGCATACTGGGGGAACAGGTGCAGCGCCAAGTCTACCTGCGCGAGGAGTTTGAAGACGGGGGTAAGCGTTCTGGCAGTGGGAGTGACCCTGGACCAGATCCTTCTTGATCCTCCCCAATCACCTGCCCCAGTGATCCCTCTGACTTTCCTTGTTTGGGCTCATTTAGAACCAGAAGGACCACGGTTTAAGTACCTGCTTGCTATTTCTTAGCTGTGTGACCCTGGGCCAGTAGCTAACTATGTCTACGTTTCAATGTCCTTTTCTATTAAATGAATACTGAGAGTTAAATTAGATAAGAAAGGCAAAACATTGCTCTTAGTACATAGTAGATGCAGTACATGTTTTTTTCCCTCCCCTTCACCCCAAAAGTACAAACAAGTGAACCCTGGAGTGAAAAAATGACAGCATTATTTGTGATAGTGAAAACTTTTGTGGTTCATAAAATAGAGCTTAGAGAACCTTGGAGGTCATCTCATTCAGTGTTTTCCCTGGAATGTCTCAGGACCATCAGGTAATTATGTCAGATCTTGCTTATTTAAAGACAGATTTTCAACAGTACTGTTTCAGGCCCCCCCCCACACACACACAAATACTCTTCCTCTGTGTGTGTAAAATCTGATTATTTGAGAGAATAGTGAATAAGAAAATTACCTAGGAATTGGGAACTTTTAGATTTGAGTCCACGTTCCAACTTCAAAGTCTGGATAAGCCCTTTCCTCTTTCTGAGACTCAATTTCCCCATCTGTGATACAAGTAACACCATGTTGAGGGTAGCCAGGTGCAGAGGTGGTGCAGAGGAAGGAGTGAATAACCCAGACAAGAGGGAGGGACAGGAAGACTCAAGGAAGAATACAAAACCCAAGCACTGTTCTTAGGGATGAACAAGAGTCCACAGCTAAGCAGAGATGGGAAGAAGGGCATTCCAATTCAGAACAACAGCAAGTGCAAAGGCTCTAAATGATGATGCAGCCTGTAGTGGTATCTCCAGGGAACAGAAAGTGTGAAGGGAGACTAGAGAAGGTGAGCCTGTAGAGCAGGCAGGGGCTGGATCAAGGGAACCAAGGAGCCTAGACTTTGCTGAAAGCAGTGGGGAACTATTGAAGGTGGTAAGCAAGGAGACACAGACATGACCTGTATCTTACAGCATGTCAACAAGATATGGAGATGGATTGTGAAGCTAGCCAGAGAGATCAGAGATGGGAAGACCCTCTAGGACATTATTGTAATTTCTTGGTGAAAAGTAGTGAGGCTGTGCATGAACACAGTGGTACTGGGGATTGAACCTACTGAGCTATATCCCCAATCCTTTTTATTTTTTATTTTGTTGTTAAGTGTCTTGCTGAGTTACTGAGACTGGCCTTGAACTTGTGATCCTTCTGTTTCAGCCTCCCAAATTGCTGGGATTATAGGTGTATGTCACAGTGCCAACACACAGGGGAATGTTTAGGTGCTGACTGAGGAGTGGGATGCAAGAAATCCCTTAGTTTCACTAATTGGCTGTGGAGGAAACTTTGCACAAAGCACAGCCTCTTCCAAAGATAGGGTGCTAGCCTCCCATTTCCTGATTGATCTCAGCCCAACCTTTGCAAGCTTCTGAATGCCAGCTCTTAGGCCCTCCTCCCTGCCTGGCCTGGCTTTACCTGACACCATAATTCCTTTCTGAAGCAAAGAAATCATGCATAGACCTGCAGCCATTTCCCCAAGGACTAACTCCACTTGTTCAAAGTGGCAGGAGTGAAATGCCCAAGGGTTTTATCAATGTTTCTGAACTGTCCCTTGAAATCAGGGAAAGAGTAGTTTCAAGACCTAAGCCCCAAGACAGTTGATGAGGTCAAAATCATGAATAAAATCCAGCACATTACATGCTGTAAAGATAACTCTTCATGACCTTCCTTTACCAGGAAGCCTTGCCTAATCCACTTTGCTGCCTCTGTGCTTCTTGTGTCAGCCCTGCGCACACTGGCTATTTCTGATTTTCCTCTGTGTTTTCAATATCAAAGTCAGTGGCTGCCCTAGAGAGGTTCCAGGTTAAGAACTGTTGTTGAATGATTGAATGATTGGACTGAATTATGACACACACACACCAAAAAATAATACTCCAGAAAGAGAATGTTCAAATAATCTTCCCATAGCAGCAGGACTGAGACATCTGAAATGTATAAATGTATAATTTTGAGACAGGGTCTTGTTAAATTGCTAAGGCTGGCCTCAAATTTGTGATCCTCCTGCCTCTGCCTTCTGAGGTGCTGAGATTACAGGTGTGCACCACTGTGCCAGGCAGGTTTGTGAGGCTTATCCTCAGTTTAGAAAATCCAGAAATCCAATACTGTTAGGGTACTGGAAAGCACTGGAAAGATTTAAGTACTGACTTGTTTTATCCAAACTCATAAATGTTGATATAAAACAAGATGTCCATAAATTCATGTGTATCTTACACTTCGTTAAAAGCACAACTTAGGTGTTCTCCTTCAGACTTGGTCTTTCTCCCTTGGTCTGGTCCATCTTGGTAAGTAGACCAACATATCACTTGATTGTTTAGATCGAAAATTTAAGATTCATCTTTGATTCCTTTATTTTTTTCATCAGCAAGTCTAATTGATTCTATCTTCAAAATATATTCAAAGCCTGCTATGTTTTACCTGCCCTATCACTACCCACCTCTCATGTAGACTATTTCACTAACTTGAATGGCCTTTCTGCTTTTCCCTAATCTCTTCGGATATAAAATTCAGAAGCAACCTTTAGAAATGCAAATCAGATAATATCATTTTGAAACTTAAAAACCTCCACACCTTCCTATTAGATTTAAAATGAAATCCATCTTTCTTACTGTGACCTACAAGAATCTCTGTGACCTGTCCCCTGCCTGCCTCTCCACTTTTGTCTTCTGCTTACTCATTACTTTCTAGTCACAGTGGCTTCTTTGCTCTTTCTCAGACACTGCCAGCTCAGTTCCATCTCAGGGTCTTAGCACTTTCTGTGACTTCTGCCTAATTACATTTCCTCCTTCTCATCGTCCAGATTTCTGTCTAAATGTTTCCTGACAGGGATTTTTCTTGTTTATCCATCAAAAAAAAAATATTTTATCCTTTTATGTGACTTAAATTGTAATCAACTTTCTTGAGATAAAACATTCATTTACTTATTTAAACTGTATCATTCAAAACTTAAAAAAAATTAACAACAAAACTGTATCATTCAGCTGAGCATGATGGTGCATGCCTACAATCCCAGTGACTTTTTGGAGGCTAAGTCATGAAGATTGCATGTTCAAGGCCAGCCTCAACAACTTAGGGAGACCTTCAACAACTTTTTGAGACCCTGTCTCAAAATAAAAAAGGAAAAGGGCTGAGATGTATTTCAGTAGTTAAGTGCTCCTGGGTTCAATCTGAAGTACCAAAATAAATAAATATATAAATAAAGTGTATCATTCATTAAACTTTGAAAAATGTCTACACCTGTGTAACCACCACTATAATCAATATACAGAACATTTCCATACCCCAAACACTTCCCTTGTGAACTTTTGCATATTCAATTTTTTAGACTACTTCCCACTATGTTTCTTTTTAAAAATATTTTCACCCCCTGCCCTTTTCTGTCCTCTCTCTTGCTCTCCTCATCACTAGATTAGTTTCCTGAGAACTCAGTGCTTCCCTGTTGTGTTCATTGTAATATCTGTAGCATCTAGAATAGTGCCTGGGACAGGCATATAGTTGGTGCTCAATATTTTTTTTGTTGAATGAATGAATTAATTAATAAATGAATGAACTTCCCTGGGAAATGACTTTTCAGATATCAGAATGCTCTTATTAGCCAATGCAAATCATTCTTGGTTCAGGGAACCCAGGAAACTAAACTCAATGAGATGGAACTTAATCTTATTGAATGCCTATTGTGTACCAGTAGTTTTTTTTTTTTCTTTTCTTTATACATTATTTTAATGAAGAAGGTCCTTAGAATTCAACCTTCCATGTACAGATGGGGAAATTGAGCTCTGGAGAGGAAAAGTGTTTTTCCCAAGGCATAATAAATTGGTGGCAGAAATGCTTGCTGAACCCAAGTCTCCTGCCTTCATATATAATTTGTTGGCCACTGAATCAAGTTGCCATGTCTGATGGTCATCAGGTCATAATACTAGTGGCTTCAGGGACAACAGGAGCTTTAGGAATCCCAGAACTTGCATAGGGACTAGCACATTAAAATATGCAAGAATGTTAGTAGATTGAATTGGAGAATCATCGAATTGATGATACAAATAGATATGAGTGGAAGACTAATGGTGACAGCAGTGACCATTGTCAAAACACAAAATCAGGCAGAAGGAAACTGGAATTCAAATGAGGAGCTGAATGATGCAGGAGTCACAAGGTGTGTGTGTGTGTGAATGTTAATTCTGTTAGCTCCCAGACTTGACCATGAAAACTTGGCTGAAGAGACATTCTGAGACAAAGGGCCTCTGTGCCCAGCTGGCACAGACACACTGAGGACAGCCCAGCAGGGCTGAGGAACACCCTGCTGTTCAGGCCTCCGACTGATAAGCAATTGAGACCATCTGTGATTCGGGGATACTTGGACATGCTGAGCCTGGGGAAGAATCACCCTGGAAAGATGCCCAAACCAAAGAGGCCCCATCCAGCTGGCCTTTCCAGGTCTCAAGTACAAACTGATGGCAAGGATCTCTCTGGAGCTCACAGGGATGAGAAGGCAAAATGAGGGCCTTGGAGCAGACAGATGAGGCTTCAAGTCTTGATTCTGCCATTTGCTAAGTGGGTGACCTTGGGTAATTTATTAACCTATCTGAGTGTCCATGAAATGGAGGTGATTACCTTACCTCCTTTGAAAGGCACTGTGAGGACTGAATGAAATGAGATATGGAAACCATATTGCACAGTGCCTGGTACGTAGGAAGTGCCAGCTCCCTTCCCTTCTTCCTTCTCTCTGGTGTTCTGCTTGTGTAGCTCACCTGGAATATGGCCCACTCTTCAATCACTGATCAAATATCATCTCAGCACAGGGCCTGGATGCCCCTATCTAAAATGACACATTATCACTCCTTATTTTTTTTTTAAAAAAATTATTTTATTTGTAAATGGACACAATACCTGTCTTTATTTATTTATTTATTTATTGGGGGGAGGTTATACCAGGGATAGAACTCAGAGGCACTAAACCACTGAGACATATCCTCAGCCCTATTTTATATTTTATTTATTTAGAGACTGGATCTCATTGAATTGCTTAACACCTTGCTTTTGCTGAGGCTGGCTTTGAACTCACGATCCTCCTGTCTCAGCCTCCCAAACCACTGTGATTACATGTGTGCACCACCGCATTTAGCCTATTTATTTTTATGTGGTGCTGAGGACTGAACCCAGTGCCTCACACATGCTAGACAAGTGCTGTACACTGAGCTACATACAACCTCATCCCCCTTATCACTCTTGTTGTTACCTGATATTATATTACATATTTATATGCTATTTTGTTTAAAGTTTATCAATTAATTAGAACAATAAATTCCAATTAAAATATAAATTCTATGAAGGAGGAACTTTATTCTGTTCCCTGTCTAGTGCTTAATAAGCCCTGAATAAACACTAATGAATAAATGGAAGGAGTAAAGGAGGAAATATTCAAAGGATGGTTAGAGTTTTTCTCTCTTCCTATTTTATAATGTCATGGGAAAGGCAGAGTAGAGGATATTAGAATAGTATGAAGTGAGACTTTGGAATTGTAACTTCAGGTCTTTGGGTAATTTGCCTTAAAATTTCATTAAGTGAGCTTGTAGTGGAGCATCCTTGTAATCCCAGCAACTCTGGAGGCTGAGGCAGGATTGCAAGTTAGAGGCCAGTCTCAATAATTTAATGAGGTCCTAAGCAATTTAGCAAGACCCTGTCTCAAAATAAAAAGGACTGGAGATACAGCTCAGTGGTAAAGTACCCATGGGTTCAATCTCCAGTGGGAAAAAAAATCATTAAATGAGAAGGGGGATATAACCTAGTGGAGAGTATTTGCCTATCGTATGTGAGGCCCCAGGTTTGATCCCAAGCAACATACACACATCATCATCATCATCATCATCATCATCATCAAGCAATACTCTTATGATTTGTCCTCTTACCTGAATAAATGTTATACTCTAATTAAAACACTTTTAAAAAATTAATGACACCCAGAGCCCATTTTATGGTTTATAATACCATTATCTAATAAAAGAAACTAGGCTTCCTTAAAAAAATGTCCGATTCTAGGACTGGGAAGGGAATATACATGATGACATCTAAGTATTTTATAGTTTCAGAAAGTAAGGAGGTGTTCAAAAAACAAAACCACAGGAGAATGTCAAAGGGACACAAGAACCAACTGGAAGAATTTGGGATGGCAGCAGGATATGGTGGCATAGGCCTGTAATCCCAGCTTCTGGGGAGGCTAAGGTAGGAGGATAGTAATTTCAAGGCCCACCTGGGCAACTCAGCAAGACACTGTCTCAAAATAAAATTTAAGAAAGAGAAGGGCTGGGGTTGTGGATCAGAGGTAGAGCGCTCACCTCGCATGTGTGAGGCCCCAGGTTCGATTCTCAGCACCACATAAAAATAAAATATTTAAAAAGAACTGTAAGAAAGGGAAAATGCTAGGGAATGATATTGGCCAAGTTAGAGTGTGTGCATGTATGAATATATAACAACAAATCCTACCACTATGTATTATTATAATGTACCACTACAAATATGGGAAAAGATTTAAAAATGAGAGTTGAGGATGAAGTTCACAGCACTACATCATACTATAATTCAATTCCCAGTTCTGAAAAAAAAAAAATTCCCAATGGCTAAAGACATTGAGCAACAAAATAATGTGGTATTGGGTTAGATTATAACTCTAAGTATAAAATAAATATCCATTAGTTCATACTAATATAATGAAATGATACAATAAATAAATAAATGAGGACAAAACACAACTTTTAAAAATTGTAGACGGTCACAATACCTTTGTTTTATTTATTTATTTTTATGTGGTGCTGGGGATTGAACCCAGTGTCTCACATGTGTTAGGCAAGTGTGAGAGTTCTACCATTGAGCTACAACCCCAGCCCAATACAAGATATATTTCAAATAATTTATGTAGATAATCTGCCCTCAAGAAAGTGGACTATACAATGGGTGTGGTGGTGTACTCCTATAATCCCAGCGACTCAGGAGGCTGAGGCAGGAGTCTAGCAAGTTCAAAGCTAGTCTCTGCAACAGCAAGGCACTAAGCAACTCAGTGAGACCCTGCCTCTAAATAAAATACAAAATAGGGTTGGAGATGTGGCTCATGGTCAAATGCCCCCGAGTTCAATTCCTGGTACCAACAAAACAAAACAAAACGACTAAAAAGGACTAGGAATGTAGCTCAGTGGTAGAACATCCCTGGGTTCAATATCCAGTACTGAAAAGAAAAAGAAAAAAGAAATATAAAATAAGAAAAGTAGATGTCTTTCATTAGACTATAACCTCTTTGAGGGTTTGAGAGTTCAAAGAATTATGTCTTGTTCAAATTAGTACCCTGGCATCTAGCACTCAGGCAGCACAGAAAAGGTGCTCTGCAAATATTTAAGTGAAAAACTAGTATTTTTTCCTTCTGCAAGCATATAGGCTCTTATTTAATGCCCACTTTCCTAGCAAACTTGGCTAAGATACAGTGGATTAGAAATGACAACCTCCAAGAGAAGTGGAAGTTCTACTAGAAGCTCTCGTTCAATGACAGCAACAATAATTATTTTTATTATCTTAACTAATTGGGTCCTTATGCCAATCCATTACTTGATAAACATTTGTCGAGCACTTACTATGTAAACAGGGTTCCTTTCTTTATTTTTATTTTTCTGTGGTACTGGGTTGGAACCCAGGGACACTCTACCACTGAGCCCCCCCCCCCTTTTTTTTTTTCAAGACAAGGTCTCACTAAATTGCTGAGGCTTTCCTCAAACATGCAATCCTTCTACTTCAGTCTCTCAGATTGCTGGGATTACAGGTGTACACCACAATACCCTGCCTGCCTGCCTGCTTGCCTGCCTGCCTTTCTTTTTGGTACCAGGGATTGAACTCAGGGGCATTCAACCACTGAGCCACATCCCCAGCCCTATTTTTTGTATTTTATTTAGAGAGAGGGTCTCACTGAGTTGCTTAGCTGAGGCTGGCTTTGAACTTGTGATCCTTAGCCATTGGGATTACAGGCATGGGGTACTGCACCTGGCCAGTGTTCCTTTCTTTAAAGAGTTTAAATATAATACCTTTTTAATAGATGAAGACACAGATGCAGAAAAGGAATTGCCCAAGTCATATACAACAGCTCAGTCAGTTGCTAGAGGTAAACACCTTAATCTCAGGGAGAAGTGAGTGTTCCAAGCAGAAAAGGGACAGTGGAGACTGAAAAACTTGAAAACCAGACCTACATCTCTGCTGTACATTATAGGTTGATAGACAGTTTGAGTCTTTAAAAAGTTTATGTTTTTTATTAGAATTCTGTACACAAGAGACTAGTATCTTTTATCATGTCTAGTGTTTTCCACTGAAAATGGTAGGTAAAATATTGGCACCTGAAGAGGTAAATGTTAGATTGTCTAACAAATTCTCTTCTGTTGAATAAGATCTTACATAATAATAATACAGCAAATCTGTATTTTTATCTAATTATTCAAGCTTCTTCTAAAGGATCTATTCTGGCTCAGGACTAGATGCTGGGAAAGATACAACTTTTATCTTCAAATCTAAAAATATTTATTTATCTTTACCTTTGATGTTATGAAACTTTGTATACATATATACACACATATGCAGATATAACACCACTGGTGTTGATTGAGCACTTGCCTGCCTACAACTGTGCTGCGTGCTATTTTATTTAATTATCCCAAAAACTCTATGAGTTAGGTAACTTTTGTACAGATGAGGAAACTGAGTTACAAAGAAGTTAAAAATACTGCTGAAGCCAGATGTGTAAGCATACCTGTAATTCCAGCGATTTGGAAGGCTGGGGCAGGAGGATTACAAGTTCCAGGCCAGTCTCAGCAACTTAGTGAGAACTTGTCTCAAAATAAAAAAAAATAAAAAGGACTGGAGATATGGCTCAGTGGTTAAGTACCCCCAGGTTAAATACCTAGTATCAATAAATAAATTAATTAATTTAATTAAATATTGCTAAAGCTGGTGGCAGAGCTGAGTCCCTAGTCAGTCTGTTGATTTGAGCTATATCACAAGCCAGATGGTTGGGAGGTACAATTATGGGGGACTATGTTTAGAGAGGAACTATGTTTATATGGTCTCCTTGCTTCTCTCTACAGATTTGAGTGTGATTATTTGAGTGTGATTATGTGTATTTATCAGCCAGATGTGCCAGCTCCCAAACACATTAGTTTTTGCTGGAGAGGTCTCTGTAGACCTATCGATATCTGACCAATTTAAAGGGAAGATTTATCAGTTGGGAAGAAATGGCAGCATTCAACTTTAGACTAATCTAATGTTACCTTGGTCTCAAGAGCTCTCCTTGATATGGCTCTTTCTCTTCTCCTCTTCCCTAAAAAACTATACAGTTTTTATAGTTACCCTGAAACACAATGCTGCTTCATGCCTCTGGGCTTTTATAAATGCAAGTCATTCTGTTTGGAACACCCTCTCCTCGCCTTTCTGCCCTTTTAATTCTTTCTTCAAACAAGCCTCCTCTGAAGTCCTCTCTGATGCCTGGGAGAAGTAGATGTTTTCCTGGATGTTACTACCCTCTGCTTCCTTAACCTACCCTAACCACACTATTGCTTCACTTGTCTGTCTACTTGTTTACTGTTTAAATTGTTTACTTGTATGTTTCTTCTACCAGATTCCCTGAACTCCCCAAGGCTCATAGGTCCCTGAAGGGGCCTTGTCAGATTTTCATGTCTGTGTACCTAATCCCTGGCACAAAGTGAATGACTAATATTCATTTGTTGAATGAAGGAACAAATGAGCCCAGAGCCAGAGTGCAGAAGTACTAGATTCTAGTCTCAGATTTGCAACTGGTAACTATGTGTCCATAAGCAAGTTACTTCCTTCTGTGGGCTTCTGTTTTCCTTTATATAATGTAAAGAAGTTAGATTAAATGACCACTGAGAGTCATTCTGGCTTGAGTCTTTCATGATGTTAAGACATTATAAAGTTAAAAGGAAAATTATAAGGCAATAAAATGGAACTTTATTAATCATATGACATTATTCTCCTAAAAAAGAGAGGCTTCTTATTTTAGATACCCTAAGTTGTGTCAGGTTTGAATTGCATCCGTACTCTTTACCCTGAAAAATAATTTGAGATGGGAAGTCTGGACTTCTGTTCTAATATCTTCTACCATAAAGTTCAAGGCCAAGATTGTACTATCGTCTCTACATACTGGTTAAATTCAATTAATATTTGTCGGATGGATGAATAAATGCATTATTCTATTTGTAAGGCTGAGAATCTTATGGTTTAGGCAAAAAGCATAATGACACATCCATTCAGGCATTCAACAATTTTTTTTTTAACAATTTATTGTGTGCTAGATACCAGGACACAATGGGCAACAAAATCGTTATGTAACTTACCAGTCCAGTAGGAAGATAAATTTTGTACAATAATTTGTGCACTAAAATTATACACAAATTATACATCACAAACTATAAAATGCCACAATTGACTCTTACACAGGTTGCACACTCTTTAGGTTATAAAGGGCTTTTCACATGTTTGATCTTAGGGAAATATATAGAGTCTAGAGTCTAGACTATTTTAAGTAGTCTAGTCTAGTCTAGCTAAAAGTACAGATTTTAGTGTTGCATAGACCTGGGTAAGCTGCTCACTTACTTACTTACTGGGCTCTTAGGCAAGATTCTAAACTTCAGTTTCATCATCTTTTAATGGGGGGAAAAAAAAACCAGGACATTCATCACAGGACTATTATGAGAACACAATGAGATAATGCACATAAAGCACTCAGCACAATGCCTACATATGGCTGCTAAATAGTATCTATTTTTTCTTTTGTTTTAAATAGTTCTCTTTAAAAAAAACATTTTTAGTAGCTATTATAAATTATAACACATTTTTTTTCCTGCATAGCACTTTTCCTTGTATCTCTTTCTTCTTTCAGAGGAAAGACAATTATGCAAGCCAGACAGAACTGATTCCACCACTTATTAGGTCCACTACTAACAAGGTGCCAAATGGAACAAAGAGTACCTATCTCCTAGCATCGTCCAAGAATGTGAATAAGGTGAAGTTTTCAGGGTGTCACATGAGGTCCTAACATATATTTTTGGCTTTAGCATCGATCTTTTGACTTTGGCATCAATACTTATCCTTCATTGGATCAACTACGGTCAGAGAAATAAGGTCTACTTCATACAAGCCACAGTAATTTTAGGCAGAAACTCGTGACGCCACTCTCTTAGGAGGGAGAGAGAGGTGGGCACCAAGGCTATCAAATACTGAGACTTTGAGAGAGACAGAGAAAACAATGAAGTATTGGGGAAGGAAAATTTTCTTTCTTCCCTTGAGGCTTTTGTTTTGTGGTGCTAGGGATTGAACCAGGGTCTTGCTCATGCTAGATAAACTCTCTACCACTGAGCTATACCCCTAATCCCCTTTTAGGTTTTTTGGCTGTCCTTGCTGAGACTAAGAATTAAATTGATGTAAAACAGAATAACAGGAGAAAAACATACAAATTTATTTAATTCATGTTTGTTTTGTACTGGGACTTGAAACCAGGGGCACTTTTTAGATGTTTAGGAGCTTTATTTTTTTATTCATTTTTATGTATATGTGGTGCTGAGAATCGAACCCAGTGCCTCACACATGCTAGACAAGTGCTCTACCACTGAACCACAACCCCTGCTCCTCCCCAGCTCTTTTTATTTTGAGACAAGGTCTCACTAAGTTGCTTAGGACCTTGCTAAGTTGCTGAGACTGGCCTTGAATTTGCAAGTTGCTGGGATTATACGTGTATTCCACCGTGCTGGGCACTTAATACATGTTTTATGTGGCATGGGATTGCTCATAAAGAAGTGAAAATGCAGAGGAGCAAAATTAATCTCTTAAACACTGAATTGGACAAGTAATAGATTGTGAAATGTGATAAGGCAAAGGGGTTTGGTAGGGAAGTGAATCGGGTAGAGAAGTGACTAGGAAGATAAAGGTTGGTGTAATGAGGTTTGTTTGTCCAGATTTTCATGAGGTTCCATTTCCATCTTCAATAATAAGAATGTTTTATATATATATATATATATATATATATATATACACACACACACACACACACACACACAAACACACATATTTTGGTACCAGGGATTGAACCCAGGGGCACTTAACCACTGAACCACATCCCCAGACCTTTTTTATATTTTAGTTAGAGAAGAGTCTCACTGAGTTGCTTAGGTGCTTGATAAATTTCTGAGGCTGGCTTTGAACTAGCAATACTCCTGCCTCAGCCTCCAGGGTGCTGGGATTACAGGCGTGCGCCACCATGCACAGCAAGACATTTTTCACATGAGAATTTTATTCCTGTGTTTTTTTTAATATATATATATGTTGTAGTTGGACACAATATCTTTATTTAATTAATTTATTTATTTTTATGTGGTGTTGAGGATCGAACCCAATGCTTCACATGCGCTAGGCGAACTCTCTACTGCTGAGCCACAACCCCAGCCCTTATTCCTATTTTTAAGAAAAAGAATGAAGGTCAGAGTGATCTTCTTGCACCTGCTGTTTTTAAATGTCTTTAATTCAACACAGTCAATATGCCAGAGCAGCATATTTTAGGGTGGTATATTCTTAACTCCTTCAAAAGCAAGCCCAAGGCCCTTGGGTTTCATGAAAGGAAGTAGTTGAGTCATCAGGCTTAAGTAACAGTAGCTGACAGAGCAGCTCACAGTGGCCTTAATGGGTGTATGTTGGTTCAGGATTTTCATGGGTAGAGCTAAGGCTGAGATATTGGGGGGTGGAATTTGAGAAATATCCATTCAGCTGCAGGGAGGAGATGAAATAAGGCTACCTCCAAGGCCTTTTCTATCTCAAGTTACCAAATTGCCCTGTGACTCTGGGACCATGATGGGCCCAGGAAGTGGGAGTCAGCAACTCTGAAGCATAAAATCACAAAGGCAATGAATGTTTGGATGGAGTGCCAGGTCCCAAAAAGAATGCCTCTTTGTCTGCATGCCATCTGTGCCAAAAGAAAACACATTTATCAGCATCTCCTTGAAACCGTAAGGGAGAGTCTAAAAAGTTTAAGCAACAAAAGAGGGTAAATGGAAATTGATTGTTCATTATCATCATTACTAATTCAAGAAGTATAAAATGTTACTGCTAATCTCTTTACTTGGTAAGCTAATTTTATTATTTTGCTTTGCTAAACATAAGTACATATGATTTAGCCTCCTAAGCACATTTTTTTTCTATCTACTTTTATGAGAACAAATATTTCATGCCCTTCAACCATATTTCCATGGTGGTCTTTAGAATTTAACTGTCATAAAAGATGATAGAGTAAGGCATTATGTACAAATTACTCACATACTTGGTATTTAAGCCACTTCATGTGGTAGTGCCTGAAGAGTAAGATCTTAGGCATTGTATAGTGAGGGGATTTCAGGAATATTGGAGTCATCCTCTGTTATACTCTTACCCTTTCCATAAGACTTGATCAGCATTGGCTGCATTTTATTTTCTAACAAAAGACAATTTTGTTTCCTTTTTTTATTTTGTAGTACTGAGGATTGAACCTATGGATTCCCACACACTAGACAAGAATTGATCTAATCTCCAACCATTTTTATGCTACTTTGAGTCAGGGTTTTATTACATTTCCCAGGATCCTCTCAAACTTGTGATACTCTTGCCTCAGCCTCCCAAGTAGCTGGGCTTACAAATGTGTACTACCACACCCAGTCACAAATAAGTTTAATATATTGCTTTTTTTTTCTCCTTTACTCCACAGATGAATGGAAAAAACGATGGGTAGAATCTAAACATCGGCCTGATTATGGTAAATTTCAGCTTACGGCAGGAAAATTTTATGGAGACCAAGAAAAAGATAAAGGTAAATACTGAGATTCAGGAATGCACCAATTGAATGGGAAAATTCTGACTTTTATGCAATTGTTTTTATTTCTGACTATCAATTCATTTCTCTTACTTAAAAAATTAGAAGATGGAGACCAGGCAGGGTGGTGCATACCTAATCCCAGTGACTCTGGAGGCTGAGGCCATAGGATCACAAATTTTAGGCCAGCTTTAGCAACATAGCAAGACCCTGTCACAAAATAAAAAATAATAAGGACTGGGAATGTAGCTCAGTGGTAGAATACCCTTGGGTTCAATTCCCATGACTAAAAGGAAAAAAAAAATTAGTTTATGGAAAAGGATTAACTTTCCACTAAAATAATAATATCCATTCATTGAATAATAGGCATTTTAAACTAGGTCCTTACACATATTATTCCCATTAATCCTTCTAACAACTTTATGAGGTGGTCACTATTATTTTCCCAGTTTTGCAAAGGAGCCTAGGAGACGTTGGGTTATGAGCTCAAGTCCATATAACCAGCTGCCAACGGGTGGGACTGAGATCTGATTGTGGGTCTGGCTTCAGAAACTGTTCATTACTCGGACTATGCTGCTTTCCCAACCCCCCTTGGATTTTTCAAGTAGCACTCTGCACTTGAAGCAGAAGAAAGCACTGCATAATGTCCAAATGTTTCTCTTCCCTAGAGCAGTTTAGTATTGTAGATAGTGGAGCAAAACAGACCTAGGGCTAACTCCCATCACCTACTAACTATACAATTAGAACAAGTCTTTTTACTTCTCTGAGCCTTGATTTTAGGAGACAATATCATCACTTGCCATGTTCATTAGACAGAGCCATTTTAAGGGCAAATAGTATTGTGAAGAAAGAGTGAGCTCTGAGGACTAGGACTGTCAGCATGGGTTTTTGGTCTCAGAAAGCTTTTGTCTATAAATAGAATTCATTGATCATTCTCTGCAGTGATTTCCCATCTTCTCCTTCCTGGCTACTGTTATGCATCTCATTTTCATGTTTACTGAAGGAGAGCATTATAAACTGGTTTGAGCATTTTAAATCTTATTTAAATCCACTCTGGAAAATTGCTTCTAGAGAATTAGAGACTGAGTGACCCATGGGACAGACACCTGTGTCATGGTGACTCCAGTAGGGCAGTCTGCATAGCTACCCGTCTCCTATCATTTCACTCTCAGTTGTCATCCTTCACATCTCATCCCACTCAAGCTCTTCAGATTCCTTTTGGTTGTCTGGAAGGTCCCCAGGGTATGAAAGAGGCTTGGTGAAGGGGAACTGAATCAGGCAGAGTTTGGCAGAACAGAGCCTCAAAACTTGCTCTTCTGGGCTGGGGATGTGGCTCAAGCGGTAGCGCGCTCACCTGGCATCCGTGTGGCCCAGGTTCGATCCTCAGCACCATATACAAAGATGTTGTGTCCGCCGAAAAACCAAAAAATAAATAAAAATTCTCTCTCTCTCTCTCTTTAAAAAAAAAAACACAAAAAACAAACAAACAAAAAACTTGCTCTTCTGATCCTGTGCCACTCCTTTCTCCAAGGAAGTCTTTCCTGGCTTCTCTAACTGCTCCCCTTCCTGAGATCTTTGAAGAAAGATCTCTTTTAAATTTTCTTTAGCTGGGCAGGGTGGCACATGCCTGTAACCCCAGCAGCTCAGGAGGCCGAGGCAGGAGGATCACAAGTTCAAAGCCAGCCTCAGCAAAAGTGAGGCACTAAGCAACTCAGTGAGACCCTGTTTCTAAATAAAAATACAAAATAGGGCTGGGGATGTGGTTCAATGGTCAAGTGCCCCAGAGTTCAATCCCCAGTACAAAAAAAAAATCTCTTTAAAATGAGAACAGGCCACATACAATGGCATATATTTGTAATCCCAGCAACTGGGGAGACTGAGGCAGGAGGATCACAAGTTCGAGGCCAGCTGGGGGCAACTGAGTGAGACCCTGTCTCTAAAAAACAAAAGGCCTGGAGGTGTAGTTAATGGTAGAGCACTCTTGGGTTCAATCTCTAGTACTGCAAAATAGTAGTAGTAGTAGTCATCATGGAATAAAAATGTGCACAGTTCTTAATATGATGTCAGACAGGGAAGTACTTATCAAAGAGCCTGGTGTGCAATAAATGCTTGAGGGAACTTATCTGAATCAGAACCTATCATCCTTCTAATAACTCAATACACATTTATTGAGCATTTCCTCTATTCCAGGCCCTGTCCTAGATGCTGGGAATATAAAGATGGCCCTGTTCTTCAGGAGCTTAAAAATTACTCAAAGGGACTGAAATAAACCTAAATTCACCAGAGTGTGACTCAGGGAAGTAGAGAGAACTGTGAGCTCATGAAGTAAAGACCTTGAGCAAGCATGAATCATGATAGCCCCTTACATTGCATGTTGATAGCTTTTTTTAAATTATAGAAATATTGCATTTATTAACTTGGAAATTTGAAAAAAGTGGGGAGTATTTTATGTTAAAATATAATGGGAATTTCAATTAGAGATAAAGAAGTTAAAAGTACATGGAAAGCTAAGAGATAAATTAATACTGAACAAGACTGCAGGGTCTAACATACAAGAATGATTTTGTCTCCAAAAGCACTTTGCACGAACCCATTCTTTATATGACTTATGGGATTTCTGTTGACAGTTTATAAGTACTTCTCGCATCTCTTGCTCACTTGACCTTCACCAGGAACCCTGTGAGACAGAAATAATTATCCACATTTTGTTAATGAGGAAATGAGACTCAGAGAGTTAAAGAGGCAGAGCCATCACCAGTCAGCTGGGCAGCAGCGTAACATAATAAAGACTACTAGCCTGGGAGCCAGGAGACTTGGCTTGTCTGTTATTTGTGACTGTGTGATCTTGAATAAGTAACCTTTCTTCGCTGGAGCATGTTTTCCTCATCAATAAAGTAATGTGGTTAGACTAGAAAGACTCTAAGATCCCTGACCACCATGATATTTGCTGAAGAGGGAGGAGGAAAAAGACTTGAAGTGGAGGCTGGGGGTTCTGGAATTAGAAGGATTGGTTGGGTGGTCCTGGACAAGTGAAATGGCCTCATCAATTTTATGACAAAGTGGAGACATTAGTAGAGCCCAACTAATGAGGTTTTTATGAGGATTAAGTGCAATAACACACATGAATGAACATATTGTCTGGTAAAGATTAAGTGTTCAGGGGCTGGGGTTGTGGCTCAGCGGTAGAGCACTCGCAAAGCTCGTGTGAGGCGCTGGATTCGATCCTCAGCACCACATAACAATAAATAAAATAGAGATATTGTGTCCAACTACAACTAAAAAATATTTTTAAAAAAAGATTAAGTGTTCAGTCAACAATAGCAAAGATGATCATTTGATCTAAGAGTTGATACAGGGTCTCTCTCTTTAAACATTTTTTTAGTTGTAGATGGACACATTATCTTTATTTATTTGTTTTTATCTGGTGCTGAGGCTCGAATCTAATACCCTACATGTGTAAGGCAGGCACTCTACCACTGGGCCACAGCCCCTGCCCCTGCAGGGCCTCTTTTAACCTCAGCACTTTTGCCTGGCAGAGCCTCATTTTGGCCTGGGTGGGGCAGGGAGAGGAGGTGTCTCAAAAAAAAAAAAAAAACAAAAAACAAAAAAAACAAACCAGGGCCTTGTTTTGTAAAGCTACAGAGCAGTGTTTAAATATCTCTTGAAAAGCAGAGGTAGCTTGGATAGAAGGAAAGAAAGCATTTGTCAAATGTGGCTAAAACTTCCAGCTTGATTCCTTATCAGGAATGTGGTCCAATGCAGGTCTCTTGACTTCCCCAGAACTCACCCTCCAGACTTGTAAAGTGGGGGTATACCATTTTGCAGGATTGTTCTAAGGCTTGAATGAGATTACAAGTATAAAACTTCCAGCACAGCTACTGTGTGTGAGAAAATACCAGATTGGTTAGATCAAGTGATGAGTCTCTCTGGTTGCTTTTTGGTCATTTAATCCTAAAGTCTCTATGCTCTCTGTTTTTAGGTCTCCAGACCAGTGAAGATGCCAAATTTTATGCCCTTTCAACAAGGTTTAAACCGTTCAGCAATGAGAATGAGACCTTGGTGGTTCAGTTTTCAGTAAAACACGAGCAAGGCATTGATTGCGGTGGCGGGTATGTGAAACTATTTCCTGCCACCCTGAACCAAGAGGATATGCATTCAGAATCTGAGTATTACATCATGTTTGGTAAGCTCTCTGAAAGCAGTTGCTGTCAGTCCTACAAGGTACTAAGTGAGATAAGAACTACTGTGGTTGTTGAAAAGATTTACGTTGACCTGGAACAAAATTTGTAATGTGATAGCTTCACACCACCTGTGCAGTAGGACTCTTCAACAGGACATGAAAAAAGCAACTCTAAACCTAAATGTTAATATAAATAGACCAAAGAGGTGGGGAGGTGCCTGGTATTGCAAATTTATAGCACAGGGGAAAGAGAAGGGAACTGGAACTGTATCTTAGTGGTTGAGGTGCTTGCCCAGCATGTTCAATGTCCTGGGTTTGATTCCCAATACTCCTGGGTTGGGGGTGAGGAGAGAAGGTTGTCATAAACAATGTACACAGTCTCAAAAGCTATTACTACAATGAAACACTGTGCTCTGCATCCTCCCCTTTTCCTACTTAGTTTTTTGTCATTTGATCTCTTATTCAGAGCTCATTCTGTGATCTTATAGCACCTCATTAATATCTTTTAAAAATATGTCCTTCATTCTTATAGCATCACTGGTTGTCAAAATTATGTGTCTTTGCTCATTTTTCTTTCTTCAGAATTTACCCTTCTCACAAGAAATGTATGTGTACACAGTGGTAGTAGTAGGAAAATTGGAAATAATAAAAATGTGATTTTTTTCCCTTTTATGTGTACATTATTTATCTGATCCTCAAACAACCCTACAAGATTGGGTTTTCTTTCAGGCAAGGAATTTGCCCAAAGTGAGTAAGTGGGAAACCAGAACTTGAACCCAGTCCATTTGCCTCTAAAGCCTGTGTTTTTTCTACTTCATCCATCCACCTTCAGGTAATTGAATAATTTTTTAACCGATGGAATGAACCCTCAGATATACACCTGTAATCCCAGCTTCTTGGGAGGATGAGGCTGGAGAACAGCTAGTTCAAGGCCAGCCTCAGCAATTTAGTGAGGCCCTAAGCAATTTAGTGAGACCCTGTCTTAAATCAAACATAGAAAAGGGTTGGGGATGTAGCTTAGTGATAAAGTGCCCCTGAGTTCAATCTCTGTAAGGGATTTGCAGGGAGGAAGAATGAAGGACATATTTTTTAAAAGATATTAATGAGGTGCTATAAGATCACAGAATGAGATCCTGGCATGATTCAATTCAACTGGAGGACTTTGGGAGGAGATGTTAATTGTTCTTTGAAGATTGAGTTAGATTTTAATAAGGAGGGAAGGAAGTAGAGGGTATGTAATGAGGGCGGGGGAAGCATGTGTGCAAAACTTGAGTCATAAAATTCAGATGGAAGTAGAGAAATGGTGAGAACATCAATGTAGCTAGAGCACATTGTAGGGGTGTTAGTGTGTATTGGATAGTCAGAGAACACTAACTCAGAAGGTGAACTTGAAAATTAGGTTAAAGTCTATTCCTGAACCTTTGGCATATAAAGTTCTCTGGGCTCAGAGTTACTGATCAATAAATATTTCCCCTGAGAGTTTTCACAAGGTAGAAAGGCCCTAAGGCTCTGCAACTAGGTAGGCAGTGATTTCAATCCCAGCAAGGCTTCTTATTAGCTGTTTGACCTTGGGCAAGCTGCTTAACTTTTCGGAGACACAATTTTCCCAGCTAAAAGTGGAGATAGTAATACCTACTTGTGAGAATTAAATGACATGGTATAAAATGCCTGACACGGGAGGGGATTCCGGTTGGTTTGGTCAACAGGATCCCTGGCAGGACATCAGAGAGACAGAAAAGAGCTGTATCCCTCAACTAAGAGTACCCTTTTCTCCTGGCTGCTTCTCCACAGGACTATTTTTCCAAGCTCTGGTAACTCCTCCTCCTTACCCCTTCAGGCCCTGGGTGGGACTAACCCCACTTCCTAGCCCTGAGATAGCACTATAGCTTTCCCAATGTCCTGACCCTGCCTTTATAAAGATTCCTTTCATTAAATCTTTCTCAAATATTCCTGCAGTAGAGTATGTCATGTATTTCTTGCTGATCATACTGATTAACACACAGGCTGTGTCTGTCTTGGATCTTGGCCTTGGACTGGGCAAACTGCCTGAAATTGATGTGAAATCATGCTTTGGGGTTTAATTTCCAGGACCTGACATCTGTGGCTTTGGCAACAACAAAGTACAGGTCATCCTTCATTACCAAGGGAAATACCATGAGAATAACAAGACCATCAAGTGCAGGGTGAGTGTATAGGGCTGGTCCTCAGCCTGGGGGGAAGGATAGCATTTTATATATGTTATCTCATTAATCCTTATAAACTAAACACTATCATCTACATTATACAGATTATAAAGTAGAGCTAAGGAAGTGCTATAAATTCACAAAAGATCAGCTGATCCAGAAGCCTGTGAAAGTCATATCAAGTTCTCAATGCATGGCATGGCCCAGTCCCTAATGCTAGATACTGGGGAGAATGGGGAGGTAAGGAATGCTGGGCTTTAAGATGGGGGGTCAGTTTATTATAGTAACATCAGGGTAGAGACACTAAGTTTAGCTAAAAGAAAGTAGGTGGATTTCATGAGTAATTTGACAAACACTCACCAAATGCTAACTCTGTGCTGGGACTTGGGGGTGGACGATGTGCTAGAATGACCTCTGACCTGATAAAACTTACAATTAAGTGAAGATAAGAGTCAAGAAGAGGAAAGTTGGGGCTGGGAATATAGCTCAGTTGATAGGTGCTTGCTTTGCATGCACAAGACCCTTCATTCAATCCCCAGCACAAAAAAAAAAAAAAAATGAAAATGACCACCTAGTATAATTGGGGTCTGGGTATACAGGGGAGGACCCCCACTCAAACTGGAGGCTTAGACAATGCTTATTCTTTTTTTTAATATATATTTTTTTAGTTGTAGTTGGACACAATACCTTTATTTTAATTATTTTTATGTGGTGCTGAGGATAGAACCCAGTGCCTCGTACATGCTAGGCAAGCGCTCTACTACTGAGCCACAACCCCAGTCCAGCAATCCTTCCTAAAAGAACTTTTTTCCTGGGCTAAGTTTTCAAAGATGAGCATAACTTGAAGGGATATGATAATTTTACAGAGAACTGAATTCCTAAAGGAGAAAATTGCTTGAGAAAAGTCAAGGAAACTTGAGGAAGAGTGGTACTGCCAGAGATTTGGCACAGCCAGGGCACAGAAAAGATAGGAACTGAGTCTAAAGAAGCCATCGGGCCTGGGTTATTGGTTCAAACCCAGAGCCTTCCTGAGGAGGATGGTGTGGGGGCTATGTGTGCAGGAGCTCCCTGATGTCCTCCTCTGGAGCAGGAAAGCAACTGATGGATCATATATGACTCCAGCTGTTGAGAAGCTCATAGTCTAGTGGGCTAGACAGAAAAAGTCAAGATAAGAGAATGATCAGAGCTGTTGTGAAGGGGAGGCTGGAAGGTAAGGGAGACTGGAGGAGTGTGTACTAGGACAACAGACCCAGGATCCCTAGAGGGTTAACCAGAGAAAGGGGAGGAAGATGTGATAAAGTATATTTGTGAAAATGTGGGACGTGGCATTCAGGTGGATCTCGTGTATTTAATGCTTGAGATCCAGGAAGTTCAATATAGAGCTGAGATATTTCCCCATTTCCTTTATAGATCAATAAAGACACTCACCTGTATACTCTGATCATTCGTCCTAATGCTACTTATGAAGTCAAAATTGACAACCAGCAAGTGGCAACTGGGGAACTGGAGGATGATTGGCAGTTCTTGCCTCCCAGGAAAATAAAAGACCCCTATGCCCGGAAACCAAGGAAATGGGATGAACGCCTGCAAATAGAAGATCCTGAAGATAAGAAACCTGAGGTCAGAGGATATTTGTCTGGGAAGTGGGTGGGATCCCAGCAGTGAGGTAAGAGGAGGAGGCTGGGAATGATAGAGCAGAGACTGGGCCCATCAAGATCAGTATTCAAAGCAGTATGGAGGGAAGAGAACACACATTTGTTGAGGATCCTTCTGACAACCTCTGTGAGCAGTGTTGTATGCATAAGGAAACACATTAGAAAACGAAGTGACTTGCCCAAGCACACACACATTAGAAGGAAGATTTGCACCTCTATTTCTTTGACTCCAAAGTTATTGATATGGGCAATATAAGGTACATACTCATTGATTCATTATCATTCTGGAAAGCTGTACTGGAGGTATCTTTGACAAGGACAACCCTTATTCTCCAAGAACTCAGAGTCTAATAGGGGAGGCAGATAAGAAAACAAAGATCATACCCTGTGATCAGTGCTGAGACGCAGGGAGGTCAAAGCCTGTGAGAGCCCAAGCCCAGTTTGGGGTGGAGTATATAGGTTGTGGTCTGAGAAAGAAGATAATGTTTAAGTGATTAGATTAACCCAAGGGATAGAAAAATAGACTCTGGGGCCAGACAAACATGAGCATCAATGTGAGTTCCACCACTTATTAACTATGAGAACTCAACCTACTAACAAACCCTGGGCAAAGAACATACTGTTGTGAAAGTCAGTTTCATAAACAGGGATTAGTATGATGCCCATGCATGAAAGTTGTTGTGAAGATTAAATGAGCTAATATAAAATACAGAACATAATGTCTGGTACATGGTAAATCCTTAATATATGGCATTTATATCCTTTATAACATACTGAATTTCAAACAATAAATTCACTAGAGTAAGGGAAGTAAAAATGGGTTAGAAGAAAGACATTCCAGACCTAGGGAATAGGTGAAGCAAAGGTGCAATGGTTAGGTGGAAAATAATATGATTGTGAAAAGAACTGAAGCAGCAGTTCAGTATTTTGGGAGGATAAAGTTCAAGGTGGTACATGATAGGAGGACAGCCTAGAAGTCTTCCAGAGCCAGCCCATGGAGGGCCCCATCTGCCATGTTGCTACTCCACAGGTCAGAGCAGGGTCAGTTTCTTGTGAGGAGATGCTTGGGGTAGGTGAGGGCAGCAGGGAACCCAACAGCTGGGTTTGGTCCTTGGATATATAACGTGTCCCAAAAAACTCCTTTGTTAATGCAGAAATATTTAGAGGCAAAATGAATGGATTGAGAACTGTACTCTAATCAGTCCATCCTAGTTTGAATGGGTCACTGGGGAATGTGACCTGAAAGAGTTCATCTTCCTTGCAGCTGCTTTCTCTCTCTTCTTCCTGACCTCTATGAGGTGAGCCCTGTTTCTCTACCACACCCTTCTGCCATGATATTCTGCCTCACCTTGATCCCAGAGTAACAGACTTGGCTGATCATGGAGTAAATAACTGAAACCATGAGCCAAAATAAACTTTTCCTTCTCTCAGTTGTTCTTGTGGGGTCTTTTGGTCACAGTGGCAAAAAGCTGACTAACAGTTCTTAAAGAGAAGCCTGCAGTGTAACCTTATGTAAAGAGATTCAGCAAAAGACTCCAATTACAGGGGGAGGGAGATTTAGGCAGAGATTAAGACAGATAATCAGGCAGAGTGTCTGGGCCTTCAGCACCGTGGGAAAATTAGGTCTAAACTCCTACCAAGCCTGGTGGGCAGGCTCAGGGCAGCAAGATTAACCATAGATCCGCCCTCCTGGTGCTGTCAGAGTTGGCTCAAGTCCTGGGTGAAAGCAGAGAGGCTGCAGGCCTCTGTTCCCCCTGCAAAATGAACCAGAAGAAGATGGAAACTGATTAGCTGGTTGGGGCTCAGCTTCCTGAAACAGAGAGTTAGCATCCTATCCTGGGAGCTATCCTCTTGAGAGAACCCTGCCTAGAAAATCTGTCTCAAAAATTGCAACACCTTTCAATACCATCACACTGGCAATTAAATGCTGGTGGGACAAACCACATCCAAACCATAATAAGCACATGTTTGGGGAAAGGGTGAGGTCAGAGACAAGGGAAATTCCTATCTGATTTGAGCTTCAAGTACTCAAGGTCAGAGTGATAGAGAACCCAGAGGTGGGGCAGGAGTTGCTGCTTAAAGGCTTTTTCTCTCCTGCATAGGAGTTTATTTACAAAGTCCTGAGCTGGCCCTTTATGTAGGTGATCAGAAGGATGGTTGGGGTAGGGAACCAGTTCCTCCTGACTAAACTTGGGGCCCCAGTTTCATTCCAGACCACATATCTATCTGCATGAAGAAACATTTCATTTTAGGACTGGGAGGACTTTGAGTACATCCCAGACCCAGAGGCCAAAAAGCCAGATGACTGGAATGAGGCGATGGATGGGGAGTGGGAAGGGCCCCTGATACCAAACCTCAAATATAAGGTGAGGTGGAGGTAGGGAGGGGGGTGTGTCTTTCCAATGGGTATGAGAAATAAGATAGAAGCAATGTATATTCTAATTTACAAAACAAATTCTGAGATCCTGTGGTCATTTTCCCTCCCTTCTACTCCCTTACCCCAAATAACGCTGTCCTCATGCCAACCCTTCTCTCAGGGCTGTGCCCAACTGGGAGAGGATAGGCTGGTAAAGACAATGCTCAAGCTCCTGAGCAAGGAGCTTGTCCAGTGCAGTGGAAAGCAGCCAAAAGAACATGGTCCAAACAGGAAATGGGTCTGGGGTCAGTATCTGGAAGTCTCAGAAGTGGGCCCGAAGGGGAAAGGGTAAAACATGCATGAACTCAAGCTGTTAGGGGACAGGAGAACTTCTTTTTAAGGGTTAATTCCTGACCTCCTGTCAAAAGCAAGAGCTAAAGAAGTCAGCTGACAAGTGGACCAACAATAAAACTGACTGAGGCAAGCATTTTATTTGGCCACAGTTTCCTGTGCCACCCACCAGGACGAGATTGGCCCGAGTGCCAAGATACTTAGATGATGTTCTCTGAGAAGCCACAGTTTCTTAACTTCATGAATAAGCTCATGCAGAGAGGGGACAGGCTCAGAATGAGTCTCTGCCCCATCCTTTAGCACCCTCTGAGTAGAAAAGGCAACTTGAAAGAGTCTTGTGCATTAATTCAAAGAAAGGGAAAGAAGCTCCAGGAATCCTGCTCTGAATTCTTATGTCTAATACACAACAACTCTAATGAATTGATTGGCCTTTTTGATTACATGAGATCAGAAGAATGGAAAAATGTTAATCCTGTGTTCTGCTTTGGTTCTTTGCTCAGGGACAGTGGAAACCTCGGATCATTGACAATCCCAATTACCAGGGAGAGTGGATTCATCCAGAAATAGACAACCCTAAATATAAGCCTGACCCCACCATTTGTCATTATTATAACATCAGTGTTCTTGGCCTGGACCTTTGGCAGGTAAAGCTTTCTGGACTCTGATCAACAGTTCTAGTTTTCACACTGTGGAAAGATCCCCAGGTTGGAAATCACAAACTTGAATAAGCCTTTATCTTTCCAAACCTCAAACTTCTCATCCTTAAAATGGGTAATTATATTCATCCTAGTAATTTTAGCTCTTACAAAAGCTAAAATTGACTGAGTTCCTACCATGTACCAAGCGTGGCATTAAGGGATATGCCATTTAATTTTCATTATACATCTTCTATTTCTAAATGTGAAAAGGAGACTCAGAAAAGTTAAATTGCCAGATAATATACAACTGGGAAAGTGAGCAGAAAACTAGGATCTGGGCTGGGCATGGTGGGGCATGCCTGTAATCCCAGCGATTTGGGAGAATGAGGCAGGAAGATTGCAAGTTCAAAGCCAGCCTCAGCAACTTAGTGAGGCTCTAAGAAACTCAGTGAGACCCTATCTCTAAATAAAATACAAAAAAGGCTTTGGGATGTGACTCAGTGATTAAGCACCCCTGAGTTCAATCCCCAGTACCCGCACCCCACACCCCCCAAAAAAAGAAAGAAAAGAAAAGAAAAAGAAAGCTGGGATCTGAGTGCAGGACTTTCTGGCACCAGGTCCAGGTTTTTTTGTTTTGTTTTGTTTTTTTGGACTTAGGGTTGAACCCAGGGGTGCTTAACCACTAGACCACATCTCAAGCCCTTTTATATTTTATTTGGAGACAGGATCTCTCTAAGTTGCTGAGGCTGGCCTTGAACTTGTGATCCTCCAGCTTCAGCCTTCCCAGTCTCTGGGATTACAGATGTGTACCACCACACCTAGCTAGATGCAGGGTTCTGATACTTTACACCACTTCTGCTGGTCCTATATGATTCCTGAAGGGTAGTTCTATAGATAAACAGAAACCAGAGATGTGGCAAAAGTCTGAAATATTAAAATCCCTGGACAGATGTTGGAAGTGATAGTCCCAGCCCTGATGACAGGCCCTGCCTTGCTTCTCTCTCTGCCAGTCATCTCTCCTTGGCCCTATCTGTAAGGATCAGATTCTCATGACTTTGAAGAGTCATTTTCCTTTCCATCTTTTTTTTCCCTGAGACTTGTGTTGGCCCATAATCCCTCCCAGGAAGTCTCTAGAAATGTCAATCTGCATAGTCCTGGAAGATTTTGCCTGGAGAGGAAGTAACTTGGTTTTGTAAACATTGGCCTGGGATCAATGCTTTAGCTATATTTTCTCCCTTAATTCCCACACCTCTGTAAGGTATTTTATTATTACCTCTTTTACAATGGAGAGAATTGAGGCTCAGAAATGTCAAGTGAGGTACCCAAGAGCACACAGCTCGTGCATGGGAGAGACAGGATAATTCAAATACATGTCTGTCAGTCTCTAAAGTTCTTTCTGTAATGACTACACCCACAATACAACAGAACCTATGGAAACCACAGCCACTTATCCTTGGGTGTATCTTGGCAGGTCCCTGGTCCTAGAAATCTCTGTTTTATTTCTATAGTTCACAGCCACCAAAGGTCTCTGGATTAGACACGTCATATTTCAAGTGTCTCTTAATTTCTTTATTCACTTCCCACTTTATTTCCACTTTTGTGTTTTCTGGTTCAAGGACACCAACATAGAAGTGCAAGGAGGTCACATATGTAAATTACCAGGTGCAGGGAAGGGATTCAGGTGAGCAGTGGCGGAGAAAAATAGCACAGCTTTCCTTCCTGGTTTATCTGATAAATGTGGATATAATTTACACAAATTTGCATTGTTATCTTTCTTTTTTTAATTGTCCCTTTTTAATACATTATAGGAACTTTCTACATCTTGGAAACACATGTGATCATATTACTATGCCTAGTCTGATTATTGTCTTAAAATGCCCCCCTCTTTTTTTCCCCCAATGAAATCCTTAAGGTACACATTTTAAACTTTAGTCATCTACAAAATTAAAAATTATTTGACACTAATTGCTCTGGGTTCTCTCAGCCTCTCTAAGCAGGCAAACCTTTCTATTTTAAGAATTTAAACCATGCCAGAGAAATGCTTCTCAAATCTTAGCATGCATAGAAGTCACTGGGGAACCTTATTACAATACAGATGCTGGGACTGGGGTGAGACTCTATTTCTAAACCCCCAGCATTACCTCTTTATGGTGTGTGTGTGTGTGTGTGTGTGTGTGTGTGTGTGTGTGAAAGAGAGAGAGAGAGGGAGAGAGAGAGAGAGAGAGAAAGAGAGAGAGAATTCTGCATGATGCTAACATCGCCCTTGAAGGCATTTTTTTCCCCTCTAACATCTAGTTAGGTCTGGAATCGAGCTGTCTACTCTACCATCCCCACTCAGCTAACCTGGAGCATACAGTTTATCACAGTCTCTGCACCTTATTGGAAAAGCCAAGGGACTCTACACATGAAAATGATGGATATTCCTTTACCTGCCCCTCCCCAACCATCTTAACCCCCCTTTCCAGCCTTTGGATATTCTGCCGGTTCAGTTGCCCTCTCTGTCCTTTCTTCATCCCCATTTAGTAAGTCGGTTGACTTTTCTGCCTTGCCCTGACCCCTCCTGTTCCCTGTTCTGAGGCCTTCAAACATAATCCCTTTATTTTTTTTCCTTTTAGATATAAGTAATTGCATTCTTTGGTCAAGGCAGAGGCTAGGCGGGGGTGGCAGAGCAAAGAAAATACTTTTCCTTTGGGACTCCTCATGATCTATTCAGTAACGTAAACTTCAACGAGTATAGCCCAGCCATAATGCAAAGCACATTGATATCCTTTAGGTCAGGTGGTCTGTGTCAAAGACCTGTGAAGCCAGGAGGGTAGGACTTGCTATCTCCATTCTTTTTTTTTTTCAATTTGTGTGTGTGTGTGTGTGTGTGTGTTGCTGGTGACCCAGACTAGGAAGCTAGGCAAGTGCTCTGCCTCTGAGCAACATCCTCACATGCACAAGGCCTTGGGTTCAATCCCCAGCACCACCAAGAAAAAAAAACCAACTCTTTTTTATGTGTTCTTTTCTCCTGTGTGAAGAAACCAGAGAGGGTATATTTTTTTGCCATTTTGCCATTTTGCAGATGAAAACATAAGCATAGAGAGGAGGTAAATAGACTAAGGTCATCCCACTGGTAAGTTTTTGAAAGCAGGACTGGTACTCTCATAATCTATGAATTTGACATAAGAGAGCAAGGGATCACTGAAGAGACCAAGGGAGATTAGTAATATTGGAAACAGGAAAAATGGAAAAGCCAACAATTGATCACCTTCTTTCCTTCCTTCCTTTCTCTCTCCTCCTTCTCCTTCTCCTTGTTTTTTGCTGGTGCTTGGAATTGAAGCCAGGGGCACACTGCCACTAAGCTACATCCAACCCCTTTCTATTTTTTTATTTTGAAACAAGGTCTCCTAAGTTGCCCAGGCTATTCTAGAACTTGCAATCCTCCTCTCTCTGCCTCCTGAGTTACTGGGATTACAGGCTTGCCCCTCCACACCAGGCAAACGGGCAGTTTTCTAAGCAAGATTGCTGACAACTCAAAAGAAAAGAAAAAATCCCCAAAGTCAGAAAATATCTTACAGTTGCACAAGGAATTTTTTAAAATATTTATTTTTTAGTTACAGGTGGACGCAATATCTTTATTTTATTTTTATGTGGTGCTGAGGATCGAACCCAGTGCCTCATGCATGGTAGGCGAGCGCTCTACCTCTGGGCCACAACCTCAGTCCCTGCACAAGGAATTTTGTAGACAAATTTTTTTCAAATGAGTCAGAGCAAAATAACAATCTCTATCTATTTTGTTGGTTGGTGGGGTGAGATGAGCCAAATAAAAGTCTTTCTCATGAAAAACAAAAACAAACAAAATACGAAAAAACAACAACAAAACCCTTTTTGGTCACAAAAGTGTATGGCAAGGCGGAAGTTTTCAAAGTTTTGGGGAGCGACATAGTGTAACTCACCTGAGGCTTTTTCTTGGTCACACAACTTCTCCCATGAAATTGACTTGAAGATTTAACATGGTGCTAAAGTAAAATATCACTGATTGGCCCTCCTTTTGTTTGTTTTGAAATATATCCAGATACCAAAAAAAGTATAATCACTATTATCATTTACTGAGCATCTATTATCTGCTGGACACTGTGCTTTGCACGTATTAGCTCTAATTCTCATGACACTATCACAGGGAGTTATTATTTCCCTTACTTCTCTTATCAGAGGAGTTGAGTAACTTGCCCAAGATCATACAACTACTATGTGGTTGAACTGGTCTGTTTGATTCCAGGTCTTATACTCCTTCTATTCTATTCCTTTGTTATGAAGTAAATAAACAAACACTGAAAATATTACATGCCATGAATTTAATTAATTTTTCTTTCAATGGTGAATACTGAAACTGTTATTTAAGAAAATAGAGAAATATGGTATAGGATCTAAATTTTAGAGAATTTAAATTCTGCTTATATTTCTTATGAAAACTTTTCTTTCCCCCATGTTCTTTCAGTTTTTCTGATTATTCTAAGGAGAGGACCTTAAATATAGTATCTATATGTAGGCATCATCAGAAGGAGGAGTTGTCAATCTGAGATGGGGCATGAGCCACTGGGCACAAACTAGAGGTTAGCAGAATTATGGAAGTTTCTTTACAGATCTCTTAAATAGTGGGTAGAGGCTTGAAGGAACACCAAGCCTTGGATATCAGTAGATTAACTTCTTTCTACAGCAGATCATCTGGGGCAGTAAAGCATGCTGGATGATTTGAATTTTTAATAACCTTTGCATTCCCACGCTAACCTCCATCAATATTATTATTATTTAATTTTTTTATTTTTGATACTGGGGATTAAACCCAGGGACACTTAACACTTAACAACTGAGCCACGTCCCCAGCCCCCCCATATATATATATATATATATATATATATATATGTTTTATATAGAGACAGGGTCTCACTGAGCTGCCTAGGGCCCCTCTCAGTTGCCAAGGCTGGCTTTGAACTCAAAATACTCCTGCCTCAGCCTTCTGAGCTGCTGGGATTACAGGCATGTGCCATGGTGCCCAGCTCCCAAACTCCATTTTTAATTAAAATTTCTGTGCCTAAGGCTTGGGAATCTGCATTTAGCAAGGGCCTCCTAGTGAACTGTATTTGTGTATGTGTGTGCTGAGAATGAATCCCTGGCCCTAAATAGGTAAGCATGTGCTCTACCACTTAACTACATCCCTATCCTCCAGGTGATTTTTCTTTTTTTTAATTTATTTTTTGGAACTGGGAATTGAATCAAGGGAGCTTCACCACTGAGCTACATCCCCAGTCCTTTTTATATTTTATTTTTGAGACAGGATCTTGCTAAATTGGCTTAGGATCTTGCTAAGTTGCTGAAACTGGCTTTGAACTTGTGGTCCTCCTGCCTCAGCCTCCTAAATTGCTGGGATTACAGGCATGTACCACTGTGCCTGTCTCCAGGTGATTTTTTTCAGACCCTTTAATATTTAAGTACCCAGTTTTAATAATCCTATTATTTTATTTTAACAGGTAAAATCAGGCAGTATATTTGACAATTTCCTTCTTACAAATGATGAAGAGTTTGCTGAAGAGGTTGGAAATAAGACCTGGGGAATAAGAAAGGTAAGATGTTCCCCCACCCTGTATTCCAAATGTCTGTGTCCTCAGTTGTGCACTGTTATTTGCATTAATTTTTTTTAGTTATAGATGGACACAATACCTTAATTTAATTTATTTATTTGTTTGTGGTGCTGAGGATCCAACTCTGTGTCTCACATGGGCAAGGCAAGCGCTCCACCACTGAGCTACAACTCCAGCCCCTATTATTTGCATTTTAAAAAATCAGTCTCACATCATGACCCACAGCTGGTCACATGGCCTTGAGAAGTGAGACAAAGAACTCACATTCATTGGACATCTACAACTCTGTACTCATGACTCTGTGAGTACTTTGCAATATTCACCTCAGCCCTTAAGATGACCTAAAAAGATATTATTACTTCCATTTTTCAGATGTAGAAACTTAGATTCAGAGTATAAACTGTCCAAGGTCGACCACATGCATTCTTTAACTTGATGAGTTCAAGTTTGAACCCAGAACTCATATACCTTTTGTGCATCATGCTGAGTACTCAGTGTGGTGCTCTAGGAGGGAGCCACTGAGCTCATTTTGGATGGATGGCTTGCAGAAAGTGCTGTTTACTAGCTTCTCTGCCCTCCCAGAACTATTGTATGGGTGGAGTAATACTTGAGACAATGGCCTTATGATAGTGACACCAGGCATCCAGATGTCCTGGCTCTGCAGGAAGGCCCATTCAAGCAGGGTGTAGCCAGTGCTTGACTATCCAACAGGAAACATCCTTAAAGTTCTTGCAAAGCATAGACACCAAAAAAAAAAAAAAAAAAAAGGTACTTGATACTTCCAAAAAAGCTTTAAAGTAATAATTATGGGGAAAAGTTATTAGACTTTTTTATACCTTTTAGTATGGTTTTGTCTTGTTTTTTTGGGGGTTATCATCAAATATTATTTGAGTCACTATTACATATTGGTTAGGAGTATGAGTTTTCGTTAGAATCAAGGCATGCATCATACTTAGGGCTGGACTACTGCTTTCCCTTGGAAAGAAAAAAATTGGGTTTGTATTGTTCCTTGACATCTACCAAATGTAACAATTTTGCAAGTTAAAAAAAAAGAGTATGAGTTTTGGGGCTGGGGTTCTGGCTCAGTGGTAGAGTGCTTGCCTAGCATGTGTGAAGCACTGGGTTCGATCCTCAGCACCACATAAAAATAAATAAACAAAATTAAAGGCATTGTGTTCATCTGTAACTAAAAAAAATTTTTTTTAAAGAGTATGAGTTTTGGAACTAGACTGCTTAGATTCAAATTCAGGCTCCATTCTTCACTGGCTGTATAAACTTGAGCAAGTTATTTAACCTCTTTATTATTTGGAAATAATGATAGCAACTATCTCATAAGTTACTGGCATACAATATGTGCTTAATAATAACTATTATTATTGAACCGTTTGTTCACTTGACAAATATTTGCCTGTTCAAAGCTAGGTATGTAGCCAAGAAATAAAGAATTTTTTGCCTCCATGGGGCTTACATTCAATTTGGGGAGAGCAATAAGAAATGTATAAAGAAGTCCAAACTTCAGATCCTATGTTTAGAAAGTAGGACAAGTAACACTTACCTCATGCATTGCAGTGAGGAATATAAATGATGTGTGTAGATTGTTTAGCTCTGTGTTCAGCAGCAACAGTAGGCATTCAATAAATATTTGGTAATTCTGAATCAATTTTTATTTACAAATCACACACACACACATTTTCATCCCACACATTTGAAATTTTGTGTGCAAATAAATACCATCCCAAAAAGTTTTTAGGCTATGGGAAGATGCCAGATATTCTAAAGTGGGTTAACTTTGTTTATTCCTTCTGTAAATTACTTTGAAATTTCACATTTTAAACAGGACATAGAAAAGCAATGGAGAGAACTGTATGAAGAAATGGAAAAAAGAAAACAGGAAGAAGAGGCCAAGAAGAGAAAGGAAGAGGAAGAAGAACGGGACGATGACATCTGGGGACTTGAAAAAGAGGAAAATGAAGAGGATCCCGAAGAGGAACCAGGAAATTCTGACAGGCAGGTGCAGGAAGATAATGAAGAAAGAGGTTTGCTGGGTGAAAATGAAGAAGTCCGTGTTGACCAGAAGGATGAACTGTAATTGGGGAAAAAATGATGATGCTCTGAAGCAGATGATGGTACTTAGAAGGAGAAATGTTTAATGCACCAATTTTTTAAAATGTGTGGAAAGAAAAGGAAAAATGAAAAAGGAGACTGTTGGAAGAAACTTTGGGTTTTTATTTTCACCCACCTCCTCTGCTCTGCAAGATCTTCAGAAAGTCTCATCACCTCTTGGGATCATTTCCTTATTAGTGGAAAGGAGAGATCATTTCTATTTCATGAGGTTGTTGTAGGGATTAAAATGAGCTAATATGTGTAAAGTGCCTGAATATAAATATATAGTCAAAAGCAGTAACTATGTTAGAAGTCAGCCTGGGCAACTTAATGAGACCAGGTCTCTAAATAAAATTTTAAAAAGGGCAAGGATGTAGCTCAGTGGTAGAGCAGTGGCCTAGCATGTGTGAGGCCCTGGGTTTGATCTCTAGTATTGCAGAACAAATAAGTTAATTAATTAATTAAGTTGTAGCTATGAAAATTAGCATTATCATGGTGTTTAAAATTGTTGACACAGGTTAATCTGTGTCAACCTGATCTTCATTTTCAATTTGTCCCAGTATACCTAAGGATTTTATTTCATTTAAATATTTCTATTGCTTAGTCTTTGTTGAGTAGCGCTGATGCTTGTACTTGTGCCCATTGATGTTTTCATCTTGCAAATGTATCAAGCACTTAGAAACAAAATATGATTTCCTCTTAACATAAGGAAAGCTACTTTATTTGTTTGTTTGTTTATTTATTTATTTATAATACTGGGGACTGAATTCAGGAGCACTCGACCACTGAGTCACATCCCCAGCCCTATTTTGTATTTTATTTAGAGACAGGGTCTCACTGAGTTGCTAAGCACTTCGCTTTTGCTGAGGCTAGCTCTGAATTTGCAATCCATTCTCTTCTCTGCTGTTTTGTGCCCTAATTTTTTTTCTTTATTTTATTTTTTGGTGGTGCTGTGGGTTGAACCCAGTGCCTCACATGTGCAAGGCGAGTGCTCTACCACTGATCTACAACCCCAGCCCCCGCTAATTTTTAAATAATTTTTTCCATATTTGCAAGTTCGTTGGTCTTGTATCTTTTCTGTACCACCTGTTCACACACCATTATCACTTGCATTCTCATCCTTTACAGATTACACTTTCTCATGAAGTTGTGGAGCTCCTACAGTGTGCTTATCTAATATTCATAGTGGTCACTTGTTCTGGTTCTGTTAGTAAGGGGCAGGGCCAGTATTTGAACTCAAGTTCTTTTGGTTTCAAAGCTTATCCTTCCACCACACCAATCAGTTGAATATGTGAGTACCTAACTGCTATTGAATACAGAGTAGGCAGCCTTCTACATGGAAGAAATGACCTTTTAAGTGTACTTTAAAAAAAAAATTACATCCACTATCCAGTGAGTCAGGCTCAGACATGACTGTCATATGGTTCAGTAAACCATAACACAGGGCTTCAGATACAAATCTGGAACATGGTAGGTGCTCATTTAATATTAGTTGGAAAAAGTGAACAAAACTCTGCCTGGGGGTTTCAGGGAAGACTTTGTGAATGAAGGGAGATCAAATAATGCATGAGTCTGTCCAGTGAAGAAGAAGTGTGGACCTAATTTCAGAATCAAAGAGTAGGGTACTTAGATGACAGGCAGTGGGTGGTAAGATCATGGAGGAGCAGCAAGAACTTCATCCTTCCCTTCTGCAGGCTGCCTTGTGTAGTTTAGAGACCTTAAAAATCTATGAAATACTCTCTGGATAATGAAGCTTGATTTTATACCTACTTCTATAGCATCAGAGTCTTCCCATTATGAAAAAGAGCAAGGCTACAGGGGCTGAGTCGGAACATTTTGTCTTGGGGTTAGAGGGCTGGTGTTTGGGGTGATCTAAGTTTTAAGGATGCCAGTCTGATGAGTATTGTTTACTAAAAATATCTGCTCTGCTCAGTCGAGTATATGTTCCACTAATTTTTACATATTTTTAGTATCACCAGATAAAGATAATTATTTTCATGCACATTTTTGAGGGAAGAGTAAAAAATAATGATTCTTTGAATATTTTTTGAAGATTCGGCACCCACCTTTGCTAAATTTTCTTTTGTCATTTATTTAGTTATTTATTTATTTAATTTTTAATATTTATTTTTCAGTTATCGGTGGACACAACATCTTTATTCTATTTGTATGTGGTGCTGAGGATAGAACCCAGTGCCCTCGCGCATGCCAGGCAAGCATGCTACCGCTTGAGCCACATCCCCAGCCCTATTTATTTATTTATTTATTTATTTTAGTTGTTGATAGAATTCTATTTTTATTTATATGTGGTGCTGAGAATTGAACCCAGTGCCTCACACATGCTAGGCAAGTGCTCTACCCCTGAGCTATAACCTAAGCCCTTGTCTTTTATTTTGATCAATTGTATAAATACACTTTTTTTTTTCAAAAATTAAGGTAAATTTAAAAAGAAAAAAATGTGTACATAGTTTCACCCATTATGCATACAGACTTTGAAAAAAATTTTTTGTTTCTTTTTAGGATTTATATTTTAAATACCACTGTTCTGCCACTGAATCATATTCCTTCAAGTGATTCAAATTTTTTTTCTAATTTTATTTAATTAATATTCAAAAGAAACTGATTTTGCTGTGAAAAATTTGGAGCTGACATATGTATTAGGAAGAAAATCAAGGCAGGCATGATGGTGCACATCTGTACTCCCAGCTATCTGAGAGGCTGAGACAGGAGGATCTCAAGTTTGAAGCCAGTCCAGGCAAATTAATTTAGACCCTGTCTCAAAATAAAATTCAAAACAGAAAAGGGCTGGGGACGTAGCTCAGTGGGGGAGCATGCACAAAGCCCAGGGCTCAATTCCCATAAACACACACTCTCTCTCTCTCTCTCTCTCTCTCTCTCTCATACACACACACACACACACACACACACACACACACACACACACTATTCTAAAATCCAGAGATAGCTGTGCAATATTTATTGTACATATTTTCTGCCAGTTTTGTCTCCATGTGTTGATTGGTTAGTTCGACTTAGGGCATATGGCATTTTATCATTTTTGGTCTGTGACAATGTAACTTTTAAATTTTATTTATTTTTCTCCCTGTATTTCTTTACCCTTGTTTTTAATTTTTTTTTAACCTAGGGGTTGCTGTCCTTTTACTTATTTTCAATGGTTTTGTATATCTGGTATTTCAAATATAATCTTCTATTATCTTATCTACTTTGACCAGTGTCTTTTTTAAAATCTTATTTATTTATTTAGTAGATGGACACAATATCTTTTTTTTAATTTATTTTTATGTAGTGCTGAGGATTGAACCTAGGGCCTCACATGTGCACGGCGGGCACCCTACCACTCAGCCCCAGCCCCAGCCCCCAGTGTCTTTTTAAAAATATTTTATTAGTTGTTGATGGACATTTATTTATTTATTTGTTTGTTTGTTTGTTTATTTATTTATTTATATGTGGTGCTGAGAATTGAACCCAGTGTCTCACACATGCTAGGCAGGCACTCTACCACCTGAGCTATATCCCCAGCCCTATATTTGTGTTGTAGTTTGTGTTTTTGAAGTTTCATTCTTCCCTTCTCCTCAGTCCCAAACTATAATAGTCTCCTAATATTTTTTTATAATTTTAGTTTTCACATTTATTGTGTCTTTAATCCTTTTGGAAGCTACTCATATAAGATGCAAAATTGTTGAAATATGATAATTACACTATTCAAGCCTTGATATATCAGTTTCTGAGAGGAGGATATTAAAATCTTCAGCCACAGTTATGCATCTGTATTTCTCCCTATGGGTTCTATGTATTTTCTGTCTGTATGATTAGGTACATCCATGTGTTGTATCTTTTGTTTCTATTGTTATCTTTTTAGGTTTTTTTTGTTATCTATTGTTTCTTTTATGAATACGTAATAATTTTTTATCTCTTAGTTTTTGAGACTAAAATTATTCTTTGACAGATGTTAAGATCACAACCCAGTTCATATTTGCCTGGTGTATCTTTTTATTTTTATTCTGTCTTTTTGTATTTTTAAGTATGTCTCTTCTTCTAGCTAATTTATTGTGTAATTTTATTCCCCACTGGGAATTAAATTCAAAGCTTTGTGCATGGTAGGAAAGTGCTTCGATGCTCAGTCTCATCCCTTTTTATTTTTTATTTTGAGGCAATGTCTCACTAAATTTCCAAGGTTGGGCTTGAATTTATGAACCGCCTGCTCAGTCTCCTCAGTTGCTGGGATTACAGGTGTGAGCCACAGCACCCTGCTTGAAATTTTTAAAAAACCAATTGGGAGCGGCTAAGGCGATAGTTCAGCGGTAGAGTGCTTACCTAGCACATGTGAGGCTCTGGGTTCGATCCTCAGAACCACATACAAATGAATAAATAGAATAAAGGTGTTAAAAAAAAATTCGTTCCTTTAAAAAAAAAAGCCAATTGGCAATATTGACATTTTTACATTTAATATACTGTACATTAAGATTTAGTTCCACCATCTGTAGAGGCAGAAAGATGTGAAGCTTTTTCTCATACATTCTAAGGGTCATATCAGATACCCCTATAACAAAGGAGACATTAATAAGAGAAAAGCATAACATATTATTTTAATGAAAGATTTAGATGACAGCTCCTGTCCTTACTCACGCTGAGAAACAGAGGCAGAGCCCAGCTGAGCGCGGGGGCAGGGCTGGGGCAAAGCTGGCTCAGCACTTGAACAAGGGCAGGCTGAGAGCCAGGCTCAGGACAGACTGAGAGTTCAGGCAGGGCCCTGGCTGGGCCTGATGGGAGATGGGATAGGGTTGGGCTAAGAGGCCTCGCTCGAAGGGCCAGGTGGGGTGACACACAAGGAAGGGCTAGGCTGAGAGCCCGGCAGTTCCCAGCTCAGAGCTTGGGCAGGACAGTTATAGTGCCTGACAGTGATAGTGTCAGGACAGAACAGGATCAAAAAGGGATTTGGGGGGGCTTACATGACAAGGGAACATTCAGAAATAAAGACTCAAAGATTCAGGGGAAACTATTTTTATACTTAGATTCAATGAAGAATGGACAGTCACGTAAAAAAATGTGGTTGGAAAAAAAAAGATATGACCTCATGGTAATAGACTGAGAAGGGAAACCCATCTTGGCTTCTGAGATATGGGACAGGAGCTTTCCTGCAATGAGGATCTTAATGACCTTCTGTCAGACAAGGCAGGTCAGAGAAGCTCTTTATGGCCAGCTCTTATACAGAAAAGGAGGTGAGGTTAGGGTGATATTTCTAGTTTCTATGACCCACCTTGGGGATGTGGTATATTTTGTTTTTTATGACTAACTTTGGGGAAGAAAGAGGGATGGGAGGCAGAAAAGTGGGAGAAGGTCAAAGGGAGACTTTGCTTCTGAGGCTCTTTCAATGTCCTTCAGTACAAAGTACAACATGCCAAAGTGACATATTTTGGAATATTGCTTTCTGAGCCCCAATATATCAATTTACTATATATTCCTTTTTAATTTTTAACCTTCCATTGGGTAGGATGAGTTTTATTGTGCTGTTTTATTTATTTATTTGTTTTTAGTTTTTGATGGACCTTTATTTTATTTATTTGTATATGGTGCTGAGAATTGAACCCAGTGTGTCACACATGCTAGGCAAGCGCGCTACCACTGAGCCACAACCTCAGCTCCATGTGCTGTTGTTTTAAAACTTTTTTTTCAGTTGTAGATGAACACAATAACTTTATTTATTTTTTATGTAGTGCTGAGCATTGAACAATGCCTCATGCATGCTCAGCAAGAGCTCTACCACTGAGCTACAACCCCAGCCCTTATTTTGCTGTTTTATTATATAAATTATATAAATATATAAATTATATAAATATATATTTATATATTTTATTATTATATATAATAATATTTTCTCATAGAGGTAGTCTGTACCTCAGACTCTCAGTCATGGGTTTAAGAATAAATTTTAAAAAAACACTCTAAACTTGATGCTCAAAAATTAAATATCTTGTGTCTGAACTGATCCAATCACTGTTGCTGAAGCAGAGGGTATTTGAACTTCAAAGAAAACATAGGGTATTTAAAAAATTTTTTTTTTAGTTGTAGTTGGACACAATGCCTTTATTTTATTTATTTATTTAGTTAGTTGTAGATGGACACATATCTTTATTTATCCATTTTACATGGTGCTGAGGATCGAACCCAGGACCTCATGCACACAAGGCAAGCACTCTACCACTGAGCTACAACCTCAGCCCCTATTTTATTTATTTTTATGTGGTGCTGAGGATCGAACCCAGAACCTTGCATGTGCTAGGCAAGCGTTCTACTCTGAGCCACAATCCCAACCCCAAACATAGGGTATAGTTACCAAAGGATGGGGGAATGGAGACTGGGTGACCATAAAATTATATGTCTTCTTTCAGATGAAGTAAATTTATTTGAGTCTCTATTTATTCATTTGTGTAATGGCTATAATACCTACATCAAAGGGGAGATTTGAGGAGCAAATTAATAACAGATATGAATATCCTTTGTGAATTATAAAGTACTGTACAAAGACTAGTCATTATTCTTGCTTTTGCATGCATCACGTGGTATTTAGATGTTGGTATTTATCTTAATGGTTGCAGGGGAAATACTACCCTACCTAGTATTCTCCTTAAATTATGCTGATGTCCATATAATTGATTTTCTTTTCCCAAGAACAAAAAATGAGCAAGATATCAGGATTATGTTTGACCTGGAAGTCAGTTCCATCCAAAGAGTCCTAAAGTCTAGATCAAGGTAACTTGTTAGTAGCCTTCAGGATGCACACAGCTATACACTTGGTACGATGGTGCCAAACTGGGATCCAGTTCCTTCTCTACCTTGAATCAGATATGAGGCCCTAACTATGTTACTCATATTGTCTGAGCCTCAAAGTCCTTGCCTAAAAATCAAAGGTCATAAGAAGACCTATCTCTTAGAATATGGTGGTATTAAATAGGATTATATATAAAGGTCCTTGGCCTAAGAGAAGATCTCGTTTTGTCAGACATAAACTTGCATCTCTTTATTGAATACTTACTAACTTTCATTCTGCTATCTTATAACTAAGTTGAATGTAGGTTCATTCTCAACTCTAAAATACATTAAATTGCTCTGTTTCCTTGGAAAATAGCTGTTGTCTCCCTCCAGACCTTGTATCTTCAGAATTTGGACCATCAATACTTGCCAGGAGGATAGGGTCTCAGAAGAGAAATCTTTTTCCTTATTGGCGATTGGATTTGATAATTCTGCCTTTTTTCACATAGGAAGGATTTAGATTCAGACCAAACTGAAAGATAGTGTATACTTGCTGTGTTTACTGAAATAGGTTCTACCACATGATTGCTAATAAACTCATAATAAGTCCATGAATTAAGTACTGATATCTTCATTTTACTGATAAGGAAATGGAAGGTCACATAAATTAAATAACTCGACCTAGGTAAGAAAGCCGATTAAGAGATGGGAGACATGGGTCTGGAGGTGTAGCTCAGTGGTTGAGCACTTTCCAAGCATGTGTGAGAACTAGAGTTCAATCCCAGCACCACAGAGAGAAGGGGGGCAGTCTAGTGTAATATAAGGAATATGGGCTTTGGAATCAGATTTAAATTAGGATCCCCACACTGCCATTTACTATATCTCCAACTTTGGTTCAGTACCTAAGCTTTTAACTCTCAGTTTCCTCATCTGTATGGTGGGGAACTATACAGATCTGATTGATCTTCTATAATGTTGTGAGTTTGAGTTGAGAGTACATGTAAAACACCATGTGGTACATGGTAGGTGCTTCATAAATATTCAGGTACTTGATAAGTGTGTGACAAGAGCCCAGAGCCTATAGAACCTACATAGAGTATTGACTTGCAGGGAGTTCCAATTATCATCAAACTCCTTTAAAACATTTCATTGAACATTCAAATACTTACCTTACAAATCCCTTGGACTGTGATTCAAAATGACAGTCCCAGGCAGGAAATCAGGCAGCAAGATACAGTGAAAGAAGCACATGGGTGGTGCTTCTTTCACTGTATCTTGAGGCCTGGCATCCAGTGCTGGCTCTTATTCAGTGTGTGTGGAATCTTGAGCATGGCACTTTTTTACCTCCCTGAACCTCAATTTCCTTATTTGTTAAACAGAAACAATATTCTTTACCTCCCATGGTTGCAGGAGGTATAAAGGCAGATGAATGCAAATGTTTTTCTTACATTTTGGAAATGCTATATTAATGCAACCAGTTGGTAGTTTATGTTTACTATTCTCTCCAGAGAGGGGGGAAAAAAAGAATTGGACTCAATGATAAACTGTGGCTTGTCGCAAGAGAGCATTCTTGGGGAAACTCAGGCCATAGTATGGCCTGTTTAAGTATTTGTTACTGCTACAACAGCAACTTATACTCAAATATCATTCACTATGCCCACTAAATTGTCCTCCTCGTGAAAGGCAATATTCTGTAGGCGCTCCCCTCCCAAACCCTGCTTAGACTGGGACTGGGTTTATGACCTAAAGGCAAGTGACCTACAAATGTGGCCTGGCTCCTCAAGAATGAGTTGGTCAAATCAATATTTCTTTCTTAGGAATTCGAATCAGGAAGCATGAGATGATTGAGGGCAATTAGCAGCAATAAAAACTATGACTAATAGGATGTAAAGAATGAGGCATGAGGTCAATTAAGGGTATGTATAGGAGGAGTCAGAGCCGGGGCTACAACAATCCAAAGTGATGAGGATGAAGAAATTATGAATACACTGAAGTAATGAAGCAGAATATGATAAAATATGTCTATGCAATAATTATCTCTAGAGTTTCTTCTATGAACAGGAAACTGAGTTTGTCTCTGAATATATAAAAGTGAGACACAGACTTTGCCTTCACAGCACTTGATTTTTTTTAAACATTTTTAAACATTTTTTTAGTTGTAGATGGACACAATATCTTTGTTTTATTTATTTGTTTATTTTATGTGGTGCTGAGGATGGAACCCAGCACCACATAAAATAAATAAACACTCAACCACTGAGCCACAACCCCCCCCCGCAGCACTTGATTTTAGTGGAGAAGACAGACGTTAAAACAAGTATGGGGCTGAGAGAGAGCCAAACAGGAAGGGACCTAATTCAAAAATAGCATGGGAGGGAAGGTCTCTGAAGAAAAATTAGAATGAGACTTGAAGAATGAAGTAGAACCAGCCATGAGAAGAATATTTGAAGTAGAAGATGTCAATGGCTTTTAGCAGAAAAGAGCTAATCATGTTCAATGAAGCTGGGGAAAAGACACATGTATGAAACAAAGGAAAGGAAAGAGAAGCATAGATGAATTTGCAGGGGTAAGCAAGAGGTGACAACCCAGAATCTTATAGGTCTTGGTAAAGAGTTGGGAATTTAGTTCCATCAGCATTTGAGGCTGGTTAATGACATGACTCAGTAAAGTGTACTAGAGAACCTTAACAAATAAGGAATCAGTCTGTCCTAAAACTAAGTTCTATCGTTTATCAGCTGTATAATCTTGGGCAAATTACTTAATCTCTCTGTGTCAAAGTTTTCTCATCTATAAAATTGAGATACATTTGGGTATTATCTCATGGAGTTGTTATGGAAAAAGTATGTGTGTGTGTGTGTGTGTGTATATATATATATATATATATATATATATATATATATTACATATATTAAAATATTTATAAGTAAGCCAGGTATGGTGGTGCATGCCTATAATCCCAGTGGTTCAGGAGGCTGAGGCAGGAGGATTGCAAGTTCAAAGCCAGCCTTAGCAACTTATCAAGGCCCTAAGCAACTTAGTGAGACCCTGCCTCAAAATAAAATATAAAAAAAGGGCTGGGGATGTAGCTCATTGGTTAAGTGCCCCTGGGTTCAATCCTTGGAACCATAATAATAATAATAATAATAATAATAGTAATAGTAATAAATGTATATGTTTAGATCTTGAGCATGGCACTTTTTACATGTTTTTACTTAAATTATATACATATATGTGTATATATACATATATAAAAATATATGTTATATATATACACACACATATATGTTTTTACTTATATATATTTTTCCAGTTACTGGCACATAGCCAACACACAATAAATGTAAGTTTATATTAGTATTTTGTTTTTAAAAAAATCATTGTAACTACTACATGAAGTGAATGTGTGGGGAAGAAAAACAAGAAGATAGGGCACGGTGCAAGGAAGGCCAACAAGTAGTCTGTGTGAGAGATGAAAGGTGAAGTGGTGGTGGACACAAAGAGGAATGGACCAATTTGATGTAAATTTGGAGATGAAATTTTCATGTTTTGCAGATGGACTGGACATTGTAGTTGAGGAAAATGGAGGACTCAAGAATGACCTGTAGGTTTCCGGCTAGTGCAGCTAGGTAGATGGAGGTGACATTTACTGAGAGAAATTAGCTGGAGAAGCTGATTTGGCAGGGAAATTAGGAGTTCTATTTTAGACATGTTAAACTTGAGACGTCCATGAGAAATTCAAGTGGATGTCAGTTAGGCAACTGGTTATAAGTTTGGACACCAGAAGAGAAGACTGGGGCAAAGATATGAATTTGGATATGGTCATTAGCACAATCAGCATTTGAAGACAGAATTAGTTGAAATCATCTAGTAGAGAATTTAGAGAGAAGTGGAGGATGCCAAGAAGAAGCCTGAGGAGCAGTATATTTTAGGGGGATTGAATAGAAAAGGAGAAGGAGGAGAGGCCTGTGAAGAGAGAGTAAAGCTAGAGGGATATGGGAATATGAAAACCAAAAGAGGACAGAGTTTCAAGAACACTGGAGAGGCAGTCGAGCATGCAAGGTCAAGTATGACAAGAATAGAGACATACTGGTCATTGACGAGTAGTTTTCAGGAGTAGCTTCAGTAAGTGGGGGGCCCAAATAAGAATTGAATAGGTTGGGGGCTGGGGTTGTATGTAGCTCAGTGGTAGAGCGCTTGCTTAGCACGTGTGGGGCGCTGGGTTAGATCCTTAGCACCACATAAAAATAAATAAATAAAATAAAGCGATTGTGTCCAACTACAACTAAAAAAACCAAAATATTTTTTTAAAAGAATTGAATAGTTTGAAGAATAAATTAGAGGTGTGCTTGCTTTGACAGCACATATGCCAACACTGGAACAATGCACAGAAAATGGGCATGATACCTATAAAGAGATGACACACAAATTTGCGAAGCAACCCATATACTTTTAGCATAGATTTGAATTTGGGGACAGTTCAAAAATGAAAATTAAATCAAGGAGAATGGAAGGAATCCTAAAAGCAAATATCAACAGAAATAAATTAATTTAAATATCTAATGCAACCACTCTGGAGGAAAAGAAAAAAAATTCAAATACTTCTGAATACAGTACTTTCAATACACAACTTTATTCTAAAACCAAAATTGTAAAGAAATCTTGAACCTTATTTAGTGTGTTATTTTTGGTAATGGAATGATTATAGCAACGAGGAAACTATTTTGTGTGCATTATAACACTGAGTAAATGAAAAAGACACAGATGTTATTGGGAGCCTGAGCTCTCACTGTGGGAAAAGGGAAGTGCAAATAAAGACCCCTGTGATATAGAATTGGAATTAGAGGCGCCAGTAATGAATTCATGATTAAAAATAGTTACATAAATTAAATTGCTGTTTTCCCCCTTGGCTCTGTTTATTAAAAGGGCCTAGAAGCAATTATACCCAGTAGCAATGAGCATATTTGGTGCCCACATCTTGGTTTCTAAATACCATTCCCCCACTACAAGGGAATCTCATTGGAGAAATGGCTGATTTCCAGAAATAGCCCATGGATATATAGCATGACTGGAACATCTTCTATGAGAAAGTAGGAAGTGTTAAAAAAAATTGATGAGGACACATCAAAAGTACACAGAAGTCAAGCTGAACATGGTGGCACATGCCTATAATCCCATCAACTCCAGAGGCTGAGGCAGGAGGATTGCAAGTTTGAGGACAGCTTAGGCAACTTAGAGAGATGCTGTCTAAGAAAAGGGGTAGGGACTGGTGGGTGTACCTCAAGGGTAGAGTGCCTGGGAAAAGAAGGAAAAAAAAAAAAAAGACACAGAAACCGGCTTGGCAGGGCTCTCATTAGCCAACCTTGAGACAAGTTGAATATAATATGTAAATAAATAAGAGAGAATGGAAAGATCTCACAGTAGAATGCCAACTAAAAAATGCACATGAGCTGTGCACAGTGGTGTACACCTATAATCCCAGCGGCTCGGGAAGCTGAGGCAGAAGGGTTGTGAGTTCAAAGCCAGCCTCAGCAAAAATGAGGTACTAAGCAACTCAGTGAGACCCTATCTCTAAATCAAATACAAAAATAGGGCTGGGGATGTGGCTCAGTGGCCGAGTGCCCGGAGTTCAATCCCCAGTATTCCCTCAAAATACATATGAAATGATGAAGTTAGAAAATCTCAGTTTTGCAACCATCATAGTAATTGATTGAGACAAGAATTATCCATGAAGGTTGGGCAAAAGTTTGAAGAGGAATGGGATATTTATACCTTTCCACACATTACTCATTATTTACATAACAAAAAATGCTAACTGTATGGTGAGAAACATGGCAGATACCACCCACCTGATCAAAGTGAACACAATCAATAATGGGCCCAAAGGACATGGTGTTTCTCCTTGTATGATGCACTGAGAAAGATACTACCTCAAGAGGCACAGTGGGGCAACCCTGTAACCCCAGTGGCTCAGGTGGCTGAGACAGGAGGATCCCAAATTGGAGGACAGCCTCTGCAACTTAGTGAGACCCTGTCTCAAAATAAAAAAGAACTGGGGACTGGAGATGTAGCTCAGTGGAAGAGCACCTGCTTAGCAGTGTGAGGCACTGGGTTTGATTCTCAGCAGCTCATATAAATAAATTAAATAAAGGTCCATCAACAACTAAATATATATTAAAAAAAATAAAAAAGGACTAGGATGTAGTTCAGTGGTAGAGAGACTGGGTTCCATCCCCAGTACAGCTTTAAAAATAAATAAATAAATAAAATTAGTGTTGCAATCTGCCACCTCCCCCAAAAAGAAAATGCAAACTTAATCAAGCAGAAACATAGGACAAACCTAAATGGAAAAATCTATATAATACCTGGCAAGTATTCTTTTTTGAAAATTTATTTTTAAATTTATATATGACAGCAGAATGCATTACGATTCTTATTACACAAGTAGAGCACAATTTTTCATATCTCTGGTTGTTTATACAGTATATTCACACCAATTCGTGTCTTCATACTTGTACTTTGGATAATAACGATCATCACATTCCACCATCATTAATAACCCCATGCCCTTCCCTTTCCCCCCAACCCCTCTGCCCTATCTAGAGTTCATCTATTCCTCCCATGCTCCTGCTCCCTATCCCACTACGAATCAGCCTCCTTATATCAGAGAAAACATTCGGCATTTGTTTTTTTGGGGATTGGCTAACTTCACTTAGCATTATCTTCTCAAACTCCCATCCATTTACCTGCAAATGCCATGATTTTATTCTCTTTTATTGCTGAGTAATATTCCATTGTGTATATATGCCACTTTTTTTTTTTTACCTATTCATCTATTGAAGGGCATCTGGGTTGGTTCCAGAGTTTGTGAACTGTGCTTTAAAAGCGTGAATATTATGAATAATGAGGAAAGACTGGAGAACAATTCTAGATTAAAGAAGACTAAAAAGTAATGAAAGTTAAATGCAATGCATAATTTGGATTAAGCACTGGATCAGACCCAAATGGAGGGTTGGCCCGTTGTATGAAACATTATTGGGCCAATTAGTAAACTTTGAATATGGCTATGTATAAGGACTATATCAATTGTAAGTTTCCAAAATTCAATCGTCATACTTGGTAGGTATGTAGATATAAAGAGAATATCCTTATTTTGAGATATACACACTGAAATATTTAGGGTATCTGGGATAAATTCAAATGGTTCATAAAATACATACAACCATGTACATTCAAGTACACATACATCCACACTCAAAGAATGTGGTAAAATGTTAAGCTCTGGTACATCTGGTGTTCTTTGTAATATTTGTGCAACTCTTCCACATGTTTGGAATTATTTCAAAGGAAAATGTTAAAACATAAATTGGAGGCACAGAAATAGAAGCACTATGTAGATAACTCTCAAAATTTTGTCTGTGGGACTGGGGATGTAGCTCAGAAGTAGAACAACTTGCAGAATACACTAGGCCCTGGATTTGGTCCACAGAATGACAGAAAAGAAAAAAAAAATGGCTGTGAAGAGGAGCAGATAAATGGAACCAGAGAAAGTATCAAGGCTATTAAATCATAAGATAGCTCTCTTTAAATATAGGTGATACTAGTTGGGTGCAGTAATGCACCCTTGTAATGCCAGCTACTCAGGAGACTCAGGCAGGAGGATTGCAAGCTTGAAACCAGCCTGGGCAACATAGAAAGACCCCATCCTGTGCTTTCCAACAAAATATAGAAAATGCTAAAACAGATTTGTTTTCTGATGACAACCAGTACAGTCTCAATCCCTCTTTTAAAGAGAAGCCTAGATCAGATATCCTCTAAGGGCCTTTCCACCTCAAGTCCTCTGTGACTCCCATGACCACTAGACATCATGAGCTCTTCTGAAGGCATGTTTTATTTCTTAAACTGCAAACAGCAAAAGACATCTGGGCCACCACCACTTGAGGGCAGTACAAAATGATGCTGCATGTGGTTCTGATGGTTTTATTGTTTCGGCTCTGGAACAAAACAAAAGCCCTTTACATGATTACCAGTCCAATGTATTGGGTGAAAATAAAGTTCCTGCCAGTACACCACTTTTTCCAAGTGTTTAAATTCTTATTACATAGGGATATCAAAAGACAAGCCCAACATAATTCATAACAGAGTTTGAGAAGAGGAGTAACTGAGTGAAAGGATCACATGCCTTGGGAAAATGCTGATGCATATTATGAGTTTAATAAAAAAAATAGCTGTTAATAGAAGATTAGAACATGTCAGAGTTGAAAAGCACGTTAGAAAGGAGGCTGAATACAGCCCCTTAATTTTGAAGGCAGGACCCTGAGCTCAGAGGAGGGAAGGAGCTTGACTAAAGCCACAATGACAAGGTAGAGAAGGAAATGATTTCAACACTTATCTGGTTAGTCTGTGAAAACAAAGGTTGTGATATTTTCAAGTGACATCATAAATACGGCTTATAGCTGGGTATGGTGATGCATGCCTACAATCCTAGGTACTTGGGAGGCTGAGGCAGGAAGATTTCAAGTTTGGGGCCCCTTGGGCAACTAGCCAGGCATATCTCAAGACAATTTGGTACCAGGGATTGAACCCAGGGATTCAGGAGGATGAGGCAGGAGGATCATTAGTTCAAAGCCAGCCTCAGCAAAAGAGGTGCTAAGCAACTCAGTGAGACCCTGTCTCTAAATCAAATACAAAATAGGGCTGGAGATGTGGCTCAGTGCCCTGAGTTCAATCCCTGGTAACCCCTCCCTGCCCGCCCCACCAAAAAAGCTCTTGACCTCACTGTCCCATCCTCTACACAAAGCCAGGATGATCTTTCTTGTGTTTTTTTTTTTAATATTTTTTTTTAGTTGTAGTTGGACGCAATACCTTTATTTTATTTTTTATATGATGCTGAGGATCGAACCCAGCGCCCCGCACATGCTAGGTGAGCACTCTACCACTGAGTCACAACCCCAGCCCCCTCTTATGTTTTTTTTTAAGTGTGCAATCACATGATTTTAAACATATTCAGACTTGCACAACTCTCACCATTATCTAATTGCTGAAAATTTTCATCATTCTGAAAAGAAACTTTTTACCCCTTTCTATAACTCTGTAGCCTAAACTAGCTCTTTTTCCCCAGGCAACTACAAACCTACTTTCTATGTCTATGGATTTGCCTATCTGAACATTTCCTATAAATATACTCATATAATTTGGGTCCTTTTATTTCTGAATTTATTTATTTATTTATTTATTTTAGTTTTAGATGGACACATACCTTTATTTTATTTATTTATTTTTATGTGGTGCTGAGGATCGAACCCAGTGCCTCACATGTGCTAGGTAAGCGCTCTACTGTGGGAAGCCATTCTCACCCATGATTGGGCACCTCCCTGACTGGGTGTGAGGTGTTCTGGCAAGCTATGTCAGAACTTATCCCCACCCTCTTTAGGTGCGAGAGCCCATCCGTGTGGGGGTGTGACTGACCATTGACCCTGAGACCAATCACTGACCCTGACCTTGGAATGTTGACCTTCATTGGATGGAATTTTCCCCTGAATTTCTTATTCCCCAATAAAAGCCCACTCTCTGGCGTGTTCCCCCTCTCTCCTGCTAGTCTCTTATATAAATCTCGCTACCCCACCAGGTGGCTCGAGGCAGGAGCCAGGAAGGGCTGTCTCTGAACTGGGGAAGAAAAAGGTAAATTGAGTTATGTGTCTTTATTTTGATCTCACTAGTTAACTTCTATGCTTAGGACCTCTAGTATGAAGCTAGCGTGCTGGTCCCGCGGCAGACTACCACTGAGTTACAACCCCAGCACTTATTTCTGAATTTTTTTTACTTAGCATAATGTTTTCAAGGTATATCCATGTTGTATTATGTATCAGTACCCCATTCTTTTTATTGCTGAACAACACTCCATTGTATGGAAATCAAAGTGTATTTATCTATTCATCAGTTGATAGACAAATTTGAGTTGTTTCCACTTAGGGCTATTTTCAATAATACAGCTGTGAACAGTCATATACAAACTTTTGTGTAGACATATGTTTTTTATTCTTTTGGTTATGTATCTAGGAGTAGAATTTGGGGGGCCATATGTTAACTCTAACTTTTTTTGTGTGGTACTGGGGATTGAACCCAGGGGTGCTCCCCCACTAAGCTACATCCCTTTTAATATTTTGAGACAGGGTCTCATTAAGTTGCTGAGGCTGGCCTCAAACTTGCAATCCTCCTGCCTCAGCCTCCCCAGTTGCTGGGATTTAGGCATGCACCACCACACCTGGTATGTGACTTTTTTGTTGCTTTTGTGCTTTTGGTGTCACATCTGGGAAATCAAAAGGTGATGAAGATTTACATCTATGTTTTCTTCTTAGAGTTTTGTAGTGAAGTAACTCTTAGTGTCTTTTAAGAATTTTATAGTCCAATAGTCAAAATGGTCAATGATCCATTTTGAGTTAGTTTCTGTATATGGTATGAGGTAGTGATCCAACTTCATTCTTTCACCTGGGGTTATCCAGTTGTACCAGTATCATCTGTTGACAAGACTATTCTTGGCAACTTAGTTGAATTATCTTGGCTAGTTGAAAATCATGTGACTATTTAGATATGGGTTTATTCTTAAACTCTCAATCTTATTCTATTGATTTAGATGTCTCTATGCCAGTACCATACTATCTTGATACTATTTTGAAGTAAGTTTGAGATGAGTAAGTATGAGTCCTCCAACTTTGTTCTTCATTTTCAATATTTTTTTTTTTGGATATTCTGAGTTTCTGGAAGTTCCATATGAATTTTAGAATCAGCTTCTCAATTTCTATAAGGAAGCTAGCAGGGATTCTGATAGAGATCGCATGGAATATGCACATCAATTTGGGGAGTATTAATAATTTAACAATTTTAAGTCTTCCAATTCACAAATGTGGGAAGTCTTTTCATTTATCTTTTTAATGTCTTACAATAATAAAACTATAATGTTTTATAGTTTTCAGTTGTAAGTATTCACTTCTACTAAGTTTATTCTGATTTTTTCTTTTTTTAAGTTTTGAGACAGGATCTCACTTAGTTGCCCAGGCTGGCCTTAAACTTGCAATCCTCCTGCCTCAGCCTCCCAAGTAGCTGGGATTACAGGTGAGTACAACCCCATGCCTGGTTTATTTTTTCTTTTTGATGTTAACATAGATGAAATTTATTTCTTAGTTTCATGTTCAGACTGTTTATTGTTTTTTTTTTTTAAGATAGAGTGAGAGAGGGAGGGAGGGAGGGAGAGAGAGAGAGAGATTTTAATATTTATTTTTTAGTTTTTGGCGGACACAACATCTTTGTTTGTATGTGGTGCTGAGGATCGAACCCGGGCCGCACGCATGCCAGGCGAGCGCGCTACCGCTTGAGCCACATCCCCAGCCCCTGTTTATTGTAATGTACAGAAATATAATTGATTTTTGTATATTTGTCTTGTGTCTTGCACCTTGCTGAAGTTGTTTATTCTAATAGGTTTTGTTTTTGTTTCCTTAGGGTTGTCTGTATACATAAGTCATCTCATCTGCAAATAAAGATAGTTTTACTTCTTATGTTCCAATTTGGATGCCTTTTATTTATTTTTCTTGTTTAGTTGCCCTGGCTGGAATCAGGGCAACTAAGCAAGAAAAATATGATGAATAAGTACAATGATGAATAAGTGAACCTTCTATAACATGATTTTGAATTTTTATTTCCCTCCCTTAGAGTCTTTCAGTGATTCCACATTGCCCCCAGGATAAAGATCACTTTCTATTAGCATACACAAGGCCAGTTTAAATCTCACCCTAGCCTTGCACCTTCATAAGCTAAAACCTAAACCACCTGAATTACATATTCTTCCCAGATCTTTGCTCTTTTGTGTACGGACCTTTGTGAACATTATTCCCTCTGCCTGGAATACGACCTTTTCTGACTATCCCTTGCTTCACCAAGGTACTTCCTATTTAGTTTTCAGGTTTCAACTTATACACAGTCTCATTAAGAAATCTTTCCCTGGTCCCACAATATGAATGTATTCCTTCACATTTCTGGCATCTTAATCTTCTCCTAACTCTGTTTTATTGCATTTATAATTACCATTGTATTTATCTGGCTTCCTCTCCAGACTGGGTGCTCTTTGAGGGTAGGACCAAGTCTTTTTTATTTTCCTAACTCCTCTTCTTTGTAGAGATCTTAGCATAGTATGTACTAAAACTTGGCTTGTCAAATGATTGAATAGGAATGCAAAGAAGCCTACTAATCTGCTCTTCACAAGTCCCTTGTTCTACAAGCCTCTTTTGGGGATTTTAATCGGTAGTCTAAAAACTAGTCCAAGAGGCCAGCTAGGAGTTTGCAGGATGTATGTAGTTCAATGCTCTTTTATGGGCCTGAGATAATTAATGCACCGTTGAAATTCCAATCAGAATCTTCTCTTGTTAAATAATTTTTAAAAACCTATTCACAGTAGTCTTTGTATGAATGTTTAATTATAGGGACAATTTGTTTTATATAGAATTTCAGATGAATAGTCTTTCAGAAGTAACTTGTTTTCTTGAATCCAATTCTTCAATGTTGAAGATTATTTTTTTCAGATCCCACTTCATTTTGATTTGACTAAAGCTACTACTAAAAAAATTATCTTCTAAGCCAGGTGGGGCGGTACATGCCTGTAATCCCAGTGACACAGGAGGCTGAGGCAGGATTGCAAGTTTGAGGCCAGCCTCAGCAACTCAATGAGGATCAAAGCAACTTAGAGAGAGCCTGTCTCAAAATTAAATAAATAAATAAATAAATAGGGCTGGGGATCTGGCTCACTGGTAAAGTGCCTCTGGGTTCAATCCCTAATAAATATATCAAATTTGACTTCAAATTTAATATATATACTTAATATATATAAAATCTTCTCAAATGCTTATTGTGTGCTAAAAACTTCATATAAATTATTATCATTTAATCCTTACAATCTGTTCAGTGAGGCAGTAGTGATTATAATCTACTTTTTATCACAGAAGGATGGAGTGGTTAAGTAACCTCCCCAGATTCTCAGAGGCAGAGCCAGGAGTTGAATGCAAGTCAAGTCTTTTTGACACTAAATTCATGCTTTAAACAATTACTTCCTCTATCCTACCTACTGATGTATAATTCACATAATTTTATGAATAGGACAGTTGTAACTTACTTGAGGTTAAGCTTGAAAATTAGTAAGGCAAAATTGTATAGTGCCAATATTATCCTCAGAAAATTCTTCTTTAGTCTGGTGCCATGGTGGATGCCTGTATTTCCAGCAACTTGGGAGGCTGACACAGGTGGTTTGCATGTTTCAGTCCAGCTTCAAAAACTTAGCAAGACCCTGTCTCAAAATAAAAAAAATTAAGTGTTCACTTTGGCAACACATATACTAAAACTGGAATGATAGAGAAGATTAGCATGGCCCCTGCGCAAAGATGACACACAAATTCGTGAATCAGTCCATATTTTTACATGTTTACTTGCACAAAACTGATCAGTTTTGAGAGATTGTTAATGCCCTTGTAGTGGTTTTTGTGGTTGTGAAACAAATGGTGAGAATTTGAATTGGTCCCTCTTATTATAGTATTGAAATTCAGTTTATTTAATTTATCAAATCATGTTCATGTCCTCATTTTATATACTTGTGTCTATTAATAAACATTGTGATACATGAATAAAAATAAAATAAAAAATTAAAAAAGACCTGGGTGCCAGGCACAGTGGCACCTTCCTATAATCCCAGTGACCCAGGAGGCTGAGGCAGGAGGATTGCAAATTCAGGGCCAGCCTCAGCAATTTAGCAAGATTCTGAGTGAAAATTTAAAAAATAAATAAACAAAATAAAAGGGACTGCAGGTGTGGCTCCGTGGTTAAGTGCCCCTGGTTCAATCTCCAGTATCCCCTCAAAAAAGGAGGGGGCTAGGGACGTAGCCCAGTGGTAAAGTACCTCTAGGTTCAATCCCTAGTACAAATAATTCATAATTCATTCAGCATAATATACAAACATAACATCTCTGCATGAACTCAACACACCCAATTGTTTTCATCAATGTTAGGTCAAATCCTTGAGTCTTTAGTTGAGTACCCGCTGAAATCCTTGTCTTGCATATAGAGATGATGTTGAATAACAAAAACAAAACAATCTTTCTTAAAAATTGGAGCACTGAAGATGTATAAATATATTCATATATAGTTAAATGCAAAAATGATACTGCTTTTCTTTTTATATATTTTGATCTTCTGGACTGGGGAATAGAGCAGGCAGTGCCTCTAGTGCAAGTATATGCCCTTTTATGTATCTCTCTGTGCCAAGTTTTGCTGTTAAATGGGAGAGTCTTCCTAGACTTTGAAAATTTAGTAAATTTATTTCAGATCTCTGTTAGAGGAGGAACACAGAATTTTTAATAAAATTCATAGACATGAGGCAGTTATAAAGAAAGCAGATTCTTAATCAAAATCATCATCATAACAATGGGATAATACCCATTTGTTGAGCACACATTCCCATGTGCCAATTACTGTTCAAAGTGCTTTAATGACATGGTTCATTTATTCCTCTTCATCATTTTCAGATGTAGTTTACATAAAACTGAGACTCAGAAACTTTTAATAACTTTCCCATGGTATTATAGCTTATAAATGGAGGACCTTGATTCAATCTCAAATTTGACTCCCAAACTCATCTTCTTAACCACTGTATTGACATTAGGATTCCTGGTCTATATAATCTTGACTTTATCTTAAAAGAGGAATCTTATTCATTGGGCTTTTTAAAAAGAGTCAAAGTCATTATATTTGAAAATACCACCAACATAAAACATTAAGAGACTCCTTTCTTCCAGTGGGTGATTCTGCGTCTCTGAAAACTCTAAAGAGACACACTTCTCTATGCCACTTCCAGTTTAGCCATGATATTGTCTGGGTTGTTTTCTTTTCTTTCTTTCTTTATTTATTTTAAATATTTTTAGTTGTAGATGGACCCAGTGTCTTTATTTTATTTATTTATTTTTATGTGGTGCTGAAGATCCAACCAAGTGCCTCATATGTGTGAGACAAGTACTCTACCACTGAGTTACAATCCCAGCCCTTGTCTGTTTTTTTTTTTTCCTAACCCTTTTTACCATTCTCTGCTAGTTCTTCCCTCTCCCATCTACACTATATTCTATCCCACCAGACCTCTCAGCATACTTGGAACACATTTGCTTTTCTGTGCTTTGCTGACACATATTTATCTGGAATGGTACCCATTTGTTATGGTTTAGCTATGAGGTGTTCTCCAAAAGCTCATGTGTGAGACAACACAAGCAATTTTTATTTTCAGAGGTGAAATGATTAGATTATGAAAGGTGTAACCTAATTGGTGGATTAACCCATGGATGTGGATTAAGCTGTAGGCAGGTGGGATGTGGCTGGACGAGGTGGGTCACTGGAGGTGTGACTTTGGGTTTTATATTTTGTCCCTGGTGAGCAGAACCAAATCTCTCTGCTCTTCCTGACCCTGCCATGAGCTGAACAGTTCCTCTGCTAGGCCCTTCCCCCATGATATTCTGATTCATCTTGGGCCCACAGCTACAGAGTTGGCTGACCATGGACTGAACCTCTAAAATCATAAGCCAAAATAACCTTTTTCTCTTTTATGTTGTTATTGTCAGGTCTTTTGGTTACAGTGATGAAGAAGCTGACTAAAACACGACTGTAGACCTTGGTCAGCTGGTTGATGAGAAATCCCTAAAGTTTAAAAGGAACGTACAAGATCGAATTTATGTTTTAAATGATTTTTCTTGGCTTGGGAGGCTGAAGCAGGAGTATTGCAAGTTCAAAGACAGCCTCGGCAACTTAGCAAGGCTTTAAGCAACTTGGTAAGACTCTATCTCAAAATAAAATATAAAAAGGGCTGGGGATGTGGCTCAGTGGTTAAGCGTCCCTTGGGTTCAAACCAATTATTCTGACTACGATATGGAGAATGGATATAAATACAAGCATAGAAGCAGAAAGATTAGTTGATTTAGGAGTGATTCAGGAGAAAGAAGGTGGCAGTGGAAATAGTAAGAATTGGTCAGATTGGGATATACTTTGAAAACAGAATCAGAATTTTTTTTTTTTTTTTTACATATATAGGATATTTAGCCAACAGAACTTGCTAATAGGCTAGAGTTGGGCTGTAAGAGAAAGCACAAGAAAAGCAATGAAGGCCTGAACAAGACATTCTCTATTTGGGCTATAATGTGAGATTTTTCAATACACAGTCATGGTTTTAAACTAAGACACAACTGTGATTATGGCTTAAAGAAAAATCTTTGAAAGAGTTGTCTATTTGTCATTATGAGTGTGTGAGGGGAATGTCTTGGTTTTCACCAGTGACATGAACCAACATTATCAGCACCTGCAAAGTGCCAAACACTGTACTAGGCTCCTTCACAAAAGTTGCATCATTTAGTTTTTCCCCAAATGCTAAGCACCAAGAATATCCCCATTTTTCAGAGAAGGGAACCAAGACTTTATGATTTGACTGAAGTTATGCAGCCAGGAAGGGGCTGAGCTGAGATCTGAAGTCAAAGTGCACTGTGAAGCCCAAGTTCTTATCACTGCACTGATTCAAAGATAGAGAATCAGGATTCCTCAAACTTTTCTCCTCAATACTTGAAGCCTTCTGTTGACTCTCTTATGCCCTATTTTAGAGCCCAAGGCTGGCAAACAAGATAGATAGCTTTGTTCTGTCTGTAGCCTATCCTCTGACTTGGCCTGTGATTTAGGACAAGCTTCTTAATTTGATGGTGTCTCATCATTCACACATGTTAAGCAGGACTAGTAATTACTGATGGAAAAAAAAATGCTTTGAAATCTGCAGATGAAAGGATTTTTGGCCTTGAGTGCAAATATTGTCTTTCCCATCGTATTCTTTTTTTTTTTTTTTTCATTTTTGGTTTCATACCCCCCACCACCACTTTTTTTTTTTTTT
>NW_026000082.1:14197062-14203583 GCF_001458135.2 Marmota marmota marmota
CCTTTTTTTTTTTTTTTAGTACTGGGGATTGAACCCATGGCTTCTTGCATGTTAGGCTAGTGCTCTACCACTGAGACATATCCCTATCCCCAGTTCTTTTTATTTTAAGACAGAGTTTCCCTAAATCATTCAGGTTGGCCTGAAACTTGTGATCCTCCTGCCTCCAGAATAGCTGAGATTACAGGCATCTGCCACCATGTCTGGATATTTTTGGTTTATACAGCTTCCAGGACCCTTCATAAGAAAGGGGGAGGAAAGGAGGAAACAGGGCAAGTGTAAAGCCGCATTTGATTTCTCTCTAAAAGACAATGGCACACTGGGGACATGAATGTAATAATCTCATTTAATTTATAGTACTCAAGAAATATTACTAATAGATGAAAATATTTTAAGAATCATTAAGTCTGCTTTGAAAAAGCCTTAAAAAATGATTTCTATTTTTGTGTTCAGGCTACTTAAACCCTAAATGTTCTCTAGTAGAAATGCAAAGGAGCTAACATTTATCTAGTGTCTGTTGTGAGCCAGGTATAAGGTTTTCATATATAATCAGGCAGGTGTTATTATTACCTTCAGTTTACAGAGAAAGAAACTGACTGTCCAAAGTTACAAACTAAAGAAGCTATAGGGCCAAGAATGGACCAAGCTGGGCCTTTCCAGGTATAAACTCAGATTGTTCCCAGGACATCCTATTGCACTGAAAAATTAGTAATGATGACAATTTTGAACTGTCCTATCACACCCCGGGTATGTGTAGCATTTAAAAATCTTTTATTGCTTGTTCTTTTCATGGCTTTGACTCTGGCACAGGGACAGTTATTTGTGTAGCACAATTGTTATTATTGTGCAGCTTCACATATTCTCTCTGCCCTGGGCAAAAATGAACAATGATGGGCTATATTTATGAAACCAGCAGCTTGGAAGTATGAGCTCCAGATTACCATTACAATTGTAGTACTTTTCTTATTTTTAATAGCTTAGCACCATTTATGTGGAATGCCCTTCTCAAAGAATCATGAAAATAAACTGGTTCTTTGTATATTCAGAGAGTTCCTCACAGTCCCCCTTCGTCCCATAGTTTCAATCAATCATCCTGCATTTCTCAACTTTATAAATGCTGGCATCACAGATGTGCAGTGTTCATGAAGAGCTGATATGACAGTTGCCTGCAAAAGCTGGTAAAACAAATAAATAAAATAATTGTGATTTTATTTAATGGTGAGCTGGGGAAGGGAAGTGGGGTTAGAATAAGATTGAAAGACGACTGATGAAAAAGCTGTACAGGATTTAAGGTCTCCTTGTCAAGCTCATCTCGGGTTTATGGTTATCATAAATCCAGAGCCTCATCTTCAGCTTTCCACGTTTAAGAGCACTATTTTATCAAGTCTTCTTAGAAATGACTTAATTTCTACAGGACACCAGTAACATGTCCTTTAAAATGTATATGAGTCAGAAGACCTGTGTATAATTCTCAGTCCTGTCATTATGAATTTGGACAAATTCCCCTTCTGTAAAATAATGTAAAAAATAATCCCTATAGGATTGTTATGCAAATGAAATAATGTACTTGACAACAGCAGTTTTTGGTTATTAATATTTAGATTTAAGTCATCAGACACATCTTTACATACTTAGGGAACATCTATGAACCTTTAAAATGACAAGGATATTTTTGTCAGCTGCTCAAGGCACCCCACTTCTTTTTTTTTTTAATACTGGGGATTGAACCCAAGGGTTCTTAACAAGTGAGACACAACCCCAGCCCTTTTTAAAAAATATATATTATTTTTTAAAATTTTGAGACAAAGTCTAAGGGCCTAAGTTGCTGAGGCTGGCTTTGAACTCATGATCCTTCTGCCTCAGCATCCCAAGCCACTGGGATTACAGGCATGTACCACCATGCCTGGCAGCACCCCACTTCTTATAACTAATGTATTTGCAAGCCCAACGTAGTAATTGCAGTCTTGCCAGAGTGGTAGAGAATTAAATGGTGACCCAGGCCCTTTCATAGGCCATTTATGCGTTATCCCTTTTTTAGTTTTATTTTTATAATACTGGACTTGAATTCAGGGCATTGCATATGCTAGGCAAGTGCTCTATCAATGAGATAAAATCCCACCTCTTTTTAAAAATTTTGTTTTGAGACAAGGTCTTGCTAAATTGCCCAGTTTGACCTAGAACTTGTAATCTTCTTACTTCAACCTCCAGAGCAGATGGGACTATAGGCATGTGCCACTTTGCCTGGCCATCTCTAATTTTTACACTATTCCTACTAAGTAGGCTTTAATATCACCAATGTGCCTCTTATGTTTAGATATGAAGTGTTCCTCCAAAGCTCATGTGTGAGACAATGCAAGAAAGTTTAGAAGTGAAATGATTGGATTATGAGAGCCTTAACCTAATCAGGGCATTAATTCACTTTCATGAATTAAGTAGGTGGTAACTATAGGCAGATAGGGTGTAGCTGGAGGAAGTGGGTCACTGGTGGCATACCTTTGGGGTTTATATGTTGTCCCTGGTGAGTGGAGTCTCTGCTTTCTGACTGTGTTCTTCTGCTACACTCTTCCAATGTGATATTCTGCCTCACCTTGGGCCCAGAGCAGTAGCTGAGATGTCTGAAACCGTGAGCACCAGATGAACTTTTCCTCCTTTATGTTGTTCTTGTTGGGTCTTTTGGTTATAGCAATGAAAAAGCTGACTAAAACAGTGCTTGTGAGGAATATGAGGTTTAGAGACCCAGAGATATTAAGCTTCCCTAGAAAATATAGGTAAGTCCTTTTCATCTCTCATATGCAGTTCACTCTTGTTACGATGAATTAGATCATAACATATCTTCCATTAGCTACATTTTATGATCCTAAAATAGATTTGGGATGTGACCCAGTGCTTTGATGAGATCTGGGACACACACATTTGCAAATTGTCATTGGCATTAAAAAAAGAAAAACACACACACACACAAATCCAGTTTCAGAAGTTCTAGGCCTGTTTTGGGAGTTTGGCCCATCATTCCCATTCCTACAGGCTGGCTCTCCCATGACATGTCAAGTTATTAACTGAAACCAGAGCCTGTAAGCAGAGAAACAAGCTAATGCAAATTAGGTTCTGGAAGGGGCCTGGAACAACTCCCATATAATAATTTTAAGGGAGTCTTTCCCTCTTGAGGGGAGGTGTCTGATTCTATTTTTTTTTAACCAAGATTCAAACCCTCTTTAAGTGGCCCCCACTTAAACAAGTTATTTATAAAGTACAGAATTTGTTTCTTTACTTTATCTCCAGATAAGAAAATCAAGGAACAAATAACTATATATAAGATTGTGTGTTCAGTTCAACAAACTTTTTTTTTTCTTTTGTGGAACTGTGTATAGAACCAGGGATACTTTGCCACTGAGCTACATCTCCTGTCTTTTTTTTGGGTGGGGTGGGGTGTGTATTGGGGATTGAACTCAGGGACACTCAACCACTGAGTCATAATTCCAGCTCTATTTTGTATTTTATTTAGAGACAGGGTCTCACTGAGTTGCTTAGTGCCTTGTTTTTGCTGAGGCAGGCTTTAAACTAGTACCTCCCAAGCTGCTGGGATTACGAGAGTACTTGGTCCCTGTTCTTTTTTTTTTTTTTAATATATTTTTTTAATATTTATTTTTTAGTTATCGGCAGACACAACAACATCTTTGTTTGTATGTGGTGCTGAGGATCGAACCCGGGCCGCACACATGTCAGGCGAACGCGCTACCGCTTGAGCCACATCCCCAGCCAGAGACAGGGTCTTATACAGGTTGACTTGAACTTGCAATCCTCCTGCTTCAGCCTCCCCAAAAGCTGGTATAAGGTATCATTTTTGACAACATAAATCACATAATAATGATAATAGTCCCTTACATTTTCTTAACATTTTCCATATTGATTTGCTTATTATCATACATGAGAAACTAAGGGCCAGATAGATTATATGGTTTGCCTGAGGGCACACACTAAGTTGATTCCAATGTTCTCTCTACTACCACACACTGCCTTTCCAGAAAATTCTAGACATCTGGGATTCTACCTAATTCATCCAAGGATAATGTCTTGGATCACATGAGGTTTGGAAGAGTTTCCTTGAATAGAAAGTAAAATTGTATTCCCCAAACCAATTTTCTCCATGACTTTCTTTTCTTTCTCTTTCTTCTTTCCTCCCCTCCTTCCTTCATTCATTTTTATTATTTTTATTTTGTGGTGCTGGGTGTTGAACCACCCAGGGACACTCTACCACTAAGCTACATCCCTATCCCTTTTTAAAAATTTTAAATTATGACACAGAGTCTTGCTAAATTGCTGAGACTGGTCTCTAACTTGTGATCCTCCTGCCTCAGCAGGAGTAGTTGGGATAACAGGCATGTGTCACCATGCCCAGTCCTCTCTATGACTTTCATATTTCTTAATTTGTGTATCTACAACTTTAGATGCATTCATATGTTATTTTATAACAAGTCTTAGGTCATGTAACTAGTAAATACTGGAGTCAAAGCTGGAATCTTGTTTTAATGTTTGAGCCCTGTTCATTTCACTATAACAATACTGCTTTGGAGATTATCTGTATAACCTTGAACAAATCACTTAACCTCTGTGACACCCTGTTACCTCATTTGTGAAGTGAATTGTGAAATGCAGATGTGATAATATAAAATAGAAAACTCCAATAGAAATATCACTTGTGGTTATTGCTGTTAAATGCATCAAAGTGGAATTATTTAAAACAGTATTACTCCCTTTTCCTTTGAATAAAAAAACAAAAAAACATAAAGTGGCCAAGGGAGACTCTCTTAAATAAGAGGAGGCCTGTATGGCTTGCTTTTTAAGGCTGGATCTGGTCAGAGGGGTCTGAGTGGAGTTAGGAGCTCCTGGCAAGCATTTCTGTGGGTGGTTGGTTTGTGGTGGAAAAAGTCTAAAAACCAAAGTGGGCTAATTACAACTGGGTCTTGTTCAGCTGTCCTTCTTAACGTGCCAAATGGGGACTACTATGATAGTGGTAATGGTTTAGGACTGATAAGAGTTGTGGTTTCCACAACTGGATGGTGGTGTGGGAAGCCACCATGCCTGAGAAAGAAAGACCAATTCTGGGTTTTGGGGTAGGCTACAGCTTTACTGCAAGCTCAGCTAAACTGTGAGGGAGGTAGAGCAGTAAGTTACCTGTCCTCAAGATTTTTCAGTTCAGTGAGTGGCAGAGAAGCCCTCAACTGTTAAAACAAGCAGAACATAATAAAAGTCACGTCAGAGCAATTACTAGGTGGGGTGGACTTCTAGAAGCTTCTTGAGGTAGTTAGCATATAAACTGAGCCTACGATGATGAGAATTTCAAGTAACTGGTTGGTTATTCCTATTGAGAGTGGCAGCATGAGAAAGTAGGGTGTGTTATATTTAATGTGGCTTTTATTGAGCTATGTGCTAATGTCTGAGAAAACAAAAAGATACAAAAAATACAAAACCAGTTATTTTCCACTGGGGAATTCTTAATCTAGGGAGGTAGACAGTCATTAGGGGGATGAGGATTTCATACAGTAGAGAAAAAAGGTTAAAAAGGAGAATGTGTAACTTTCATTTGGAGAGAAGATACTTTGCAAAAGAGGCGATGCTTGAATTGTGTCCACAGAAGGGAGGAAGTGTTTGCAAGCTAATATAAGGGCAAGGTTAGGAGTGCTTCAGGCACCAAACAGATCCTAGTGTTTTGTTTTTTTTTCCTCTTGGTGCTGGGGATGAATCCAGGGCCTTGCACACCTGTTCTTACATTTAGCAACCTTAGCCCTCTGCAGGTCTCTCTTATTGAACAATCTAAGTGGAACAGGCAGCAGGACTATATTCCTTCCTCCTTCTAAATAGGTTATTTCCTCCAGTTAAAACCTATTTTTTTTTTTTGTACTGGGGATTGAACCCAGAGGTCTTAAGCACTGAACCACATCCTGAGCCCCCCCATATATAATTTTGTTTTTTATTTAGAGACAGGGTCTCACTGAATTGCTAAGGCTGGCTTTGAACGGGCAATCATCCTGCCTCAGGCTTCCAAGTCGCTGGGATTACAGGTGTGCTCCTTAGCGCTCAACCTTAAAAAGTTATTATTATTTAAAATAATAGCACATGGAAAGGCTTTAGAGGCAAACTGAGATACTAATCAAGCTATTTAATCTTTACGTAAGACATTTATTTTGGTCTGTTCCCTTATTTGTGTAATGCATTTCTGTTTCAGTTCCCTCATTCATACAAGTAAAAAACAAAAGCATCTGGTACAGAGCCTGAAGTATATATAGTACTGTCATTATTTAGAATCCTTATCTCTTTTAGTCCTCAGAAGCCACATTAACTGTGGGTATACTTTCTCTCATTTTTCTGAAACAGAAGCTCAAAGTAGGTGACCTACCTTAAGTTCACACAGGACAATCTGGTGCCGCCTCTGTAGCCCGTCCGCCCCAAACATATCCGCGCCGGGTTTTCCCAGGCGGCCCATGGCAAACTCTGGTCCGGCAGCACTAACTCCAGCGCCAGGGTTT
>NW_026000082.1:14203917-14267041 GCF_001458135.2 Marmota marmota marmota
CCGCCCCGAATCGGCCGGCGCCCCTGCCCCGCCCCGCGCGGCCCCCATCCCAGCCCACTGCCCGGTGGACTGTGCCCCGGGCCGCGCTCGCGCGTCCCGCGCTGGCCCAGCCGCGTCAGCTCTCACCCACCCAGGAAGTTTCCCCTTCCAGGCCACACGCCCGCCAGGTGAGCTCCTGTTGAGCTCGCGCGGAGCAGCCTCACCCCCGGTCGCAGGCGGGTCGCCCTCTGGGCCACCGGCGGCAATGCCTTCCCGAGCGGACGCACAGGCCCCCTCTAAGCAGCATTTGTCCGCTGGAATTCGACAGAAGCCCTCCTTTTCTCCAGTAGTTCTCTCCAGTTAGCCTTGCTTCCCAGTAGGTCGCATCCTACTCAGGTACCTGCCCTGCTCGCCCCTTCCTGAATTCAGGAATTCAGCTCTTTCCCGCTCCTGATCAGGTTAACTTCTGGGTCAGACCCCCGATTCAGTCTTTTTCACCCAAATCTACTTTCACTTCCACCCCGGTTGGGGGTAGGGAACTCTCACCTAATAGCTTGTCCGAACGGATAACAGAGGAAACATCCTTTAGCAGGTGTAGCACTTTGGCTAGGCTTGGTGCTGGGAACCACCTAGCAGATCAGTGTGTCCTGGGAGAATCTTCACTAAAACCTGTCCTCAGGTTCTTCTTGCCTTTTATGCTTGTTCTTCACAGAAAAAGTCAAACCATCATTCACTCAGGGAGCTTGGTTCCTCCCTCTTAGTAAAGAAAGCCAGTTATAGCCTTCCCACTATGTTCAGGGTGATGAAGTGCCAGACACCTGTTAGTCCCTTCCAGCTCTAACGACCAAAACTCTCTTCAGCCTCACCTTCTCAGCCTGTTTTCTGTAGAGCTAGTGGCCATGTACTCCCTGATCTGAGCCCCCCCAGCCTTTTTAGCTGCCTTGTGGTATCTCCCTGCCATCTTGTCTCCGTGGCCTAGATTTTTCCGGTGCTTTTAAGGCTTTAACACTGGGATAGGGCATGCATTTGGTCTTTGTGTTAGGATCAAGAGACTTTGCAGTGTTTTGCCTAGCACTCTAGGATAGAGAGAGTGAAAGAATCTTTTTCTTAGAAATAAGAACACACACACATCCCTCAGGTAAAAATAACTTCAGAACTTCAGTTTGCAAGAATTGTGCCTTAGAGGTTTATTTGCTATTGTTTATTCTTTTTGACCAATAAGCAGGGAAGAACCTTTAACATGGAATGTAATGGTTTAGTCTTGGTCCCATGAGTCTATTTTGAAAGGTCCTTCTGAAACTCAAATTTGAGGAATAGAAACATTGACTTTTTAGATGTTCACTTTCTACGAGTCTAGTTAGTGACTTGCATTACATGAGGTGCCTGCTGGCAAGCTGTGGATTTCTGGCTCTGTTGGCAAATTCTGGCAGGAATTTTCCTCTCTTGAAAATTTTGTTCTCTTGAAAGCTTCTGTAAAATTGTTTCTAAATTGTGTGCATATTTTATTTTCTCCCTGGGTAATAACTATGTTTTTAGTTTTTGTTTACTATCATTGCTTCAGGCTCTGTCCGTTTTTTAGTTGCTTAAATAATTTACATATGTTCTTGTGGTTATATATATTTAGGTATTAACATGTACCCAGAGTAAATACAGAATCAGTAGTATTAATCTTCAGTGTCTTATATTTAAGAGAATATACAATGGCGGTTAATTGTTGATAACTCAAATAAATCAATTTAGAATATTTTGATCTTAAGACACTTTACAATTATAAAGGCACAAGAAAAAAAGAACCTTCCCAGTTAATATTTCCTATTGTGCCTCCTCGTTATTTTCATATTTAGCACATTTGTGGTTTTTAAATTTAATTTTAATTTTAAAAAATTAAGTTAATTTTTTAAAACTGCTTGAGTCTAAAAAACTCAGATAACAGTGCAACCTGGTTTTACATTCAATATTGATTTGTTTCTATTACCTTCTATTTCTCCTCCCCACTCTACCAACACACACTTAGACAGCCATACTCAAATGTGAGATTCCTCAGGGTAGGGACATCTTTTGTATTTTTAATTTTTGTTATTTATGGTGGTCTTGCTCTATGGTCCAGGCTGGCCTGGAACCCTTGGGCTTTAGCAGTCCTGCTGACTCAGCCTTCCAAGTAGGTGGGATTATAGATGTGTACCACCTGATAGGCAAGGAACAACTTTTAATTCATTTCTCTCCGGAGCAGAATGATGAATAACTATTATATGAATTACTGAAAATTCTAAAGGGCTTTATTATAATTATGAAGATTAAACAGATGCTGAAGTTAGTTTTTGCTTTTGGTCATGAGGTGATGATGGTGTTGGAGCAGGTTTATTTACTACATTCAACAAATATTTTCAAAGTATCTATTATGTAGATAAGGCACTGTGTTGGGATTGTATTTATAATTTTTTGGCTTTTACCAATGGAACAAAACTGACAGTTTGGGGGAGAAGATAAAAAATGTTTTAGTTTATGCTTTCCTTCCTCTGCCCACCAACCAGTCCTCCTACTCCACCCCCTGCCAAAATAAATGATCAATATGATTTTATTCTGGCTGATTAGAGCTGATTAGATACTAGGTTAAAGACACATTAGTTCCAAAACCAGCTTTTTTTTTTTTTTCCCCGCACCAGGGATTGAACCCAGGGGTGCTTAACCACCAAGCCACACCCCAGCCCTTTTTTGTATTTCATTGGGTCTCGGTGAGTCAAGGCCTTGCTAAGTTGCTGAGGCTGAGTTTGAACTCACCATCCTTCTGCCTTAGCCTCTGAGTCACTGGGATTAAGGGCATCAAAACCAGCTTTTATAACAGTTAACTGTATGGCATTGGGCTATGTCTCAGTTTTCTTTTTGTCAATGTTGGGGATCCAACATTGCTAGGCAAGCATTCTACCACTGAACTATATTCCCAGCTCCTCAGTTTTCTTAACTTTAAAATTTATTTTAAAGTTTTATTTTTATTTTTTGCTTATGGTGGTAGATTACAAAAAAGATCTGTAATACTTTCTTTTTGAACTTTTCCACTTGCTTATTTCTTCTTCTAATATTTGTATTCCTAATAATAATATTACTGTTAGCGTCTTTTTGCCTGTTACTGTTTGCTAGGAATTTTACTTCACTTCATCTAACAATTCATTTTATAAATGAGGAAAGTAATTTACATAAGCTAGTAATTGATAGATATGAAATTTGAACCGAGATTTGTAGTACTTAATGCTTTCTCTTTTGTTATATTTCTTTGTGTACTAGATGCTTAACATGTGCAATGCTCTCTTGTATTTTTTCAGTGTATGCTCTTGTTTTTCCTCTTTTGTTTCAGGGAATTGAACCAAGGGGTACTCTACCATTTTTTTTTTTTAAATTTTTTTAATATTTATTTTTTAGTTTTTTTCGGCAGACACAACATCTTTGTTTGTATGTGGTGCTGAGGATCGAACCCGGGGCCACACACATGCCAGGCGAGTGCGCTACCGCTTGAGCCACATCCCCAGCCCGGTACTCTACCATTGAGCTACATTCTCAGCCCTTTTTATTTATTTTGAGACAGGGTCTTGCCAAGTTTCTTAGGGCCTTGCTAAACGTTGCTAAGGCTGGCCTGGAACTTGGGATCCTCTTGCCTCAGCTTCCTGAGTCACTGGAATTACAGGTGTGTGCCACATGCCTGTCTCCTTTAGTGGTATCTTGATAGAATTGTGGGTGTGCAGTTCGTGCTCTTGATTATGAAAAAGTTTTTTTAAAAAAAATAGTTTAAAAAGTTCTTAAATTGGAACTTAATAAAAACTCCTAGTGTATGATCTAAAAACAATAAATGTTATAAGAATGCTCTTCCTTTTAGTGCTTTTTAAAAACATTGCAAGAGTGATATAACTATATTGCAGACAGTTTGGAAATTGGAGGGAAAACATCTCCCATAATTTCAGTTTCTGGTGTTTATTTTTAATTTAATTAAAAAATACACTGTGCTGATTAACTTCACCTTAGTGGTCTGTTTTAACAATTATGATAGTAAGTACAGGGCAGAGTTTGAAAATTACAACATGTGCTCTGAAGCAGAAAAGAAATATTTTATTCAACATGACAGATATTTGAGTTCCCACAATGGAAAAGGCACATTAATGATATTTTTCATTTTTGCCTGTACTTATAGTTTATTCAGGAAGTCTCTGCTTCCTTGAGAGATATCTAACCATTCTGAAAAATGGCTTGGAATGTTCAGCACTTGGGAGTGGTTGCCATAGTTAAATTAATTAGGAACAGTTGGGTTTGTCCAGTAGAAAGTCTCCCAGGAGTCATCTGAGAGTACATTCCTTCATTTTTTACTTTGTTTGCAGATAGAATGCTAGTAAAAGACTAACATGTGGTAGAAAAAGATCAAGCATCCTTAGCAATGAATTATAGTTCTGAATCTCTGCTCTCTAGTAGTCTTATAAGGGCTCAATTTACTTGCTTTTCAAGGTAACATAAAAACACTTAATATACTTCTTTGGGAGTTTTGGGCTTAATTAAATTATAACCCCAGAAACCAAAAAAGAAAATGGTCTGATGGAGAGATCTAGTAACTTGGAGAATTAGTAGTATAATAAATGAAAAGGTAGAGTTTATTAGACAAAGCTCTATGCTGGAATTTCTCTTTAAAGCACTTGAACCCTAATCTACAAGATAAACCTTCATTAAAAATTATGTCTGTTAGGGAACTTTTAATAGTTTAAGGAATGTTAATAATTGAATGCTGTATTACAGTAAACAGGAAAAATTTTATGATGTAATCCAGTAAAGGGTGCATAGAAGAGACTGAAAGAAAAACACTTAAGATTTTATAGTAGTATGGTAATTGTATTTATTTACCTTGTTTTCAACAGCATGTATTCTTTCTCTAATCAACTGATTTAGCATTTCTGTATGACAACGTTTTTGAAATTTTACTCATTTAATTTGAGATCAATAAAAATTGAGATCATTAACTATTAAAGTAAAACTGTATTCTGAGAATGCTTCTACAAGTAAATATCATTTTACTTTTTAAAAAAAATTTGTTATGCTACTGGAGATTGAACATAGGGCCTTATGCTTGCTTGACAAGCATACTTCCATTTAAAATTCTCATCTTTGGATTTAGAGAAATTGGTCAGGGAAATGATAATAGTTATTATAATAGGTTTGGAGAAATCACTTAGAAGGCTAATTTATAATTTTGTGTGCTGCTTTATAATTTACAAAGCATTTTATGTTCTTTCATTTGATCTTATAATAACCAATGAATTAGGCTGTTATTATCATCATTTCTAATTGGAGGATACTGAGGCTTAGAATTTGTGACTTATGTCTTTTATAGTCATAAATAAAAGAGCCATCACGAGTCCATGTTTTTTTAAAAAAGCAATACTAGTGAGAAGTCTTCTTCCTTCCCTAGGTCCCTAGTCCATTTTTCAGAGGCAGCCATTCTTGCCAGTTTGTTTGTTTGTTTCTCTCTCTCTCTTTCTTTCTTTCTTCTTCTTTTTTTTTAAATGTGTTTTTGGTAGTTGTAAATGATCAGAATGCCTTTATTTTATTTGCTTAATTTTAGGTGGTGCTGAAGCTCAAACCCAGTGCCTCATGCATGCTAGGCAAGGGCTCTGCCGCTGAGCCACAGCCCCACCACCCACTTGCCAGTTTCTTGAGTGTACTTTTCTTAATATTCTGTGTGTGTGTGTGTGTGTGTGTGTGTGTATGTATATTGTTCCAGTTAAAAAAATTTTTTCTTTTTTTTTGCTGTTGTAGATGGACAGCATGCCTTTACTTTTTTATTTATTTTTATGAGGTGCTAAGGATCAAACCCTGTGCCTCACATGTGCTAGGCAAGCACTCTACCACTGAGCTACAGCCCCAGCCCTGTTTTGCAGTTTCTATAAGATTTTTTTATTCATTCTTTTTAGATATACATGACAGTAGAATGCATTTTGGCATATTACACATGCATGGAGTATAACATCCCATACTGTGGGTTGTACAGGATGTGGAATTACATTGGTCATATATTCATATATGAACAGAGGAAAGTTATATGTGATTCATTGTACTGTCTTTCCTAATCCTATGCCCCCCCTTCCCTTCATTCTCCTTTGTCTAATGCATTGAACTTCTGTCTTGCCCCCTTTATTGTGTGCTAACATCTGCATTTCGGAGAGAACATTCGAACATTTGGCCCTTTGGTTTTGGGGATTGGCTTATTTCATTTAGCATGATAGTTTCCAGTTCCATTCATTTACCGGCAAATGCCATAATTTCATTCTTCTTTAAAACTGAGTAATATTCCATTGCATATATACCACATTTTCTTTATCCTAGGTGCTGAAGGGCACCTAGGTTGGTTCCATAGCTTAGCTATAGTGAATCGAGCTATTATAGACATTGATGTGTCCACCTCACTAGAGTATGCTGATTTTAAGTACTTTGGGTATATGCCAAGGAAAAAACTTCCACAGTTTATTCTTATTATATTTAGCTTATCTGATCTAGGAGATTGTTCCGTATCAGTACATGTAGAGCTTCCTCATTATTTTCAAAATTTCATGGTATTCTTATTTGTGAATGTATTTAATTTATTTAACTAATCACCTAATGGTGGACATTTATGTTGTTTCCAATCTTTTGATAACAGCAGTACTACAGTGAATATTCTTTTACATGTCTTTGGGCTCATGGGTATGTGCAATAGTTTCTAGTGGTTGTAATATTTAGGTCAGAAGCCTTTTTTTTTTTTTTTTTGCCATGCTGGGGATTGAACCAAGGGTTACTTTTTAGTTTTTTCTTTGAGACAAGATCTCACCAAGTTGCTGAAGGTCTTGTTTAATTGCTAAGGCTGTCCTCAAACTTGTGATCCTCCTGCTTTAACCTCCTGAATCACTGGAATTATATGTGGGCTCCTATGCCCAGTTACTATCAAATGTTTGATCATTGTTTATCTCATATGTAGAAATGATACTTCATTGTTTTAACGTGTTATTTTTTAAAATTTTGGGTTAAGGTTTAACTTCTTCAGCCGTTTATACTTTCTTTTTTGAAAACTTTCTGTTTAGTACTTTAATGTGACCTCCTGTTGGGTTTGTATATTTAGAAAATTTGCACTTTGGCATATTCTTTTTAAAAAAATATTTTGTTTTAGTTGTAGATGGATACAATACCTTTATTTTATATGTTTATTTTTCTGTGGTGTTGAGGATTGAACCCAGTGCTCACATGGGCTAGGTGAGTACTCTACCACTGAGCCACAACCCCAGCTCACTTTGCAAAATTCTTTTTTTTTTAAATATTTTTTTAGTTGTAGATGGACACAATATCTTTATTTATTTATTTTTATGTTGTGCTGAGGATCGAACACAGAACCTCACATATACGAGGCAGGTACTCTATCACTGAGCTGCAGCCCCAGCCCACTTTCCAAACTTCTTTATAAATATTTTTTCTCTTTAAAATTTTCTGTTTATGGCATTAAAAAATATTTTTAGTTGTATATGAACACAATACCTTTATTTTACTTATATGTGGTGCTGAGGATCAAACCCAGTGCCTCACACGTGCTAGACAAGTGCTCTACCACTGAGCCACAACCCCAGGCCTGTTTATGTTATTTGTAGTTATAGATGGACAGAATGCCTTTATTTATTTATTTATTTTTTACTGTGGTGCTAAAGATCAAACCCAGTGCCTCACACATGTTAGGCAAGTGCTCTGCCACTGAGCTACAGCCCAGCCCTGACATTTTTTGATTATGTGTAAATATTTTTTAAAATTTTTGTTTAAATTTATAGTCTCTTTTTTTTTTCTTCTGCCAAATCTAGATTTTTGGTTTTTTTTTCTTTTGCGGTACCCGGGATCTAACCCAGGGCCTCACACAGGCTAGACAGGTTCTTTACCATTGACTTATATCCCTAGCCTCAGATCTAGATCTTTAAGTGTAAGGAGCACAGGCAGAATAATATATCTGTAAGAGCATTCTTATTCTGCCTCTGAATAGCTCTGTAATCTTGGGACACATTGCCTAACCTCATAGACTCACTCATTTTTGGATAGTAGAAATAAATTATTGAGACTTCGCAGGTATATTGTGATTACAAAATAAATTGGTGAATGAGAAAGGACATAAAGTAAATGCTGCTTTCAGTAAATATTTTCTTTAACTATCCCTGTAGTGAAATTTGTTATAAGTTGATGTCATACCCTGTATCTGCATTGGTTTTTTCCTGTTTCATAAATGTGAAAACCATGCCCTTCCCTTCCTTGGTACTAGGGATTGAACCTGGGAGGGCTGTGCCACTGAGCTACACCCATAGCCCATTTTATTTATTTATTTATTTGTTGTTGTTGTTCTTTTTTTTTCTTTTGGTACCCGGGATTGAACCCTGGGGTGCTTATCACAGAGCCACATCCCCAGCCTTTTTTTATTGAGACAAGTTCTCGCTAAGTTGTTTAGGGCCTTGCTGTGGCTGTCTTTGAATTTGTGATCCTCCTGCTTCAGCCTCCTGAGCAGCCAGGATTACAGATGTGTGCCTGGTTTTATTTATTTTGAGACAAGGCCTTGATAAGTTGCCACGCTGGCCTCGAACTTGTGTTACTCCTGCTTCAGTCTCCTGAGGAATTCCAAGTGTGTGTCACAGCACACAGAATTAATCTTCTATATTACTTGCTCAGGGTTGTATTATAAATGGTAGAGTTGAGATGTGAATCCTGGTATATCTGTTCTCCAAGGCACATTTTTTATGCTGGTGTTTGTAAACAGTTATTAGCTGTATTTCAGTCAAATTTAGGGATGAAAATGAACATTCACGTGATATTACATTCCTCTATTGATGTGTAAAGGAACAAAACTATTCAGAGTGGGGGAGACAGAAGGAATGAGAGAGACTGTCAGAATAATAATAACTAATATTTATGAGCGCTTATGATGTGTCAAGCACTATTTTCAGTAATCCTTACAACTTGGCAACTTTCATTAATTTTTACAAACTGATAATCTGATAATCCTTGGTATCCTTTACAAAAAGAGAAAGGGGAGACACTGAAGTGAAGCAATTTTTTCAAGGTCATAATGCTGCAAAATTGTAGAGCCAGATTATAGCCCAGGCAGTGTAAATAACTCAGATTAGTTGTTTTTTGTTTTTGTTTTTGATACTGGGGGTTGAACCCAGGGGCACTTCTACCACTAAGCTATATCCTTTCTGTGTTTTGTTTTGAGACAGAGTCTCACTAAATTGCCTAGGCTGACCTTAAATTTGCCATCCACCTGCCTCAGCCTCCCAAGTTGCTGGGATTATAAGTTTGCCAATGTACCTGGTTTTAACAACTCAGATATAAATTGAATGAGTCTGTTGTTTGTTTTTAAATTGGGGGTCTTGCTTTGTTGCCTGGATTGTTCTCGACTTCTGGGTATAATAAGCCTTCCTCCCAAGTAGCTGGGAATCCAAGCCTGTGTTACCATGCCTAACTTTGAATCTGTAATTTTTTTCTTTCTTTCTTTCTTTCTTCTCTCTCTCTCTCTCTCTCTTTGGATACTAGAGATTGAACCTAGGGGCACTTAACCACTCAGCTACACCCCCATCCCTTTTTAATTTTGAGACAGGGTCTCTCTGAGTTGCTTAGGGCCTTGAGGTAGCTTTGAATTTGTGATCCTTTTACCTCTCCTGAGTCACTTGGAATTATAGGCATGTGCCATCTTGCCCTACTTGAGTCTGTATCAATGTAAGGGCAAAATGGTCTGACAGAACTGATTGAGATGCCAGTCCTTGATAAAACAATGAATGTTTTAATGTGAAAATCAACATACCACAGAGACCACATCTGTAGAAAGTGATGGTTGTACCAAGTTATGGTGGAGGGTTTTTTAAAGATAGTTGAAAGTAGTTTAACATTTTGCAACCTCTATAAATGTATTGCTTATGAAAGTCTAATCTTATGTAAGGATGCTATATTTCTTGTCAATATTTACTTTTTTCATAGCTTTATCAAGGTAAAATAGAAGTGCAGTAAAATGCATATATTTGAAGTATGCAGTTTGATCAGTTTTGACATGTTTTGACATGTATGTAATCAATACAATCAATATAACATTTCTATTATGTTTTTTTAAAATTTGAAATCATGCAGACTGTGTGTCTTGGATGATTTATTACATTAGAAATTAATCATCTTAAGGTATATAGAACTCAACTCCCACATCTCAACTACTTCAAAATTAAATGGCACACTTATAAATATCTCACAGGTCAAAGAAGAAAGCACAAGAAAAGTAATAAGAAGTGCTTTAAACTAAGTGATAATAAAAGCTTAAAATATCAGAATGGGATGAAATAGTACTCAGATATACATTTATAACTTAAAGTACTTGTATCAGAAAGAAACTAGATTAACAAATTATTTTTAAATTAGGTAGTATTAAGGAAAAAATAAGAGTAGGAGCAGAAATATATGAAATAGAAAAGAAATAATATAGCTAAAAGTTGATAAAAATCAAACAAGGCTAATCAAGAAAAAAAGCAAAAACACAAAAATTAATATCAATGGAAATGGAGTTATCAAAACAACCCTACAGATGCTAAAAATATATTAAGGTAATATTATGTGATAGCTTACAAAACATGCTCTATATTAGAGAAGGGTTCATGTGGTGCTGAGGAGAAAGTGTATTCAGTCATTGATGGATGAAATATTCTATATATGTCTTTCAAGTCTAAATTGTCAATTGTGTTTTTTTAGTTCTATAGCTTCTTTATTTAGTTTTTGTTTGAAGGAGCTATCCAGTGGTGACAGAGGCATTTTAAAGTTATCCAGTATTATTGTGTTGTAGTCTATTTGATTCTTGAAATTGAGAAGAGTTTATTTGATGTATATAGATGTTCCATTGTTTGATGCATAAATATTTATGATTATTATGTCTTGTTGATGTATAGTTCCCTTAAGCAATATGAAATGGCTTTCTTTGTCGATTCTGATTAATTGTGGCTTGAAGTCCACTTTATCCGATCCTGCTTGTTTTATGAGATCCATGTGAATGATATGTTGCTGATATTTACTTTTAATCTAATATTCTTTTAGAGTTTCTTCAGTATGTTATTGCTGAAGATGATAGCATGTATCAGAAAAACTAAACAAATATATTATTAAATAAAACCTGAAACCACTATTTCTAAAGATTTATGATGTTCCAGATATGGTCATTTTTGCAAACTAGAATAAAATAGTGGGAGATCTTGGGCCAAAAGTCAGAATATCTTAGCTTAATTGACAATTTTAATTATTTATAGAGATGTTAATTTTTATGAAATGTTGCATTTAATTTTGATAAATCACTGATATTAAGAATTATTGATAACCTCATTTTATATTGTATTCTACTGACATAATATAGATTTATAATTAAGTATATATTAAAAATAAACTTGTATGCATTAAAATTGCCTCCAGTTTTGCTGGTTGAGTCTCTTATTTCAGAAAGCAGTTTCTGAATGTCTCCTGTGTGTCACTACTTCAGTAGGTCCCGGAAATATGAGACTAAGACCATGACATTTAGCTGAATTAGTTTTTGGTCTTTTAGGGGTAAACACTGCTTTTTTGGTGTGATAAGTACTATGATGAAGGAGTAACGTGTGATTATGATGGAATTTTTGTAGTAATTTAGTTTTTAATTTTTAAAAATACTTTATAGTATTCAAGGTTGATTATATAGATGACTTCTTAAATCATACCTAGGGCAACAACAGGGCTGGAGACATAGCTTAGTGTTAGATTGCTTGCCTAGCATGTACAAGGCCCTGAGTTTGATCCCCAGCAAAGTGGATGAAAAAAAAAAAAAGACATTTGATTCAAAACATATTTAATTCAAGTCAGTTTTCTTATGTTTTATTTTTTTTTTCTTTGGATTAAAGCAAGAATTTTAAACTTTGAGTTAGGACATTAGAAATGGGGTTCAAGGATAGATTTAAAAAGACCTGTCCCCAGCAGTATGACAACTATTTACACAATATTTACATTTTATTAGGTGTCACTGATTTAAAGATGATTTAAAGTATACATGAGGATGTGTGGGGGTTATATGCAAATACTGCATCATTGGACTGATAAAGCATGTGCTAGGCCCTGGGTTGGATCCCCAGAACTGCAACAACCTTCCCTACTCTCCAGCCCCACAAAACAAAACAAAACAAAACAAATACACTTCACCATTTTAAGGGACTAGAGCATCTGCAGATTTCGATATTTGTAGGACATCCTAGAACCAATCCCTTAGGGAAATCATGGGACGACTGTACTTCGTTAGTATAAAGGAGACACTTAGTAAATAGAATTGCTTTGATTTTATTGATATTTATTGATATTTATGTACAGAATTTATATAAGTATTCTTTTAAATGTTTCTTACTTCTGAAGTTCTTACTCATTAAAGAAGACTTGGAACATGCAGAAAAATAGTAGATGGATAACCATCCACACGGTTTTTAAGATTTTTTTAAAAAATGTTTCCTATTTATATGGTTTTCATATATGGCTGTGAAATCACCTATTCAATGTATAATTTTCTATTCTGAAGGGATTTTTTTTTTTTTGGTACTGGGGATTGAATCTAGGTGAGCTCTATCCCTGAGTTACATACCCAGACCTTTTTGTTTTTTACTTTTTAAAAAAAAATATTTATTTTTTAGTTATAGGTGGACATAATAATATCTTTATTTTTGTGTGGTGATGAGGCTCAAACCTAGTGCCTCACGCATGCTTGGCTATTGCTTTACCTCTTAGCCAAAACTTTTTTACTTTTAAGACAGGGTCTCCCTAAATTGCTGAGTCTGGCCTTGAATTTGTAATCTCCCTGTTTCAAATTTTTGAGTTGCTGGGATTATTGGCATGACCACCACCCTAAACTGAGTTTAGTTTTCTTTAACTTAACATTATAGGTATATTCCTTTGTGGTTGTTTAAGCATCTTTTTCATATCTTTGGAATCATGTCATTGATAAGGTGTTATATACTTTAGTTAATTAAGCCCTTTATGTATACAGATATTTTATATCAATTATTATTAATACTCTTGCATACAACCTTTGATATACCACTTTCTGGGTTCTTTTCTATAGAATTGTATGTGCTACTTTCTGTATAATTGAATTATTTTTCTATGTATACCTTTGCGTTTTGAAATCAAATGAGTTGTTTTTTTGGGAGGGGATTGAACTCAGGAGCACTCAACCACTAAGCCACATCTCCAGCCCTATTTTGTATTTTTTTTAGAGACAGGATCTTACCGAGTTGCTTAGCTCCTCACTTTTGTGGAGGCTGGCTTTGAACTTGTGGTCCTCCTGCCTTAGTTTCCTGAGCTGCTGGGATTACAGGTATTTGCCATGGCGCTGGCAAATGAGTGGTTTTTAAGATCTTGAATTGCAGACAGCATCAATGATTCAAATAGCACCATTTTATAGTAGCAGCACCATTTTATAGTTCCACCAGTAGTTAATGAGGATGAGGATTTTCTAATCATCCTCTCCGATGATTGTTAGATTGTTATATGAATTTTTGATTCTGACCATTTTAGTTGGTGTGAAGTGGTATTTCATTGCTTTTTTTTTTCATGTCCTTGAAAGTATATTCTACACATTGTAAATTTACTGAGTTGTTTTCCAGTCCAGGTTTAAAAATATTCCATGTATCCAAATTAATGAACAGGTATAGTTTAAAACAAACAAACAAACAACAACAACAACAAAAACAAATGTACTATTTTGAAGGAATTACGATGAGAATATTTAATTTGGTTGAGAGGCCATTAATAATTTGTCAAATTTCACTTATTATTGGAAATTAACATTAAAATTGTGAGCTTAAAGAAGATTCAAGTATTTCAGTTTGCATACAATTTTCATCTTCAGTGTGTTGCTTTCATTCTTAGCCTTTTCTCTACACTCTGTTCTTTTTATTTTTTTTTTTCTGGCACACTTTTTAAAAAAAAAAATTTTTATAGTTGTTGATTGACCTTTATTTATTTACTTATATGTGGTGCTGAGGATGGAACCCAGGGCCTCACACATGCTAGGTGAGCACTCTGCTGCTGTACCACAACCCCAGCCCATTCTGGCACCCTTTTATGCATGGCCTTGTAAGATCTGGAGGTGGATTCTAAACCATCTGGCACTTTAGAATGGTTCAGAAACTTAACTCTGTTGACTCTGCTTTGAGCCATACTTGCTTTAAATGACCTGGTTTGTCTTTGTCTCTGGAAATTTTCTTCTTTATACCCTCACACAGCTTTTTATGACCAGTTTCTTTCTTAGCACAGGAATTTTGGCAGTATCAGTGTACATAGATTAAGTTAAACAAGTCTTATTTTCAAATAATCTCACCAAAAAAATCCTCATAAGGAAAATTTCAGAAAACATTTAGGTTTTTTTTTTTTTTTTTAAATGGATCTTATTTTATTTTATTTATTTATATGTGGTGCTGAGGATCGAACCCAGGGCCTCACGAATGCCAGGCAAGTACTCTACCACTGAGCCACAACTCCAGCCCCAATATTTAGTTTTTTAAATAAGTATATAATTGAAATAATTTGTATACTAATTCATGTTTGATAAAATTGCATTTTTTTAGGTACTAATTATAGGTATTCTTTCATTATAAGGCCAGGTGGAAAGAAAGTATATTCTACACATTGTAAATTTACTGAGTTGATTTATAGTCAAGGTTTAAAAATATTCCATGTATCCAAATTAATGAACAGGTGTAGTTTAAGACAAACAAACAAACAAACAACAACAACAACAACAACAAATCCTATACCTGCATTTAAAAATATGAACCATCAAGCACTTCCACAAAACTTCTGGAGGTACTGAATTATGTTTAAATTTATGTTTAAATATTGGTTATTTGTTAAGATACTTTCTTTTGAACTCATGACCTTTTGTTTTCTTTAAGAAGGTTATATTTTTTGCTTTAAAAACAGCTTTATTGAGATATAATTGATAGTATAATAAGTTTACCCATTTAAAGTGTATAGTTCACTGATTTTTAAAAATTTTTTGTAGTTGAAGGTGGTCGGTATGCCTTTATTTTATTTTTATGCGGTGCTAAGGATTGAACCCAGTGCCTCACACATGCCAGGCAAGCCCTCCACCACTGAGCTACAGCCCCAACTCCCAGTACACTGTTTTTTAGTCATTAATATATATCTACAAACAAATTTAGAGCATTTAATCACCTCAAAAACAAACCCCATACCCGTTCAGTATCACCATTCTGCCTCCACGTTTCTCCTAGCCCTAAGCAACCACTAATCTACTTTCTGTCTGTATAGATTTCTCTATTCTGGACTTTTTATGAAGGGAATAAAACTAACATGTAGATGGTTGTGACTGGCTTCTTTCACTTAGCATAATGTTTTGAGATTTATCCAAGTTGTAGCAAGTATTAGTAATTCATTCCTTTATATAGCTGAATAGTTTTCCATTGTATGGTTATACCACATTTTGTTTATTCATTTGCCCATGGATGGATATTTGATATGTTTCCACCTTTGGATTATCACGAATAATGTTACTATAAACATTCATGTATAAGTTTTTGTGTGGGATAAATATTGTTGTTTCTGTTGTGTATATATCGGGCCATGTGGGAACTCTGTTTAGCCATTTGAGAGACTGCTGACTGCTTTCTAGAGTAGCAGCACCATTTTATAGTTCCACCAGTAGTTAATGAGGATGAGAATTTTCTAATCATCCTCTCCGATGATTGTTAGATTGATATGAATTTTTGATTCTGACCATTTTAGTTGCTGTGAAGTGGTATTTCATTGCTTTTTTTTTTTTTTTTTTTGCATGTCCTTGATGACTAATGCTATTGGGTATTTTGTGTGCTTATTAGCCATTTGTATATCTTCTTTGGAAAATCATCTGTGTCCCTTCCTCATTTGAATATTGAATTATATATCTTTATTGTTGAGTTATGAGAGTTTGTATTCTAGATATAAGTGTCCTGTCAGATGTGTGGTCTGCATATATTTCTCCAATTTAGTGGGTTGTCTTTTTACTTTCTTGATGGTATTCTCTGAAGTACTTTGTTTTTAATTTTTATTAAATCTTATTTATCTATTTTTGTCTTTTATTGCTTATGCTTTTGGTGTTACATTTAAAAATCTTTTGGCAAATCCAAGGTCACAATGATTTATCTTTATGTTTCTTCTAAAAGTTTTATAGTTTTGGCTGTTGTATCTAGTTCTTTGATCTGTTTTGAGTTAATCTTTATAAAGGATGTGAGGTAAGGGTCCAACTTCTTTCTTTTCTTTTTGTGGATATCTTTTGCTTGTTATATGGTGTCCCAGCACCATTTGTTGAAAAGACTATTCTTTCTGCCTTGAATGATCTTACCACCTTTGTAAGAAATCAGTTAACTGTAGATGTATTGGTTTATTTCTGACTCTTAATTCTGTTTTGTGGATATGTAAGTCTGCCCAGGCAGTACAATGCTGTCTTGAGAACCATTGCTTTGTAGTGAGTTTTGAAATTGGAAAGTGTTAGTTATCTAACTTTGTTTTTTTCCTTTCAGGATTACTTTGGCTATTCTGGGTTTCTTGCTATTCCATGTGGATTTTATTTTATTTTATTTTACTCCGAGACAGGGTCTCACTGAATTGCTTAGTGCCTAGTTTTTGCTGATACTGGCTTTGAACTTGCAATCATCCTGCCTCAGCCTCCCAAGTCACTGGGATTACAGGCATGCACCACCACGCCCAGCTTCCCTTCATTTTTTTTTTTTTTTGAGAATTTTAATATTTATTTTTTAGTTTTCGGCGGACATAACATCTTTGTTTGTATGTGGTGCTGAGGATCGAACCCGGGCAGCACACATGCCAGGCGAGCGCGCTACCGCTTGAGCCACATCCCCAGCCCTCCCTTCATTTTTAAGACCCTTCTCTTCAATTTTATTTTTCTGCTTCTTAAGATTGATGACAAAAGGACAGGTAAAAGAGTTAGTTGTGATATGGTCATCATTGCTCCACATGTGTGTACTTGGTTGTACATAGAAAATATTCATCTAATTGTTACTAAAGTTAATTTTGTTTGTAGAAACACAGGAAGTTGAATTGTAGCTTAAATTTTGAATCTTTGTCTTCTAAGAAATATTCTATAATGTGACATAGAATAGTTTTTTTCCTCTGCATAGGATTCTTTAGTATTATTCACTTACTCCATTCTTTCAAATATTTTACTTATAAAGTATTTGTTATCTTCTACATGTAAGGTACCATGCATATATGTCAGTAAGAAACAAGTTCTGAAACTTAGATTTGAATTGACCACTGCCATTTGTCTGATAGTTGCCTTTAGACTGTATTAATTGCTTAAATCACTTCGAGTATATTATAGAATTTTCAAAGGTAATGGAAGTTAATGTGTTGACACAATATCAAAAGAATATCATTCAGGGCTGGGGTTGTGGCTCAGTTGTAGAGTGCTTGCCTAGCACATGTGAGATATTGGGTTCAATTCTCAGCACCATATAAATAAAGTCATATATAAAAAAAGTATCTCATGCTTATATAAAAAAAGAATGCTATTCAGGTTCTGAATGTAATTTAATTAATTTTAAAAATGAAACTAGGAGTTAGAACAAATAGAGAAAAAGAAATATAAGAGAAAACTGTAGTATTTTTCAGTGCTGCAGTGTTAGAAGTGAGGCCTACTGCTAGGTCTTGTGCATGCCATCCTCATTCTGTGTCCACCATGCATGCATGCAGGTGGCCATTCAGACCTGCTAGCTGGAGTCCCTTTTCGGCCATGTCTGGCTCTTCTGCTCACTGCATGGCCTCCCCAGGCCTCCCTACACCCTCTGTGTGGAGGACTGGTCCTAAGGAAAGAAGATCCTAGGCCCTTGGTGCCTAGTTTCCCCCCAGCTGCAACCATGCTGTGGGATTGACCTTGTGGGCTACACTGGGTACCAACTCTATTTGTTTTCCAAGGAAAAATTCAAATTGCTGCTCTTTTGAAATTACTCTGTCAACATAAAAAAACCATGTAGCGATCTTGTTTCATTTTTAGGTCATCTTGGTAAAAATGCGCTTGAACTCTGGAGGGGGGGGAGATGGTGCCAGATTATAAGAAGCAGCATGTCTGTCTGATTGTATGCATAGTTGTAAATGACCAAAAGCAAATTAAAAGTATCTCTAGATTCTGAATGTGAAGAAAGCTTTGTGATACTAAGAAAAAAGGTAGATAAATGTACATAAGTACAAGTTAATAAAAAAGTGTTATTTTATCTTTTATTTCAGTAATTATTTGTGTTTAATGGAAAATGGTACTTACGGCTGAAAGTTTTTTAGGATTTAGGAATATGGTAATACTTTTCTGAGTGTTATAAGGTTTGAATGATGTCATTCACATGAAAGATCTTAGCAAGGTAATGGTGAAGATAATTACAAAATTGATAATAGAGGTAACAAACTTAAAAATTAAATAATGTAAGTCCTATTTGAATTTAAATCCTGGTGCCAATACTCAGGTAGATGTATGACTTTGAGTCACTCAATTTATTAATGTCTTATTTTCCTTATCCTTTAAATACAGTGTATTAATATATGATTTATAAAGTTAAAAGGCTTCATTAATGTGCTTAGATTAGTAGTCCCTGGTGTACAGGAAATGCTCAGTAAGGATTCAGTGAAAGTTATTGTTAGGAATCTGTGAAACACAGTGTTTGTATGATTTTAAAATGTATTGCTGTTTAAGTTCGTACTTTAGCGTTTAACTTGCCTTTTTATTAAAAATAAAATTAATTATTATTATTATTATTTTTTTTTTGGTGGTGTTGAGGATGGAACTTGGGACTGTCTTTAAAAAAACAAATTATTTTCACCAGTACTGGAGATTGAACCCAGGGCTATATATCACCAGCCCTTTAAATTTTTTTTTTTTTTTTTTTTTTAAATTTGAGACGAGGCCTTTCTGAATTAATTGCCCAGACTGTCCTACAATTTGCAGTCCTCTTGCCTTAGCCTCCCAAGTAGCTGGGATTACAGCTAATTTATAAAACAACAACATTTCATTACTGATCCTTTTGGGTCTCGGGTACCCTGTAAATTGTAAGAAAAAAAATCTAATTTGTGCAAGTCTTATATTTTTCTTATTTAATCCAATTTGGTGTCTAGAGTGAACTCTGAGGGTCTGTCCTCCATCCCATTTTGTAAGTCATTACTGTTTAAATTACTGATGAGAATCCTTACTAGCAAATTCTTTACTGCTCTGAAAATAAGGACTATTCAGCTAGGAAATATGTAAACGTGTGTTTTCTCAGTTCACTTTAAGAAATAAATTTATTTAGAGCTGATACTGGTGTTGTGTGCCTGTGGTTCCCCCTACTTGGAACGCTGAGCAGGAGGATAACTTGAACCCAGGAGGATAACTTGAACTTGGGGCCACCTTGGGCAATGGTGAGACTTCCTCTTGAAAAGAAAAAGAAGAAGAAAAAATAAATTGATTTATCTAGAAAATAATGTTTATGTAAAATTATACTTGATAAAAAGTAAGTTGTATGGACATTTTTTTATTATATATATTTTTAGTTGCAGGTGGACATAATATCTTTTTATTTTTAAGTGGTGCTGAGGATCAAACCCAGTGTTTCACTTGTGCCAGGCGAGCGCTGGACCACTGAGCCCCAGCCCAGGACATATTTTTTGATCAGATTGAATTAGATTCCAGAAAAGTAGTCTATTATTGATTTGAGTTATTGGTATGGTCTTTTTACACCCATCATTTTTCAGTAGTATCCAGCTGAACTATCTTTTTGAAATTCTTTTTCTCTCATTGCTGATAATTTCCAAAGTCAATATTTTCTTAGATCCAAATTTTAAAAACTTCAAAAATACTATACTTAACAGTATTCTTGGGTCTTTGCTTATTATGCTCTCAGTTTAAAAATGGTTTTTATGGAACAAACATGACATTTTAACATGTTTGCAGAATGAAGTATTGCAACTTTTACTAGAATGTAAGCTCTTGTGAGAGCAGCAGCCCTGTCTGATGATGATGATGATTCTTCTTCTTCTTCTTCAAAATATATTTTTAGTTGTCAATGACCTATATTTTATTTGTTTATATGTGGTGCTGAGAATCGAACCCAGTGCCTCACATATGCCAGGCAAGTGCGCTACCAGCCCCAGCCCCACCTGTCTGATTATTCTAACTCCAGATAGATCAAACCTATCATTCTATACCTAGAAGGCATCCACTACTTGCTTATTAAACTATTAAATGAGTTGCAAATGCTCATGGTTAATATCATGCATTCTTTGGGGGAACTACTCCAGTGACTGCTTGTGTTTCCTTGTTTGTACCTTACCCCATGTCTACAGGTGAGAACTCTCACCTAAAGGAGAACTTGATTTTCTTTCTTTTTGGTACCAGAGATTGAACCCAGTGGTGCTTAACCACTAAGCCACATCCCCAGACCTTTTTTATATTTTATTTAGAGATAGGGTCTAATTAAGTTTCTTTAGGACTTTGCTAAATTGCAAAGGCGGGCTTTGAACTCGAGATCCTCCTGCCTCAGCCTCCTGAGCCACTGTGATTACAGGCATGGGCCATGAGTGGCTGGGACTTGATTTTCTTTACCTTCCCACTTTCCCTACCAACAACTTCACAGTTCTCCTTTCTAAGGTTGTCTATTACTGGCTTTCTCTTGACCCCTCGGTTTCTGATTTCTGTTTTCCTTTTCAATTTGGATTATTTGAACACTATTGCACCTTTTTATTTTCATTTCTGCCTTCTGTTTATTGTTATTTTTCATCCTGTTTTCCTTTGCATTGTAAAGTATGTAAATCTTTTAGACATCACAGACCTATCAGGAAGTTTTAGTCTTCTAAACTCAAACCATTCACATTGTGTAAGCATGTGTATAAAAGAGTAGGCTCTTGGTTGTATTCGTTTAGTACTTTGACTTTAGGGGATCACCATTAGAGGGGTAGTATTGGTGGTTGAGGAGGAGTTGAAAGATGTAGGGATTGGTCCCCCTTCAGGTTTTGTAGCCCTCTTGAAAATGAAGTATTGGAAAAAAAAGAAAACGAAGTATTGGAAGGCAGAATCCTAAGTAGTTGTTTTGTGTTAATAATTTTGTTTTGGGCCTAAAATATTTTTTTATGGCAAATTAAAGAAAGTTGTATGCATCATAATGCTGTTTTTTTATGTTCACTGGTGCTGCACTGTTACTTTTTTTTTTTTTTTTAATTCTTACTAAATTGCTAAGTCTCAAACTACTGATCCTCTTGCCTCAGCCCTCCAGATTGCTGGAATTATAGGCACCACGTCTGGCATCATTTTTCTTAAATTTTGAGAGAGAAAAACTAAAAAGATTTTGAGTTGGCTTATTTGAAGCAAGAAAAATCTATTTCATCATCTTCTTTTTCTTCTTCTTCTTCTTCTTTTTTTTTTTTTTTGCTATTGGGAGCTGAACCCAGGGACACTCTACTGCTGAACTACATCTGCAGACCTTTTTGTTTTTTATTTTAAGACAAGGTCTCAGTAAGTTTTGAGACTGGCTTTGAACTTGGAATCCTTCTGCCTGAACCTCCCCAGTAGTTGGGATTACAGGTGTGAGATACAATGCCTAGTCCTTTGTCCCCTTTTCACTACCTAGACATTGTATATGTTTGCCTATACAGTCTTTCATTTTCTTTTCCTTTTTTTTTCTTCCTGAATTATTGCTGCCTTTTTTTGGAAGTTGCAAAGTTAATTCAGATAAGTCCCCTGTACCCTTCATCCAGTTTTCCTATTTGTAACATCTTGTATAACCATGGTACAGTAGCAAACCATAGACCTTATACAAATTTTATCAGTTTTATAAACAGTTCTGTGCTGTCATGGTGCCGCAGCCCGGCTGGCTGGGCAAAATAACCAGGGGGTGACGAATAACTTGTGTACGTTGATACAGCAGGAGTAGGAGCCGTTTATTGCAGGACAGGAACAGTATTTATACATTCCACACAGCTTATCTAATTAGCATAAACTAGATACATCAGTCAACCAATAAGGAATCTCCACACTTAATGGCTCGCTTTTGTTACTTCTCAAACCACTCCCTCTGGCATTTTGCCAGGCACCATCCAGACTTGTTTACGAACTCTAACATTCCCCTGGCAAAATGCCAGGTGTTATTTTGACTTATTTACAGACTCTAACATCATGGTTTGAATATCTCCTCTAAAACTTATATTGAATGTAATTGCCATCATGTTGGAATTGGGAGGTGAGACCTTTAAGAGGTGATTAGGATCATGGGAACTCTGCACTCATGAATGAATTAATGTTGTTACCTGGTAGTGGGTTTATTGTATTGAGAGTGGCTTGTTATATGGGCTCTTACATTTTCTACCATGTTCTGGCACAACTGAAAGGCCTTTACGAGGTGCTGGCACTTTAATATTGGACTTCCAGCCTCTAGAACTGAGAAATAAAATTTTCTTTATAAATTATCTAGACCATAGTATTCTGTTACAGCAGCAGAAAATAAATTAAGCCATATTCATATGCAGGCTGAGTACCCTTTATCCAAAATGCTTGGGACCCAGGAGTGTTTAGAATTTTATTTTTGGGCTTTGAAATATTTGCATATATGCAATGAGATATCTTAAAGATGGGACCCACGTCTAAACACAAATTCATTGATGTTTGATGTATATCTTACACACATGGTCTAAAGGTAATTTTCTACAATATTTTTAGTGTGCCTGAATTTTGACTGTGACCCATCAATGAGGTTGGGTGTGGAGTTTTCCACTTGTGCTGTCATGTTGGTGCTAAAAGTTTTGTGTTTTGGAATGTTTTGAGTTTATGATTTTTGGATTAATAACACTCAGCCTGTACAATTTATCAAAAGTGGTGTGGATTCATATAGGTTCACCCTAACCACAATCCAAGATAAAGAACTGTTCGATCACAGAGATCTTTTATAATCATACTCACTCTTCTTTCCATTTTATGAAAGCATTCACTGATTACTCTGTATTTCATATGACCTTGGAATAAACTGAAAAAATATTGGCAATATGTTTTAGGGTTTTTTAATTTTTTCTGAGGATTGAACCCAGTGCCTCACATGTGCTAGACAAGCACTCCACCACTGAGCTACAATCCCAGCCCCTGTTTTTTTTTTTTTTACATTGCTCTGTAACTATTTACAGTAAGGATTTAAAATGTCAGTTCATTTTGTGTGTTTCAGAATCTATGTCTCAAAAGAATTGACACTGAAGAAACTCTTTACATTACTAACCTGTGAATTTCCCCAACAGCTGGATTCCTGTATGTATGCGTGTGTGTTTATGTGTATGCATGTACACAAGGTATACTTTGGTGTAGACTTCCTTATATATTTTTTTTTTGTGTGTGTGCTATATTATGCTGTACTAAGAAACAACTCAATATCAGTAACTTACAATAAGAAAGGTGTATTTATTGCCCACATTATAGGTTCCCTAGGAATTAGCTATGGTTCTGTTTTGTCAGTTCTTTTCATTTCAGGATCCAGGCTTGAGAGCAGTCCCTATTTGTGATGTATTGTTTTCCTGGCAAGGAGAAAAGAGTAAGAGCTAGCAAAAACACACAGTAGCTCTTAAAGCTTCTACTTAGAACTGGAATTTTCTCACATTTTATTGGCCAAAGTAAGTCATATGTCCAAGCCTCACATTATAATGGAACATCCTCAGAGAGGCTCTACAAGTTGCATTTTTTTTTTTCAGACTGTGTAGTAAATAGAAATGACTCTTTGGAAGTAATTTTTCTTACATTTATAAATATTTAACTTAGTCACAACTGATAATGAATAAATTTTTCATTTTTTTCTTGTGGTGCTTGGGGATCTAACCCAGAGCCTTGTACATGCTAGGCAAGCTTTCTACCACTGAGCTCAATAGTCTGAACTGCATTCTCAGCCCTTAAATAATTCTTTTATATTGTAACAAAAGAATTTTAAAAAGCCATATTTTGATTTTGACAACTGTTTAAAAGTTTAAAAGTTTTCCATTCACCACAGATAAGAAAAATTGTGCTCTATATATGTAATATGAATTGTAATGCATTTCGCTGTCATATATAACAAATTAGAATAAAAATTTTTATTGTAATTTGTTATATATTTATTCATTAGCTGTTTAGTTGCTAAAAGTTCATATGCAATTTTGTATACTGATGATATTTTTGGATTTTTATTTTTTTTCAGATTAAAAATAGCTTTATTGTTTCATTCTCATTATATAGGTAGGACATTCTTATCATAAAACTGTCTTTGGAGAATGCAAAGCAGGGGCTGGGGCAGTGTAGTTCAGTGGTAGGGCCCTCACCTAGCATGGACAGGGCCCTGGATTTGATCCCCAGCACTGCAAAAATAAAAATAAAAAAATAAAAGAGGCGGAGGATGCATAGGAATACAAAGAATATAAAAATCACTTATTATCCCATCATCCAGAGGTAATCACTGTGGTGACTTGAGGCTTTTTTTTTTTCCTCCATGCATTCATTATGTGTGTGTGTGATGTATGTGTGTTTAAAATTGGTCATATTTATAGTTCAACAACGAAAAGTCAAGTTTTGTGTGGGTTTTTGTTTGTTTGTTTTGGGTATCAAGGGTTGAACCTGGGGGCCCTTAACACTAAGCCAGTCTCCAGTCCTTTTTGTTTTTTATTTTGAGAAAGCGTCTCTCTAAGTTTCTGAGGCTGGCTTTGAACCTGAGGTCCTCCTGCCTTAGGTTCCTGAGCCTCTAGGATTACAGGTGTGTGCCACTGGGTTTGGCAAAAGCCAGTTTTACTGAGACACATCTAAAATACTCTGGTCATCTTACTTGATCAGTAGTAACTTGGCAATTTGGATGACTTTTTCCATTCTCACTTAACTGTATCACATTAGTATAGCAGTCAGCACAGGGTGTACTTTAGAACACTTTAGTAAACTAATACCTTCTCATATATGTTTATGTAGTGACCAATGAATCTGTAATTTGATGATTAATAAGGTACGGTTTGGAGCTCAGGATTTCTTACTATGTTTGGTCCCTGCCCCCTGTACTAAAAATTCTACTAAAATTAACTCTTTGTTATCAAGGAAACATTTCATTTGCTTCTATATCAAGGTATACTTTTGTAAGTAGGTGACTATATAATTTTTTGCTCAAATTGAGGCATTTTTGAGAATAAAAAGGGATACTAAAATATTTGAAATTCTATACATTTTTGGAATATTTATTTTTTAACCATTAATGTGACTTTAATGGCATTGGTAGATCAATAAAATAGTTTCACTTAAATTTTAAATTCAAAAATAAAATTTTCTTAAGCATTTTATTGTACATAATACTGAAATAAGGTTTTTATTGCATGCTAAGAAGCACAAGCAGATTAATTTTGAAAATAACAACTTTTTAAATCAGTTTTTTTTTAATTTTATAACTTTATTTTATTTATTTATTTTTATGTGGTGCTGAGGATCGAACCCAGGGCCTTGCATGTGCGAGGCGAGTGCCCTACTGCTGAGCCATAACCTCAGCGCCTTAAATCAGTTTTTTTAGCCTGCTCTATGTTATGTCACTCTGGTTTTAATTTTTTCATAAAGTTGTCTGCATGAATTTTCAGAGTTGCATTTTATACATTGTGGTTGCTAAACTTTATAGTTGTTTCTTTTCTGTAATTAGAAAAAATTTTTAATTGCTAATGTACTCCTTATGTGCTGCTCAGATAATATTTACTAAATGGAGAACATTCATAATTCTGTTTTTATTATTAAAAATTATAAATTTATCAGCCCCATATTTTTCATCTGTAGTGCCTTTTTGCCTCTATCCAAGTATTACCTTTGACAAATTATTTTTATAAGACAGATCTTGTCAAATAAGTTTTCTTTATGTATGATTATTTTACATGTTCCACCAAGTTTAAATGCTGCAAAATTGTAAGCCTTCTCTAATTTTATTCCTTTCCAGTACAGAACTAAAATTTATCCTGTTAAAAATAGGAAGACTCTTGGTGGAAATTCTACAATTCATTCCGAGGTTTAATTACAGAATTTCAAAATCAAATCTTCTGTACTATTTGAGCTCTCACTTAAATTTGTTCAGTTTTTACCTTGCTTTTGAAGTATACATTTCAATGTCTCAGCAAACTTTGTTTATATAAATAGATCTTAGTTAAGTTTTATGAGCTGAAGGATTTTTTTAGCTTTATTAATTTAAGACTTTAAACTTTAATTACGGGTTTCTAACTGTCTTTGAACAATATGCAACCAATATTTGGAGTAGTTAAAAAGACTCCTTTATAAGTCCAACCTAAGTTTCTCAGTAGTGAATCTTTTTTGAAAATAAGTCCTCCAAACTCTTGCAATTGTCCCTCTTTCCATCCTCATTTTTCTTTAGTTTTACCATGGCGCATGGGGATCCTTCACAAATTCTCCTGTTTAAAAATCACACCCCTGGGGCTGGGGTTGTGGCTCAGTGGTAGATCACTTGCCTAGAATGTGTGAGGCCCTGGGTTCAATCCTCAGCATCACATAAAAATAAATAATAAAAAATTTTAAAAATTCAATCTAAATATATATTTTTAAAATCACACTCCTGGGGCTGGGATTGTGGCTCAGAGGTAGAGCACTGGCCTAGTATGCGTGAGGCACTCGGTTCGGTCCTCAGCACCACGTAAATATAAAATAAAGATATTGTGTTCACCTATAACTAAAAAAATAAATATTTTTTAAAAAATCACACTCATATCTTCTTTCAGAACTACTTGCTGTTCTTTATAGATATAGCTGAGCTTTCTGTTAATTGATGCCTTTATATATACTGTAATCTCTGTGTAGAATCACTTTATTTTCACCCATAAAGTTCCACACTTTAAGTTTCTATGAAGCTTCCCTGGACTTACTTCTGAGTCTTGAACATTCTTACATATTGATATGCAGGTAAACCTGAGCCTTTAAATATATATTCCTTTGTTGTCATTCAGATGAGATATTAAATGTGTTTATCTGCTGACCAAAGAACCCTTTGTGTGGAGGGCCTTTGCGCTGAGTGACTAGCATTTTCCTTCCCTTATCAGTTGAGGCTATGTTGGTCACTTCCAGTGATCTGGCCACATTCAAAGTGGCCCCAGATGGTTGTCCCAATCCTGGAAGTAGCAGAATGTGTCTTCGTGCGTAAGCGTGCCTTCCTGCAGCCCCATGGATTGAGCTATGCTCACCTGTTCCTTTGTGATATTACCACTTTGCCCTGTTTGGGATAGAATGTTCCATGGAAATGCCCTTTGTGTGGCCCCTTCTCTTGCTCTGCCTTTGGGTGTGGCCTTCCTAAATGTCAGTCAACCTGCTGACAGCAGACATCATGAAGCTAGACTCAACCCCTTGAATCCTAACCCCTTGCCTTATTTGAATGGCTTCTCCTCTATAAAAGGGGTCAGCACGCCCTCACTCTCTCTCTTTCTGCGGACTCTTAAGGTCAGAGGAGCTGTCTCAGGACCCCCAAAGAAAAAGGTATCTCTGTCTCTTGTGTGGTTATTGCGTGCTACCCAGTTCCCCTGGAGCAACCCTAGGGAATGCTACACCTTTGAACTATGGTGTGAATTGAATGGCCCTGCCTAAGTTTAGGCATTTCACATCTGATTATGTCAATATCATCTTTTTTTTGGGGGGGGGGGTGGTGCAAGGGATTGAACTCAGGGGCACTCAATCACTGAGCCACATCCCAGACCTATTTTGTATTTTATTTAGAGATGGAGTCTCACTGAGTTGCTTAGCACCTTGCCATTGCTGAGGTTGGCTTTGAACTTACCTTCCTCCTGTCTCATCCTCCCCAGCTGCTGGGATTACAGGCCTGCACCACCACGCCCAGCTCAGTATCATCTTTTTGTACTTCAATTTATGTATTCATTTATATTTATTTTTTGCAGGACTGGAAGTTGAACCTATGACATTATGTGTGCTAGGCTAGTGCTCTACCAGTGAGCTACATTCCCAACCCCTTATTTGAATATTTTATTGAAGTGGTTTTCCAACTGAATTCAAAGGTACCTAGGGCACTTGGGTAGAGAATCAGTGTGTAGAATGTTGGGGCCTTCCAACTGGCTTCTGCTAAAATATTTCATCCCTAATTTGTCAGATGTTGGGTTTCTGGGTAGAATTTTGCATGAGAAAAAGTTCCAATGTAAACAATTGTTTCTTTTTGTTACTGGGATTGAATCTAGTGATATTCCACCACTGAGCTACATCTCCGGCTCCCCCTGCCCTCCCTCTTTTTTAACTGCTAGTAGTATTCTTCTTTTTAGAATATTTTTAGTTGTAGATGGACATGATACCTTCTTTTAATTTACCTATTTTTATTTGGTGCTGAGTATCGAACCTAGTGCCTCACACATGGTAAGCAAGTGCTCTACCACTGAGCCACAGCCCTAGCCTTCCAGCCCTTCTTATTTTTGAGACAAGGTCTCCTACTGAAGTAGTAGTACTACTCTTGAGTTGCTGGGATTACTGGTATATGCTACTGTACCCAGGTTTGTGTTAAAAACAATTTTAAGATTCTTGTTTTATTTCTTGTCTACTTAATCCTTAGTAAAACGTGGGACTGTCTTTTTTTATTCTCCCTTTCAACTTGGCAAAAAAGAAATGAAACCAATCTTAATTGAAGTTAAGGATCTTTTTTATTTTATTCACCTTTGTTTCTCAATATATTTGTATGCCAAACATGTTAATAGAAGTTATTGAATATAATTATTATTTACTTATTTATTTTAGTTATCAAGTGGGAATCCTGTATATGAAAAATACTATAGACAGGTAAGATTTTTTTTGTCTGTTTTTCCTAGATGGAACATAAAGTATACTATCAACTGTCAATTGTATGCATGTAGATTATCAGCAAGCTGAATAAATTTGACATGTCTTGTTTTTAACTTTTTGTGCTTTATAGCCTCTAGCTTTGAATACTTAGTGCTTCTAGCATGCTTCTAGAAAAAAGAAGTCAAAATAATTAAAGTAATTTAATCGCCTTAAATATCTATGTGAAATCTATACAACATTAGATATATTTATTCAGATATAAGTATTAAAATTAACTTATAATCCAAATTGAAATGGCTTTTATACTGTTTTTGTAGAAATTTTTTTAGTTGTTGATGGACCTTTATTTTATTTACTTATATGTGGTGCTGAGAATCGAACCCAGTGCTTCACACATGCTAAGCAGGTAATCTACCACTGAACTACAACCCCAGACCCACTTTTATGCTGTTTTTAAAACTTACTAAAGTATAATTTTCACAAGCTGAAAACGCTGGGTTTCATATAAATCTAAAATGAGCATGGGGATTGAGAGAATATCTTAGTGATAGAGCAGTTGTTGAGCATGCACAAGATCCTAGGTTCAATCCCCAGCACCACAAAAAAAGGAAAAAAAATAACAAAAAAACAAAGGGTGGGTTGGAGGAAATCAAATTTATTAGTTATTGAAGGAACCAGTTGAGTATAAAAATGAGAATATGAGTTACAGAGATTCATACTCTGCCAGACAAAATTTACTTGCATTGGTATAGACAGGAATCATTTGTATTGCTAATAGTTTTCTATAATTTTTGATTTATTTTATTTTAAGAGAGAGAGAGAGAGAATTTTTTAATATTTATTTTTTTAGTTTTTGGTGGACACAACATCTTTATTTTTTATGTGGTGCTGAGGATTAAACCCAGTGCCCCACGCATGCCAGGCTAGCATGCTACCGCTTGAGCCACATTCCCAGCCCCTAATTTTTGATTTATTTATTTTGGATTAAAACCAGGGGCTCTCTACATCTGAGGTACATCTTCTGCCTCTTTTGTTTTTTTTTATTTTTGAGAGAGGATCTCACTAAGGCTGGCCTTGAGGCTGGACTTGAACTTGTGATCCCCCTGTCTTAGCTTCCCAAGTCACTGGGATTACAGGCATTAGCTACTGTACCAGGCCTCAGTTTTCCATAGTTTAACCTCTATCCCTACAGTGTGTAGAATAGTCTTTCCAATAGAAAGTTACTCAGGGGTATATAGTATATATCAGATAGTCTCTCAAGGGTATACACACTCTCACTTGCCCGTTTCCAAGTATTAGATCATTTTTTTCTAAAAGCCTCCTTACCTTGTGATGATGATTACAGAAAAGACTGGTCTCATATCTGGCCTGACCATCTACAGAGTTGTGGCAAATATTAATTAACCATTTTAGGCCTCTTTGGTTTTGACTAGTAGACCTAGAACCATAGACTATTTAGCAGTTTAAAAGGCCAGAGAATTAATTTCTGCTTGAAAAATTTTAGAATCTGATTATATTTTTATTCCTTAATTATTTGTTTATTTTTATTTTTAATTATTTTTTCTAGTTGTAGAGAGACACAAATCTTTATTTATTTATTTTTATGTGGTGCTAAGGATTGAACCCAGTGCCTCACATGTGCAAGGCAGGTGCTCTACCACTCAGCTGCAGCCCCAGACCAATTATTTGTTTATTTTTTAAGAGCTGAGGTCTGTCTTTACCAAACTGGTCTCAAATTCCTGGGCTCAAGCGAGCTTCTTGCTTCAGTCTCTTTAGTAGCTGATTGTATGCCACAATCCCCAGCTTGATTGTACATTTTAAAGCCTCTGTTAATTGTTGTTCTTTTTTTGTCGGGGGGCAGGTGTGTACTGGGGATTGAACTCGGGGGCATTTGACCACTAAGTCATATCTCCAGCCCTATTTTGTATTTTATTTAGAGACAGGGTCTCACTGAGTTGCTTAGTGCCTCGCTTTTGCTAAGGCTGGCTTTGAACATGGGATCCTCCCGCCTCAGCCTCCCAAGCTGCAGGGATTACGGGCATGTGCCACCGTGCCCAGGTTTTTTCCTTTGTCTTGAGGCTATGATCTAAACCTTTAAAGTTGTCTCTTCCATAATTTCACCAGCATTACATGTAAATTAGAATGAATTTATCACATCTGAAGGTTTCTTAGACATCCAGGGTTCCTGGCTTGCTGGTAAGTGACCTTGCTTTACTATCTGTGAGGCTGGGACTTGCCAGATAGCAAGTCAGTTTTCTTGAGAGGGATTTGTAAGTATTGACTCCACAAAAGGCAGTGTTCTTCAATAGTAGCTTTTTCTATGTGAATATCCAAAATAATATTAATATAATAAAAATAATAAAAGGAAATCATTCTTAAATATGACCTTGTTTTGCACACGAGTTATCTGATTGTCTCCTTACAAAAGTAGAACAAAAGTAGAACAAATTGTAATTAGATCTTTAATAATTACATTGCCATAAAAAGTAAAGATGTTAAGTAGAAGTATTTGTTTTTTGATTCTGATAAGCCAACGAGAATCAGATACCATTGAAAACTGTTCCATTCATATCAAATTGAGGATTGAGATAATGTAGGAAGAAAAAGAAAAATAGAAAATTAGAGATAATACCACCAGATGAGGTGACTCTCTCCTATATTCCTCGATACTCAGGAAGCTAAGGCAGGAGAATCACTTAAGCCTAGGAGTTTGGGGTCAGTCTACGCAATATGGTGATACCGCATCTCTTAAAATAAAATCAATAAATAAGAGGACTCAGAGTGTAGTAACTCAGTGGTAGAGCATATGCTCAGTGTATGCAAGACCATGGGTTCAATCCCTAGCACCATAAAAATCAAAGCAAAATGAAAAAAAAAAAAAATTTATTTCAAGTAAATAATCATAATTAAATTTTCTTCACTAATTTAACCAGTTCTGTATAATTCTTTCTTGACTGGATCTTGGGTCAGGAGTCAGCTTTCACAAAGTACATCTGTTTCCAGACTGAAAAGAATCTTGGAAATCCTTATTTCATCTACCAGTATAGCCTGAAAAATTGCTTAAGTGATATCAACTCAGAAGTCTTTACCCAAAACTCTATTTTTGGAGTATTAGTATTTCAGAGACCCTTCCATGAGATCTTTGAGAACTGTCTGTTGAAGATACAGATTCTAGCCTATATAGTTTATAACAGAGCATCAGAGTACTATAGAAACTGCCTATAGATGACACAGACTCAGTGACTGTGTTTAATTTATTATGGCAACCAAAAGAATGACAGATAGTAAAATTCTTTATTGGGATACAGTACACAAATATTTCATGAGTTGACTGATGTTTCCTCTGAGTGCCTCTGTTTGGGTTATATTGGGTATGAGTATTCCTTTTCAATCCTGGTCAGGGAAGAGAGCAAAGAACAGTAGTTATAGAGGATTCTGGAGGTAGATTTCCTAATCCTTTCTGTAATTCTTATTCCAAATTTGAAGGATTAGGCAACTCTTTCTTTTTTTGCTTAGTTTCTGATTTATCCTATGTTCTAGCACTTGAAAGAAAGGTTTTCTTTTTCTTTTTCTTTTTTTTTTTTTTTTGCCTCTTTGTTTATACTGAACAGTCTTGAATACTTTATGTTCATAGTAAACTTAATCCTTTAACTGGCAATACAGCTATTTCACAGACATCCTAGTATACTTTTTAAAATTTACTTTATATATTTTCATATGGAACTTTAGGAAATTTTTGCAAAAATGAGAGTCATTTTTTGGAATTTTTTTTTCTCTCTCTTTTTTTTTTCCTATTCTTGTGACATCATTCTGTCTTAAAGGAAAGTCCCCATTAGTTAAATGATGCATTTCCCTTAATGAATTGTAGAAACTTAACAATTTTAACAAGGTTTCTTAAAGTTTATTGTGCAATCAATTTCTCCTCCTCCTCCTTCTTTTTAAAGTGCTGCAGTTCTTAAAGAGTACATATAAAAGCAGAAGTTGATAATCTGAAACTGTTTGAAGAGGCAGACAACATAGGCAGCTAATTCTCATTTGTTAGAAGACCTGTCCAGGAAATGAGAAATGCTGCCTTTTTTTCTTCTCTTGCCATTTAAGATTATTGGAATTGAAGTGACAATCATAAAAAATTGGAGTCAGAAGACATGTGTTGAAGTTCTAACTCCACTCATTTGCTTTTACTTCCTCTGAGCTTTGGTTTCTTATTGGATATTAGGCATGATTAACAAAACAAAACAAAAACAAACTTAGCAAATTGCTGCTGCTGTATATGTGGTACTCTACTCATATTACTGTTCGCAAATTCCTTAGCCTTTGTTAGTAAGAGGATTCCTGCTCATTTCTTGAAAAAGCCAGTCCCAAATCACAGGGATGGAGGCCAGTAAATGGTGACAATTTTCCCTTTGTGTTTTCTTTCTAAGCTTACAGTTTGTGTCTTTTCAGGTTGATACAGGCAATACTGGAAGGGTGCTGGCTTCAGATGCTGCTGCTTTTCTGAAAAAGTCAGGGCTTCCAGACTTGATACTTGGAAAGGTAGTGTTTATATATTATAACTAGGTTATAATGAATACATAGAACGCTAGACTAACTGGCTGAAGATTAAGAAACATAACCATCAAGAAATTTAAGAACCAAATCAGAAAAGCAGTTACAGTAATGGGATGAGGGACATTTATGACATAGCAATTTACCTTCTTGAAAAATAAAGCATAGTTCAAAATTTAAGAAAAAATTACTTTTGAAGAGGATAAATGAGGAAATAATAGTACATTTGATTATTGTTGGGAAATAGTGGAACCTTGCCACCCACTCAGAGCTGGCTCTATCCCTGCTTCCTCTATATAAGTGTCTCTGTTGAATGTGTGATGAATGGAATGGGGATTTTGGGAGGCTTTGGAAAGAGCACAAAAAAGGCAGAAAGCCCCTATCCTATGAAATTATTTTGCTATTTATTGATACATAGTTAAAATCCTGAAAAATAACCACTTTTCTTAATTTAATTATTTGCAAATAAACATTTACCTTCTCAATTTGCCCATGAGAAAGAATATCACCTTAATAAGAACCTAAAATCAAGAACAGTATGTTGCAGTAGAAAGAGCATGTTTGACTAAAGAGTTAAAACCTGGGTTAGTGAAAAGGCATTTGACTAGAAGTTGGAACCTGGGTTTCTTCTTGCCTTGAATGTTCTTGAGGCAAGTCACTTAACCTCTTTGGGTCTTAGTATTTTTGTGAAAGGTTGCATTGAATGATCTTTAAGGGTTCTTTCCACTTTTAATTCCAGATTTTTAGATTTGATTATCAGAATATGAGGTTGTAAATTATAGGGATTTAACTTATCTTTGAGATGATTTCTGTTAAAAATATAGATTAATTCTTTTTCCACCCCCTAATTTCAGATTTGGGATTTAGCTGACACAGATGGCAAAGGCATCCTGAACAAACAAGTAAGATTCAGAGATTCATATGAAAAATTTAAGTAATTTGAAATAAAAAATAGCCAACAGATTTTTATATTTTTAAGCTAAGAATTGCTTTTTATCAACATTAGGCAATTTACAAGAGCAATTGTCATAACAGTGAAAATAATACCAAGCACTAAACGTTAAAATATCTGATTCCTAAAGGTTAATGTTAGTTTGGTGACATTGTTCCACTGAGATTTGTTTTCTGTCCTATAGAAACATTTTGCTCTTTTAATCTTACTAATTCAATTTTCTGGGTGTATGAGTAAACATTGATTTTGTTAGTAAGTGTTAAGATGGTATTGCTTGGTATATTTGAAAGGAATCTCTTGGCTAATCAAGCCTGAGTATTCTGGCCTGATTCTGTTCTGACAATGACACTTGGTGCTTTCCTCCTCTAGTATAATTTTTATTTTGTTGCTCATAACACATTGCAAGTTAGTTAGTATTAGCTCCCCTTATATGGAAGTTTTATTTTAATTAACTTGCCCACGCCACTTTACATAACAGAACTAGAATTTCATGGAGAATTATTTCACTTAAAGAGTCCATCTATACAGAGGAAGTGCACCAGATTACCTAAGAGTAATTGAATCTCTCAGAATAAGACAAGAAGGAATATAAAGAGTACTTAGAATACCAGCATTTAAAAGTGAGAGGAGGTATAGACTCCAGCAGAAGAGACTTGAAAGGTCAGAAAGAACTAGGAGAGTTTCATTAAGCTATTTGGTGGAGAAGTACTTCAGAATGAAAGAGAATGAGGAGGACATAGGCATTAGTTTCCCTAGCTAATCAAGGAGTGGAGTCTTTTACATGGAAACTTCTGGAGTAAATCAGAAGAGGGTTTCTTGGTAACATTTTTTCAAGAAATTTATGACTGAAAGTCAAGGTATTGTATAAAACAGATAGCCTGACATTTTAAGGAAAAGTTAGGAATAGAGTAATAGGACATAGGTGAGAACAAGAGGTTTTAGAAAAGTAGGGAAGTGTTGAATAAACCACTGTATTAGGATGTCAACAAGCCACTGTATTAGGATGTCAACAAGTTGTAAAGATTATAGCTGGAGTAAAGTCTTTTGTTATCATTTCTATTCCTAGACTTATCTCTAACTCAAAATAGCTGAAAACCAGTTGCTTTAGCTTCTTTACATTTATTTATTTAATTAGTTTTGGACTGAGACTTAAAATCCAAGGACCTTTGTGGGAGATTTATAAACATTTTGAAGTCAAGCAGTTATATAATTGTTTTAAGTGCTACTCATTTATTTCTGCAGCTGTTTTGGAATAGCAGGATTGAGTCACTTGAATTACTGATCCATGTTTCAAAATTTATAATCTCACACTGAAGAGATGATTAATAACATTTAGTGATTTCCTCCTAGGCTCCCACCCTCAAATTCCTTTTTCTCAAAACATTTTCTAACAACATTAAATATTCTTTGAAATATGAGTATTAGTTATGTAAAATTTTCATTATCAGTAGGTATCACAATTTATTTAAATATTTTCTGTTTATATTGTTATTTGTTACTTACAGTGTTAGAAAAATCTTTGTACATGGGTCTTTTTTCAATTTTAAAGCAAGTGTTCTTGAAACAAATTTGTTATTATATTTGTTGCTACACAAAAACTCGGGAGTAATTATGAATTCTTTTATATTTTCAGATTATAAGTAGAATGTGTGGTAGATAATGGTCATACTTTTTTTCCTCAGGAATTCTTTGTGGCTTTGCGTCTTGTAGCATGTGCCCAGAATGGATTGGAGGTTTCACTGAATAGCTTGAACTTGGCTGTTCCTCCACCAAGATTTGTAAGCAATGATTTTAGATGTAAATTGTATCTAATTATTAAAAAGTGACACCACATGATTTGAAATTAAAATTAATATATTAAAAATAAATTTCTCCTTTATCCCTATCCCTCAGCTACATGATTTTCTTTTTTAATAGCTGCTACTGTTTTTTGTGTATTCTTTTTTTCTTGTGTATTCTTCAGTTACTATGTGTGCATATAACAAAATATAAATATGTATAAGTATGTATTTCCTCATTTTTTGTTAATTATAGCATATTGACCGCTTGAATCTATAACTTTTTAAAATAACAAATGTTTTATAAATCTCTACATATCATTGCACAAAAATTTCCTCTCTGTTTTTTATGGCTGCATAGTATTTCTTTGTTTGTATTTACCATAATTTATTTAACTTCCTATTGTTTGACTTTTAGATTGTTTTAGTGTTTTGTTATAAAATGGTTCTGTGAATAATAACTTTGTACGTATATTATTTTGCATGTGCAGATATATGTATGTATAAATTCCCAAAAGTGGAATTGATGTTCCAAAAATTTTTGCCTTTGTAATTTGGGTGTATTTTGCCTTCCGTAGTGGTTTGTTAGTTTACATTCCCACCAGAAGTTGGTTCAAGTGCCCTGTTTTCCTACATATTTGGTAGCATACTGTTGTTATACTATTAGACAATTATTGTCAATTTGGTGACACATGGTTTGTAAATATAATTCCGATTCATCCTTTTGGTTTTATAAAGTGAGGTTGAGTATTTTTCTTATGAACAGTTTACATTACTTTTATGTGACTATTTAATTATAGGCTCTCCATGTTTTTCTTGGGTAGGTTTTTTAAATTTATTAAATTCTAGAGATTCTTTAAAAATTAGGAAATTAACTCTTTGTCTATATATGCTGCAAATATATTTTCCCAGCATGTCATTTGTCTTTTGCCCTTGCTTTTGATTCCCCCCTGCTCCATGACTGTTTTTTTTTTTAATCAAGTAAGTAAATTGTCAAGTTAATTTTTTTTTCAATATTTAAGTTAATACTGATTTGGGTATCAATATGGATTCAAATTTATGTTTTCAAGATGGCTACCCTACAGACCCAGTGTAGTGGGTTGAATAATCAATCTTTACGGATTTAAAATGCTACCTTAATCATGAGCTTAATTCTCATGTATTTAGTTTTTTTTTAAATTTCTTTTATTCTTACCTATTGATCTGTTTATTTGCTGGTTTTATGTTATTTTAATTATCATTATTTGGTAAATGTTTTTTGTATCTGTTTATGGCTAGTTCTTTTCATCCCACTCTTTTTTTGGAAATGTAATGACTTTTTTTGCTTTTTATTTTAATTCTATTTCATTTTTTGTGGTTCTGGGGATCAAACTCAGAGCCTTGTGCATGATAGGCAAGTGATCTACACTGAACTTAAACCCAGCTCTAGTTTGTTTGCTTTTTTAATTTTTTTTTAGTTGTAGGTGGACACAATATATCTATTTATTTATTTTTTAATATGGTACTGAGGATAGAACCCAGTGCTGTTATGTGTGCTAGGCAAGCGCTATATCAATGAGCTACAACCTCAGCTCCTCTTTGTTTTTAAACTTAATATTTTAGAAGTATTAAGAATTTAACTGGGCTGGGGATGTGGCTCAAGCAGTAGCGCGCTCGCCTTGCATGCGTGCGGCCCGGGTTCGATCCTCAGCACCACATACCAACAAAGATGTTGTGTCCGCCAATAACTAAAAGAAATAAATATTAAAAAATTCTCTCTCTCTCTCTCTCTCTCCTCTCTCTTAAAAAAAAAAGAATTTAACTTCAGTTTGGGGGATGTCTGTACTTCTTTGTTTAGGCATGGAATCAAGTGTCAATATAGGGATTTGTTACCTAACTATTATTAAAAAGATTTTTCAAATATATTAATCTGGGTTGGGGCTGTGGCTTAGTTGTAGAGCACTTTCCTAGCATGTGTGAGGCACTGGGTTCGAGTCTCAGCACTGCATATGAATAAATGAATAAAATAAAGGTTCATCAACATCTTAAAAAACATTTAAAAAAATATTAATCTGTCTTCATCCAGATAAACATAATAATTGGGACATACTATTAATAGGTATTGTGTACTTAAAACTTACAAATGCTAAGTTGGTTTGTTTTCCCAGTTTTTAAAAGATAATATTGGGGAAAAGTCATCAGTTAATAGGACTTCAAATATTTTGTTAATATTCAGATATCTGCTGAGAATAGTGGTGCCTGACTATAATCCCAGCCACTTGGGAGGCTGAGGCAGGAGGATTGCAACTTTGAGGCTGGTCTCAGTAACTTAGTGAGGCCCTGCCTCAAAATAAAAAAAATTCAAAGGACTGGGAGTGCAACTCGGTGATGAAGCAACCCCTTGTTTAATCCTTGGTAACAAAAAAAAAAAAAAAAATTTCCAGATAACTTTATCTTTCAATTGTTGTAGGATTTCTTTTTTAGTACATATTTTACTTAGTCCTCCACAGTGATTTATGTGGTCAAGTGAAAATTGACTTTGTTTTAGTAGAAAATAGTTGAAAGTCTACTTAATGTAAGAAGTGTTTTAAGTGCTTAGAGATCCAGTGTTTTATATGAATATATTTAAATCCAAAGACCATTTTCCTTCATTGCTTATTGATATGAGAATTTCAACAATTCATGTGCTATTTACATTTTAGCATGATACCAGTAGTCCTTTACTAACCAGCGGAACCCCTGCAGCTGAGCTTCCATGGGCTGTTAAAGTAAGTAATTTGTGTTAACTATTCATTTCTTACTCCTGCTTTGCTTCCTACTCACTTATATCCTTTCCCCCTACTTCTGAAATACATTGCAATGAATGTTAGACTTTCATATGTATATTTAAGGATAATAGGAAAAGTACCCACACTGGAATCTTTGAGGGATCTTTCAGTTCTGTTAGTCATTTTGTGACCAAAAAAAAAAAAAAAATGAGGAATTTGGTATTGACTGGACAAATAATGAATAGAAGATTTTCATGTTATACAAGTAACATTTAAAATTTTAGGAGATGTCTTGTTGACAAGAAAAATAAATTTTGCTTTGGGAAAATTGGGGGAATCTTGGTGTTTGTTCCTAGAGTATTGATGTTTGTTTTTAAAAATTTCATTTGTTTGCATTTGAAATGTACCTAATACCATGTTTAGAAACTCATCAAATGTTATAAAATTGTGACTTATGAAAGTTACTTCCTTGCTGTATGTGTTTAAGTGAGAGAGTTAGAACTAGTTGTTTCTTTCTCTGAAATCTTTTGATTCTAACAAAGAGTGTTCCAGCTTCAAAAGGAATAGGGGACACTGGACTCTTAAGTAGAATCACTTTAAAATTATTAATTAATATATTTGATGAAAGTAAAAAAAAATGTTTTTTAAACGTTATTTTTAAAAATGTCTTCTATGAGGACTTGATTTTTATAACTGCAATCAAAACATTTCCACCATTACTTAACTTGTCATTGTTTTAAAAAACATTTTATTTTAGAGTGAAGATAAGGCCAAATATGATGCAATTTTTGATAGTTTAAGTCCAGTGGATGGATTTTTGTCTGGTGATAAAGTGAAGCCAGTGTTGCTCAACTCTAAGTTACCTGTGGAAATCCTTGGAAGAGTAAGATATTAAGTTTTAAATGTAGTATTTTCTGTATTATAACTTTATATTTACTAAGAGCACTTGTTGGTCATTATTAAATGTACAATCTTATTTTAAAGTTGCCTTATTATAAAATTTTCTGTGTCCTGACTTAATATATAAAATTATTCCCAATTTATTTGTGTTTTTTATTATTCCCTGTAAAATATAAGTGATTGAAGTTAGTTATATATATATAAGCCCCTTAAGCAGGTCCATTTTTCTTTGTGCTGTATGCTCTAATTTCCAACTGCATGACAGTTTTTAAAGACTATCAATATTTTATGTTTACCACTTACCCCATATATCATGTGGTCTCATAAGGAATAGTTTCATCTTTGAAATAATTAATTCTACTTTCTAACTTGAACTTTTTCTTGATCTTTTCTTTAGATACTTGCAAGACTTTAATTCTTTGATTTCACTCAGACCTTTAAATCTTAGACTCCTTTACTTTCCCTCTGTCTTTTTTTATTGTAGTAAGATGCATATAACATGATATTTGCCCTTTTATCCAATTTTAAATGTAAAGTAGTGTTAAGAATACTACATTGTTGTTCAACCATTACTATCATCTATCTTCATAACGTTTTCATCTTGTAAAACTAAAACTGTCACCCTGCCCTTTTTTTTTTTGGCTGTGCTAGGGGTTGAATCCAGGGCCTTGTGCATGCTAGGCAAAGGTTCTACCGCTAATCCATATCTCCAACCTTTCCCCTTATCTTTTGAAATTACTGTTTTCCTCATGCAGCTTGGTTTCCCCGACTCCTGGTCTATAATTCCATATTCTCTTCCCAGCTCCCTTTGCCACATTTTCTTCCATCTTCTCTACCTGATGAAATCATAAATTCTATTCTTTGACTTGAATTCTTTTTTTCCCGTTTTAAATTAGAAAATTTTTTAAATTTGATGGCCAATGTTATACTTATTTATCATGCACAACATGATGTTTTGAATATGTATATATTTATTTTTAACCATATATGTGTGTGTGTGTGTGTGTGTGTGTGTGTGTTTAAAGATGGCTACTTAGTGGGAATTATATTAAGATGTAAAATATATTAAGATCCATCTGTGAGAAAACAGAGATCTGTCTTAGGTTTCCCCAATATATTCTGACTTGAATTCTTGTCTCTCTAGATCTTTTTCCTAGATGCTTGCAAGAATTTTTTTTTTTTTAACTTCACTAAGTAGTCTCTGACTTTACTAAAAATCCAATTTTACATGAACCTAATTATCACTGGTTGCATATATGAGACAGCCTAATAAGATTAATGTCATCATAAATTTGTGATCACCAGCTTCAGGTGGGGTTCTTCCTATTGTTTAACACTCTTTTTTTGTTTCCAAAGTGATTTCTCTCTACTCTCTTTTCATATGTCAAACCTTATCTTCTCTCTCTAAACCTCTGGCCCTTACTTTCATTCCCTGCTTAAGCAGACCACATAGGGTCACATCCTGGCTATACTGCTTCTTAGTTGTGTGACCATGGACAAATAATTAGAAAACCACATCTTGGTTTTCTGATCTTTAAAATGGGCATATTTTCCAGTTTAGAGGGTTGTAAGCATCAAATATGATAATGTAAATAATGTACTCACTAGTACTGTTAATAGCTGCTTTGGTGATGTTGATGATGACAATAATGATGAAGGCAACATTACCACCACAGTACTTACACTACTTCTAGATGAGTGTTAACATAGATTGGGGGCTCAATAAATATTGATTTTAAAAAAAATCATGTATATGTTTCCCACTGTTTATTTCTCTACTATGTGGTAAGGATTGCAAACTGTAAATAATTGTGTCATTTTATTACTTGAATCTAAGTTTTTAGAAGCTTCCCATTACAATTAAGAAAAATCCAAACTCTGTTCAAGGCGTTTAATGACCAGGCACTTGCTTATCTCTACTTTTTTATATTTCTCTAGTATACTTTCTCTCTTAGTTCCTAAACAACACATGAAATGAAAGAACATTGATATTTCTCAATTTTCTCTTTTAAGGTTTGGGAATTGAGTGATATTGACCATGATGGAAAGCTTGACAGAGATGAGTTTGCAGTTGTAAGTAACTCTTAAAATATGAAATATCATAATGGTTTTATCATGTGAAAATTTACCCTTTTAATTAATCCTTGAAGGAAAACTATGTTTATCAGATTGTTGGTATAAACATTTTTACCTAGAATTTATAGGTAGTTAATAAATATTTTAAAATAAATGAGTAACAAAATGTGTTTGCTGTCTTCATTTTATTTGACTTTAAGGTACATTGTGATATATACTTTGATTAATGTACTATAAAGATGCTGAGTGATAATGTCTTTTATATCCTAACTTGATGAAATATCCTAGCACCTGCCTTTACGTGGAATAATTTTGCTCCAGATACATCCCCGTTTTCACATTGATTTTATTGAAAGGAAACGTGAATAATGCTTTAGTTACATTTCATTCATGAGGACAGAAGCTTTGACATTGTATCTGATAAAACCCATCTCAAGACATGTTATCTTGTAATTGGATAGTTAGTTCCAAGTAGAATATTTATCTCTTGAAATATTTACAAAAATTCTGCAGTGAGCTCATTTGTGTCTACCTTACTATCTTATTTTAAAATTAGTCTGTTCAAATTTTCTGTCTTGCTGAGGGACACACCTGTAATCCCAGCGACTTAGGAGGCTGAGACAGGAGGATCATGAGTTCAAAGCCAGCCTCAGCAATGGCGAGGCACTAAGCAATTCTGTGAGACCCTGTCTCTAAATAAAATACAAAATACGGCTGGGGATGTGGCTCAGTAGTTGAGTACCCCTGAGTTCAATCCCTGGTACCAAAAAAAAAATCTGTCTTTTTTTAAATTTTGCTAAGGAATTGTCTATTTATTTGACTTTGAAACTTCTTGCCACAAAATGCATTATTCTGGGGCTGGGGATGTGGCTCAAGCGGTAGTGCGCTCGCCTGGCATGCGTGCGGCCTGGGTTCAATCCTCAGCACCACATACAAAACAAAGATGTTGTGTCCGCCAAAAACTAGAAAATAAATATTAAAAAAAAAAAAATTCTCTCTCTTTCTCACTCTCTCTTTTTAAAAAAAATGCATTATTCTGTCAGTATCTTCTGAGTTTCTCATTTCATATCTTAAGTGTTTGTAGTTTTTAAAAAAAAATATATATATATATATTTTTTTAAAGGGAGAGATAATTTTTTAATATTTATTTTTTAGTTTTTGGCGGACACAACATCTTTGTTTGTATGTAGTGCTGAGGATCAAACCCGGGCTGCACGCATGCCAGGCGAGCACGCTACCGCTTGAGCCACATCCCCAGCCCCTTAAATATATTTTTAAAATTGTAGATGGACACAATACATTTATTTATTTTTGTGTGGTGCTGAGGATTGAACCCATTGCCTCATATATGTGAGGCAAGCGCTCTGCCATTGAGCCACAATCCCAGCCCCAAGTGTTTATAGTTTTGTTCCCTCTTTTTTTGTTGTTGGTGATTTAATCTATTATATAGTTTATTCATCTTTCAAGACTATCTTTTAGATTATTTATCCTTTTTGTTTTCATCCTTTTTCAGTTTATCTTAATTTTTTCTTCCTAGTTTCTTTTCATTTACTTGTCCTTTAAAATTTGTTTTTTTTAAATTACTTCTTTTATCTTTCATCTTTTTAAATATCATTTAAAGGATGTTTCTCTCAGAATATAGATTTAGATATATCCTATATATATAGTACAAAGTGTTTTCTTCCTACTTTTCAGATAATTTTTAGTTTTCTTCCATTGTCTGTTTAGGAATATGTTTTCTAATTTCAAAGAAGTTATGCTTGTTTGGCTTTTGATACATATGTATGTAATTTTAACTTGGTTGGATTAAGACTAAAGAATGTGGTCTGTAGAATCTCTTCTTTTTTTTTTTTTTTTTAGTATGGGCAGGGACAGGAGGGATAGGGGAGACAAGACGCTGGGGATCAAACCAGGGCTGCATGCATGCTAGGCAAGTCTTCTGCTGAGCTATATCCCCAGCCCTAAAATCACTACTTTAAGAAATATGTTAAGGTTTTCTTTATTGCCAGCTTCATGACATTTTTACATGCCCCATAGATAATGCCAGCATTTCTCTTTAGAGGATATTAGACTTCTATAAATTCATTATACCAAATTTATCAATTATGTAGTTTCTCTTTGTCCTTATTTTTTTTAGTCTTTGAATAAATTTCATCCTATTTCCTTCCTTTAAAAGCCAAAATTGTTTTTAAAACATGATAATATGTTTTTAAAATTATCATTATCATGTTTAAAAAATGGAGAAACAAAAACTTAAACTGACTTGAATTTATAGTCATAGTTCCTAGTCATTTTTGTTTTGATTTGAGTAATGGTTGGAAAGTGGTAAAGAATACACTCTCACAATGGTGGCAGAGGTTTTTCAAGTTATATATCAGGGGTTAAGTCAATTATTTGTGGAATGTTTTGGGGAAAGGGGATGTATTGAAAAGATTTGTATGTGATGTACCATGAAACATTGTTACACATAACACTTTATTTATTTTTGGTACCAGGAGTTGAACTCAGGGGCACTTAACTGTTGAGCAACATCCCCAGCCTTTTTTATTTTGTAACAGGGTCTTGCTAAGTCACCTAGAGCCTTTCTAAATAGCTGAGATTGGCTTTGAACTTGTGACCCTCCTGCCTTAGCCTCCTGAACTGCTGGGATTACAGGTGTGCGTCAACATAACCAGCTGTGTAAAGAAGTGTTTTTTTGTGTTAAGAATATTGGTACAAAATCTTTGACTTGGTAAGAGGTATTGAAGATTTTTTTTTCTTATAAAGATAAAACTTTTTAAATTTCAAAGGATTATTTGTATTAATATAGTTAGAAACAGGGAGAATAATGATATCCTCATTTAATAAATAGTAGTATATGCCAAGATAATTAAATAAACATAGTTTATTTTATATGCCCTGAAGCCTTTTCCTAGGCAACTTACTTTTTTAAAAAAATAAAAATGAATCTTATTAAAAGGATAATTTAAGAATAATAAACACAGGGCTAGGGATGTAGCTCAAGCGGTAGCGGGCTCGCCTGGCATGCGTGCAGCCCGGGTTCGATCCTCAGCACCACATACAAACAAAGATGTTGTGTCCGCCAAAAAAAATAAAAAATAAATATTAAAATTCTCTCTCTCTCTCTCTTTAAAAAAAAAAAAGAATAATAAACACAATTTCAGGAAATACCTACTTTAAATTTTGTTTTGTTTTATTTTTTAGTATGGGGGATTGAACCCAGGGGGTACTTAACCACTGAGTCACATCCCCAGCCCTTTTTATTTTTTATTATGAAAAATAGGCTCTCACTAAATTGCTTAGGGCCTTGCTAAATTGTTGAGGCTTGTCTTTACTTGCTCAGCCTCTTAAGTTGCTGGGATTACAGGTATGTGCCACTGTGCCTAGCTTACATTTTATTTTAAATAGTGAACATCCCTTTATCTTTTCTTAGATTTATTGTTAGTCATTTTTAACATTTGTTTTCTATGAACATTCTTTAGAAATTTTTTCAACTTTAAATTCTATCTTGTGTGATTTGATATACTACTTCTGTGCTTTTTTTGCTATGCGATATTTCTTGTTTATTGTGTATCTTTCTTGAAAATGGAGCATTTTTGTTTTTAATATTTTACCCATTTATGATGATACATGTATTGATTTTATTTCCCCAACTGTGTCTATTTATTTTACATTATTTTCTTCTTTATTTCTGTTTCTGTTGTTGCTGATGAATTTGTGATTCCTCCACCTCTTCCTCCTTGTTAATGTAGAAATTCTATTATAATGTCCCATTCTATTAATAATCAGTATGCCTTTTTCTGTACTCTAACATAGTTCTTCAATGTTTGCTAATAAGATTGTTCACCCTGACTCCAGTAAAATGAGGCATTTCAGTTATTTTTACTTCTCTTTTTCCCTATCTCACAGCTTTAGAACATTATGTGAAACTCAAATCCTAGCTTTTGCTCAGTTAATTTACTTCTTTTAGTTCTAGAATTTTCTTTGTAGTTTTGTTCAATATTAATTGTTTCACTAGCATTCTTTTGGTTTAGAATTTACCTGATATATCTTTTTCCATCCTTTAACTTTCATAAATGGAGCAACATAATCTGTATTTTTTTTCTTATTCTTTAAGATGGGATCTCCGTATATTGTCAGGATGGCCCTGAATTCCTGGTTTCTAGTGATGCTCTTGACTCAGCTTCCTGAGGAGCTGTAACTATAGGCATATACTACCGCACCCAGCTCTGTACTGTATTTTAAAATTAAAATTGCTACAATATTAGTAATTTAGCTTGTGCAAACAAAACTATAAGTCATGTGACTTGTCTTTATTTACAATCATTAATTTTAAAAAACTGAATTTTAAAAATTAATCTTAATGTTTCTTGAAAATTAAAGTAATTTAAAAATATTTTTGCAATAGAGAAATAACTTAAGACCTGAACATTTTAAATTATCTTCCAAAATAATGAATTGTTCACATATACTTACTCATATGATCTACCCTTTTAGACTGTGTCAATTTAGTTTGCAAGATTTTTTTGCTGAAATATAACAAAAGGGGTTGGGGTTGTGGCTTAGCGGTAGAGTGCTCGCCTAGCACTTTCGAGGCCCTAGGTTCAATCCTCAGCACCACATAAAAATAAATTAATAAAATAAAGATATTGTGTCCAACTACAACTAAAAAAATAAATATAAATTTTTTTTAAAAAAGAAATATAACAAATTCCCCTGAGATTATCTTATTTGACTAACTAATCAAACCTGGATTGAATATAAGAATCTTTATGTTCAACATGCACCTTTAAAATTCTTACCCATTTCCCCTTGGATTAAATGGTACAATTTGTTCATTTGTGTCAAGAGACCCAGTATAAAAATGAAGACTACAGATGTGTGGTTGTGTTTGTGTGTGTGTGTGTGTGTGTGTGTGTGTGTGTGTCTTTTAGAAATAACTTATTTCGACCCAGTGTGGTGATACATGTCTATAATTCCAGCTACTTGGGAGACTGAGGCAGAAGGATCTAAAGGTCAGCCTGGGCAACTTAGTAAGACCCTGTCTTAAAATAAAAAAAGATCTGGAGATATAGCTCAGTGGTAGAGTGTTTGCCATGTGCAAGACCCTGGGTTCCAACCCTAGTAACTGATACATACACATATTTATTTCACTAGTGAATCAAAACTGAATCTTTGTGTTCTAGATTTGCCTTTAAAACTCTTAACCAGTTGGGATTTTGGTTAATTTATTGTTTAATTGGGATCAATGAAGTCAATTCTAATTTGTGTAACATCCGTTGCTATGCAAACCTTTAATGAATGGTTCTTATTTCTTTTCAAATGTAAATTCTTTTTTAAATTTTTAAAAATTTGTTCTAGGGCTGGAGTTGTGGCTCAGTGGTAGAGTGCTTGCCTAGCATGCATGAGGCACTGGGTTCGATCCTCAGCACCACATAAAAATAAAGATACTGCGTCCAACTACAACTTAAAAAAAAAAAGCTTTAAAAAAATAAAATAAAGATATTGTGTAAAAAAATTTTTTTTAGATTGCATTTTGACACAAGTATAACTTCTTATTCTTGTTGTACATGATGTAAAATCACACTGGTCATATAATAATGTATATACATTATAGGTTAATAATGTTTGATTCATTCTGTTGTCCTTATCCCCTTCCCTCCCTTCACTCCCCTCTGCCTAATCCAAAGTGCTTCTATTCTTCTCTAACTCCCACCCGCTTATTGTGAATTAGCATTTGCATATCAGAGAAAACATTTGGCCTTTGGTTTTTTGGGATTGGCTTATTTCACTTAGTATGATATTCTCCAGCTCCATCCATTTATCTGCAAATGCCATAATTTCATTCTTCTTTAAAGCTGAGTAATATTCCATTGTGTGTGTGTGTGTGTATCATATTTTCTTTATACATTCATCTGTTGAAGGGCATCTAGGATGCTTCCATAGTTTAGCTATTGTGAATTGAGCTGCTATAAACATTGATGTGGCTGTGTCAATGTAGTATGCTGATTTTAAAAGTCCTTTGGGTATAAACTGAGAAGTGGCATAGCTGGGTCAAATGGTGGTTCCATTCCAAGTTTTCTGAGGAATCTTCATACTACTTTCCATAATGGTTGCACCAATTTGCAGTCCCAACAGTCCCTTTGTATACATTGTGTACCTTTTCCCGTACATTCTTGCCAGCATTTATTGTTGGATCTGTTCTTGATAATTGCCATTCTGACTGAAGTAAGATAAAATCTTAGAATAGTTTTGATTTTCATTTCTCTAATTGCTAGAGATGTTGAACACTTTTTCATATATTTGTTGATCAACTGTGTTGTTCTTCTGTGAATTGTCTGTTCAGTTGCTTAGCCCATTTATTGATTAGGTTTTTTTTTGGTGTTAAATTTTTTTAGTTCTTTATATATCCTAGAGATTAATGCTTTATCAGAGATGCATGTGATAAAGATTGTCTCCCAGTCTATAGGCTCTTCCTCACATTGATTGTTTCCCTTGCTGAGAAGAAGCCTTTTAATTTGAATCTATCCCATTTATTGATTCTTAATTTTACTTCTTGCGCTTTAGGAGTCTTGTTAAGGAACTCGGTTTGTAAGCCAACTTGGTGAAGATTTGGGCCTATTTTTTCTTCTATTAGGTGCAGGGTCTCTGTTCTAGTGCCTAAGTCTTTGATCCGCTTTGATTTTGAGCTTTGTGCAGGGTGAGAGATAGGGGTTTAATTTAATCAAATGTAAATTCTTAATGCTTTTTCATATTTTTTGAAGCCTAGTGGTTTAATTAAAACTTCTGAATCTAGAAAAATCTTTGAAAAAATTAATAAATGCATTTATAAAGTTCAAGCATGGAGGCTGGGGATATAGCGCAGTTGGTAGAGTGCTTGCCTTGCATGCACAAGGCCCTGGATTTGATCCCCAGCCCCACAGGGGGAAAAAAAAAAAGTTCAAGCATGGGTATTCTGACCACAACCAAAATGACTGTTTAGAGTTTTACATGTGTATACGTAAATGTATATACACATAAATGTGCTTTTTAAACTAGATCTACCCCCTTGAGTGTAGATTTTCTGTGATTCTCCATCGATATTTTATTTACTCATTGATGAATAAGCTGATTAGAGTATAGAAATATTAGAAATATAGCTCCCTGAATTTTCCTTCTGACTCATTTAGCTTGGTAGAAAGTTTCTAATAGGGCATTAAAGGGCTTCTTGGAAAAATGCAAAATAAAAAAAGATAAATGCTTCTAAGTTTAGTATCTATCTGTACCTGTCTGAAGGCATTTGCTAGTATATTTCAGTTTGAAAACTGACTATAATTTTTTTTTTTTGGTGAGTATGGTACAGTTACCTTTTTATTTGTGCCAGACTTTTTAAAACACACTTTTTTTTAGTTGTCAGTGGATCTTTATTTTATTTATATGTGATGCTGAGGATCGAACTGACTGCTCTCACATGTTAGGCAGGTTGTCTATCACTATGCTACAACTCGAGCCCTGTGCCAGACTTTTAATAAGATAAAGTACAGTGTAATAAGAAAGCAAACAATCGCAATCCAACAGAATTAGAAGTATTCTGTTCACTTTTTTTCTTTTATTGGTGAAAAATTGGGACTTCAGTTTTGTCAAGGAAACTATTTTCAAGACAACCTGAGATTGATATCTTCTCTGACTTTCAAAAAAAAAATGTGTTGTTTATGGTCAGCAAATGGCTAACATTTATTTTTTGTTGTAGTATTCACTTTTTCAGGAAGTGACTCTTGTCTGCAGCAAGCAGAGTGCTGACCTTTAATGTGCTTGCCAGTCACTTCTCTTAGAAAGGTACCAGTCTAATACTACAAATGCTGTGAATTTGGTTGAAAATATATGCTAGCCTGATTGTTTTCTTTCTGGAGTTTCAAGTTTTCTGAGACAGAAAATTTGTGTTTTCCTAAAACTGACATTGAGTTGGCTATATCTGAGTTGGCTAGTGTGTGGGTAGAGAATCTGGTTTGAGTCAAATAGGTAAAATTGGTCTCTGGATGCTGCACCTGGGAACTTGGTAAAATGAAAATTCTTTGACCTAGCCCTAAAAGAATCAGCCTTAATGATTTCAGAATTCTGAGTATAGGGCTATCAAACTGTTGAGGTAATTCTGATGTCTGCTAAAATATTGAGTACTCATGTATTAAACTTTAGCTTTATCAGTTGTAAAAAGAAAGCATGGGGTTTTAAAGTTACATGTGTGTTGCTAATAATGTTGATGAAATCTGGATAAAGTAAGAGCATTGTAGCTGGAAGATCTTTGAACCCTGCTGTGTGACTTCTTTACCATAATGTATTGGGCATCTCTGAGCCTTGGTTTCTACATTTATAAAGTATTAGGAATTGTAGAAATCATGAATCAATGTTGTTGTATTGGGCGTTCAATAAACATTAATTTGAAAGCTCCACAAAACTAAACTTAAAATCAAAAATAGATATCCACTTGGGAGAATTATAATTTTCAGTGGGGAAGAAAAAAAATCAAGTCGTATACAAGCTTTTTCATAATTGCTGCTGTAATTTTTTTTTTTTTAATTTGGTATTAGGGATTGAACTCAGAGGCACTTTACCACTTAGACATATCCCCAGCCCTTTTTATTTTTTATTTTGAGACAGTCTCAGTAAGTTGCTTCCGGCCTTGCTAAGTTGCTGAGGCTGGCCTGAAACTTGTGATCCTGCTGCCTTGAGTTACTGGAATTACAAGCGTTTGCCACTGCAACTGGCTCTGCTGCTGGATTCTTTCTAGAGGTTCTAAGCTATTTTGAGTAATTCATATCCTTAACTATAGTCATGGAAACTTTAAAAAAAAATCTGTTCTTTTTCTCCCTTTTTTATTTTTTTAAAGCCCTGGAAACTTTTCATATTCTACAAGTGTTGAAAGTGTCTTGAATCCTTTAAAATCTTGTAGCTTATGTCCTGGGAATATCTATAGGCAAGTTATCCCACTTTGTGTATATGCTTTAAGTATTTGTTAATTAAGAATATTTTAAAACAGGTAATACATTCTTATAGTTCAGAAATCAATACAAGAAGGCATTCAGTGAAAAAAAATTCTCAGTTCATTCCTGTCCTCAACTGCTCCAGTTACCCTACTCTATAACCAGGTATTTTTCTTCTTTTCCTGTCTCTCTTCCTAGAATTTCTTAATGCAGATATAAAAAAAATGAGTAAATATTTTTTCCTTACCACAAAAGATAACACTGTTCAACACTACATAGATTCTTGAGTTTCTTTTCAGAGTGCCACATGATTCTTTTTTTTCCCTGATCTATTGAAGACTGTATATAATTAAATTGAATCCAATTTAAGTGAATAATTTGATGAGTTCTGACAGTCATATACCTGTTAAAGTTCTATCATAGTTAAAATGCAGAATGTTTCTGCATGATTTTTCTTTCATTGCTTCATAGCATTTCATTGTATGGATATATCATAGTTTTGTTTGTTTGTTTTTTTGGTACTGGAGATTAAACCCCGGGGAGCTTTTCCACTGAGTTATATAACCAGTCCTTTTTATTTTTTATCTTAAGGCAAGATCTTGCTAAATTGCTAAGGGTCTTGCGAAGTTGCTGAGGCTGACCTGGAACTTGTGATCCTCCTGCCTCAGCCTCCCAGTTGCCAGGTTTACAGGTGTGTGCCACTGTGCCCAGCTATACTATAGTTTTTAAAACTGTATATTAACTGATGAACACTGGGTGCTGATACAAGTTTGCATTTAATAACCTTTGCAGCATTTTATATGTAGGCAAATAAATCTAAGGATGGGTTCCCAAATGTGAGATAGCTGAGCTAAAGAGAAAATACATTTGCAATTTGGTAGATGTTGCCATTATGCCCTTCAAAAGAGTATCAATTTGACCTCTGTAGGGGAGAAAAAATAATTTTCCCTCTACCCTATTAAGGTCTTGGTTGGGATATTTTTAACAAAAGATTTTAAAGAAAAGCAAGTCTATTAACTTATATATTTCTCATGTACATAGGAGACAACTCAGGGAAAGAGTAACTCTCAAAGAAGTTGCTTAAAACTCAGCTTATGTAGCGTCTTTAATAAAGAACATAAATTTTAGAGATGACAAGAAAAAAGAAAAAGACCTTGAGTCTGTAGGGGTTGCAAATTGTAAGAAGATAGATATATATGGAGCTAATGATAGATAAAGTCTAGTTAGTAGGCAAGTTTGTTACATGGATTCTTCTGATATGCCATCTCCAGGCTGATAAGGGTCTAGAGTTGTTTTGGGGAGGAAATTCATTCTTACAGAAAGAAGAAGGCATACCTTTGTAAACTCAAGTCCTTCCTATAGGCACATAGCAGGAGAGCAGAGAACTTTTTGTTTGTATTTGCTGCTTCTTAGTTGTCTTCAGCCCAAAATAATTCTTATACCAAAGTGGTGTGTTTGCAGTTGACATATTTTGTTACCCTCAGTTGCCCAATAGCAATCTATGACAGTGCCTATTTCCTCACAGTTTAGCTAAGAACACATTATTAAACCTTGTATTTTTGCCAGCGAGGTAGAAAATGGTATTTACTATAACTTTAACTTGTAGTTTTCTTATTAAGAGTGAAATTGAATTTATATCAATTTGTATGTTTGTATGTTATGTTATTTGTATGTTAAAGGATGGGCCATTTATAATATTTAGTTTTCTTTAAAGTATCTGTACACTTTATTTTTCTGTTGGACTTAAGGTTATCTTCTCTTAATTCTAGGAGCATTTTATATATTCAGGAATTACTTCTTTCTTTATAGATACTATCCCCCGCCCCCCATTATCATTTGCCTTTGTCTTTGTAGTAACTTTAGTTAAAGGGTGTGTATCTAAATTTTTTAGCTGCTTGGAATATTTTCCTAAATATTGCTTAGCTTTGATTACTTTTCTTCCTCCTTCCTTTCATTTCTTCCTATTTTTCTCTTACTTTCCCTCCTAGCCTAATTTCTTAAAGAAGGATTTGAGACAGCTTTTAGATTATTTGTTGTTGAGTAATAATGAACTCATTGGGTAAATGTTGTTAAATGATTTTAATATATATGATCCTGGTTCATCTTTTTTGAAGGCCATGTTTTTGGTATATTCCGCATTGGAGAAAGAACCTGTGCCAATGGCCTTGCCTCCAGCCTTGGTGCCACCTTCTAAGAGAAAAACGGTCAGTATATCAGGCTCTATGCGGTTGATCCCCTCTTCAGCATCAGCCAAGGAATCTTACCACTCCTTACCACCTGTAGGCATTTTACCTACCAAAGCACCATTAAGACAGGTATAAATTTATCAGTGTTAAAGGAGTTTTCTTTTAGCAAAGTGCATGTCATTTAACAGTTGAATTACTTTATAAAGTTAGAGAAAACTGATAAAGGGATTGAAGACTTAGAGCTGCCTTTGGTTGAACTTACATGAGACGTTCCAGAGGAGACATATTCTTTTGTATTGCCGTAACTCATATGTAAAGCTCAGTGTTTCATTGGCTTTACTTATATCTGCCTGGAATTGGAGATGGTAGATGCTACATGCTAACATGGCATGCTTGTCGTGGCATAATTAATATTTGGTTTTGCTTGATCTTCAGTTAACTCTTGATTCTTTGGGATCTGATTATCCAATTCTAGTTTGTCCATGACCTTTTTCTCCCTCTGACCTGCCTCTTGTCAGGTTGAGTAAAGCAAAGTGGTGACAGGATCTGCAAATTGGCCAGTTTGGCTATAGTTAATAATACTGGATGGAGCTATAGAAAATGAAGGTTGAGAATCATATGAATATTTTATTTCCCAGTTACTTGTGTTAATGTGGGATTTCCTGGTCAAGAGTTAACTATGCTTGAATTTACTCATTACTTAAAAGAAAAAAAAAAAAGTTAAAATGGGCATCTATATGTATATAGTCCCAACTGATCTGGCCCAACTGATCTGTATTTTTAAAATTTTCTCTTCACCACAGCATTTTGGTTACTATATGATGGAAGTGATACACTGTTGTGGTTAGTGGGATAGACTTGTCCAGAATATGATATATACTGTCAGGGGTTGAAAGAGTGACATTTCAAAGTTTGTTTCATTTTGGCAGAAATACTGTTTTTCCCCCCTCTCTAGTGGGTTGTATCCCCTGCAGAAAAAGCTAAGTATGATGAAATCTTCCTGAAAACTGATAAAGATATGGATGGATTTGTATCAGGATTGGAGGTCCGTGAAATTTTCCTGAAAACGGGCTTACCGTCTACCTTACTGGCCCATATTTGGTAAGACTTTATTTTATTTAAAGGGATTTTTAAAAAAATATGTATGGTTTTGTGTGGGGTCTAGTTTTGTGCACTCTTAACTTTAGTCATTTTTGCAAGCAGGATAGTTTTTGTTTCCGAATTTTTTCTAGAGAAAATTTTAAATCTGAAGAGTTCTTCTGAGTAATTGACAAAAGCTTGAGTATAGGTTTCTTGAAATTTTATAAGATTGAAAGTGTCAATTGTTATTAGAGTGTTAAAATTCACCATTTGTTTATCTTAAACTTAAAATTTTAATGGAGATTCAAAATATGTGAAATATAAGCAATCTAAGAAACAGTGTCTTTAAGGCTTACTTGTATAATTCTATAGGGTATATGTATACTTTCACACTTCATTTAACACATTCGATCATTTAAAAATACAGATCCTTTTCTGGGTGTGGTGGTACATGCTTGAAATCCCAGCTACTCACAAGGCTAAGGCAGGAAGATCACAAGTTCAAGGCCAACCTGGGCAACTAAGCAAGACTCTATCTCAAGAAAAAAAAAAATGGGGCCAGGGGATGGCACTTGGGAGGTAGCTGAGTACTAGAGCATTTGCTTAGCTTGTGTAAGGTCATGGGTTCAATGCCCAGTACCCCGATTACTCTCACATGAGACACAATTCAGTGTATTTATTTTTCTTCTTTTATTTGTTTTTTTTCCAACTCAGTGTTTTAAATGAATTTATCATTAAATGTGATATTGTATATGAGCATGCTTTGAAGTGTGCCTCCTACCAATCCAGCTAACTATTACCAGAAGTAGTTTTGAGGTTTTCAAGAGGTAGCAGATATCAGAAGTGAAACAAAATAGTTGCAAAGAGAAAACTTAGAAAAGAACAGAGCAGGGTGGTAGATCTGCCTTAAAAGGGACAAATACCCCAAACTGGGAAAAATTAAACATGCATGACTAACTTTTTGAGTGCCTACATTAGGCATAATACTCAATAAATAGCAGCTGTCACAGTTGGGATTGGCATTTTGTGCAGACTTTTAATGTATCTAATCTTTAATTCTCATAGTAACCTTTCAGGATGGGTATTATCTCCATTTTATAGATAAGGAAACTAAAGCTTAGAGAGGTTAAAAAGCTTGGTTCAGGTCACAAGAAGGAAACAAATAGAAATGCTGGAATTTTAAGTCTGTTTGATACTGTGACCTGTAGTCTTTTTATCAGGCTACGCTGGCTCTCAAATAATTAAACAGATCGGGACTATTTATTTATTAAGCTAAGTCTTAATAAATGAATGAGTCAAAGAAAGAAAATAAGATGAAACATTGTGTTTCTCTTCAAGTGATTTTGTAAAGCTTTCCAGATTGCTGCCTTCTCCTCACATGTAATCTCCATTTGCAGCTGTTCTTTCTGCTTTGGCTTAGAGATCTTTGTGTCTTCCTATTCCAAGAATTTCAGGAAGCAAGCTGACATGGAAATTTTCCTTGTTTTGGATTTGTTAAAGTGCCATTAATGAACTAAATTTTCTGAGACTTAGGTTTCATTTTTAACATCTTTTAAAGTTAAAAATTTGAGGAGTTGGGAATGTTGGGATTCTTTGGCCCACCATAACATTTACTCTGTAGTGGTTCTGGGAAATAATGAGAAAGCACAAAGTAAACCAAATTAGTGAGGCCTCTGCTGAGCACTAGGGTGAACATTCTCTTTTTACAATCTTATCTGTCTCTTCTGGCATTTGAGTGAATTTTAGACAAGCTGCAAGTTGGTGTTACTGTCTTTTAAAAAATTCAACTAATTGTTTTTAAAAAGGTACATAGTTGGATTATTCTTTTTCCTTTTTTTTTTTTCTTTTGGTATCGGGTATTGAACTCAGGAGTACTTGACCACTGAGCCACATTCCCAGCCCTATTTTGTATTTTATTTAGAGACACGGTCTCACTGAGTTGCTTAGCGCCTCACTTTTGCTGGGACTGGCTTTGAACTTTTGATCCTCCTGCCTCAGCCTTCTGAACTGCTGGAATTACAGGCATGCACCATCACATCAGCTGTCCTTGAGTTTGAGGATGGTAGTTGTTGCACTTATATACTGTTCTTTTTTGTTTGTTTGTACAGGGCATTATGTGACACAAAGAACTGTGGGAAACTTTCAAAGGATCAGTTTGCCTTGGCTTTCTACTTAATCAATCAAAAGTTAGTAAAGGGCATTGATCCTCCTCACATTCTTAATCCTGAGATGATTCCACCATCAGACAGGACCAGTTTGCAAAAGGTAAGACAACTTAAAAGAAAATCCGAATGCATTAATAGAAAGGAACAAGTGTCCTGTCAAATTATAGACTTGGTTTGAATGGAATAGGAGAAATATGTATCTGGCTAGTAGCATAGTACTACATAGTTTGTAGTTTAATTGGTGCCTATAAAGATGTTCATGTGTGTCTTATATAACATCCTTAGTCTGTATCTTGTTTACCCAACTATTCATTACATATATGACAACTATATTTTCCAATCTTAAATTGGAAGAACTCAGTCTTATTTTTCCCTTCATGGATTTATGAATTAATTTTTATGAATAAAGTATGAAAACTAAATGAAGGCTATTAAATTATTGTGTTCCATTTTATGGTTCACTCTTAAAGGAAACAGTACAAATTTAGAAAAAAATTATAGGAGATAATAATCGTTTGGTGTCAATTTTATAATCAAAAAGCCCTCAAGAAAACATTATGTTGAGTATACATCTGTGTGTGACTTGCCATAGATGACCCTTCATTCCTGAGTTTGCATATCTGAGCAGTTAAAAGCAAGTTTTAGTTATTTTGGGTTTTTGGCCAGTAGTGGGAATTTCCAAAACTTCATTATTTCAACCATATTGTGCCTTATTTTTCTCACATTATCTAGAAATTCTTCCTGCCTAGTGCATTTATGATTTTTTGGCTTGTAATAGACCTTTAAAGGTACTTGCATACGGGCTGTAGCTGTAGCTCATTGGTAGAGCGCCCGCCTTGCACGTGTGAGGCACTGGGTTTGATCTTCAGCAACACATAAAAATTAAATAAAGACATTGTGTCCAACTACAACTAAAATTAAAAAAAAAAAAGATACTTGCATACTGTAAAGTCTGTTTGCCTTTAAAAATAAATGTGTAGCGAAATGTTTAATTGCCCATGGGATGATCTCTTGAGCTCAGGTGTTCAAGGCCAGCCTGAGCAACATAGCAAGACTTTTTCTCAAAGTAAACAAAAAACAAAAACTATATTTAAATATGGCCTGTAAAATAATCATTGGTGTGGTAATTTTTTCAGGATTGTTTAAAATAGGAGCTGTCAAATGTGTGCTATGTATAAGGAGGTTCTCTTTCAAATATCAATATAAAATGAGTGAAAGGACGATCAGTTGAGTAAGGAAGGAGAATGGCGGGGAAGAAGAAAGGGAGGGCAAATGGCAAAGGTGGGCAGGGGTAGTAGGTGGTGACGTGACAGAAATTAAAATTCACTTCTATGCATATGATTTTATTGAGTTTAACCCAACAATTATGCATCTCTATAATGCTGTAATTTAAAAAGTAAATATAATGTTTTGGTTTTGCATTAATTTTGTGACAAGGGTTTAAAAAATCCCATTTTAACCTAATAAAAGTCAACATTGGATTTTTTTTCCCCTAAGTAAACTAAATGAAATTTACTGCCACTGGATATAGAGAGCTACTTATAGAGTATTTTTTTTTTTTTAAAGATTGGTGTGATTTTTTTTTTATACCTGTATTTTATTTATTTATTTTTACGTGGTGTTGAGGATCGAACCCAGTACACATGCTAGGTGGGTGCTGTACCGCTAAGCCCCAGCCCCAGCCCCTTGTTCTTGTTTTTAATAAAATAAAAATTTTATTATCTGTTTTGTGAGGGTCTTTTTTGATGGGGGTTGGTAGTACTTTGCGAATTTTTAAAAATTGCTTTTGTTAAAGATAATATTACTGAATTTGTATTTATGTCTTGTGCTATGTAACTGTATTTCATTTATAGAATACTGTGTTGGCTTATCCTCTCACACATTTAGATTTTTTTCCATGCCTCCTTTATATTATAACTACTAATAAGACTTTCACCAACACAAAATTATGACAGATTTCTGAAGCAAATTGTTCACTGAAGTCTCTGTAATGTTAGTAGATATTTGAAGTTGCATCTGGGTATACACAGTTTTTATTTTAGTAGGTTTATCTGAAGTCTGTTCACTAGAACATAGAAAACTTTTTGTCAGTTTTGTGTTGGATATCAGCATTCATCGAAATGGGATTTTATCACTGTTGACTTATCTATTAACCAAAAATGTAATACTAAAATAAAATTTGCATTCATTTTATCTTTCAGATCATCTCTTTTATCTGTATAATCGATTTTTTAAAATACGGCTTTTTTTTTTTTTTTTTTGGGGGCAGCTTTGACTAATCCTTTTGAATGTTGCTTTCCTTTCTGTGTTTTTTCTAGTTTGGACTATTTTTTCCATTCTGCAGCACTCTGCTTTTCGCCTTTCTTGTACTGTCAGTTTCTTAACTCTACTCTCCCTCAAGGTTAGAGCTTTATTTTATGCCTTTTTTGTAGCCTTACAGGTTTTGGTTTACACTATACATTTTGAAATTAGAAGTTTTTTATGAGCAAAGTTGATTCAGAGAAAATAACCTAAACAGTATGCTTTTGTTATATATCACTTGGTCCTTGTGTATTTTAGCTTGCCTTCCCTGGGTTCTCTGATCCACTTAAAATCATCAATGTGGAATTTTTGTGTAATGCACAAAACAGGGTGAGAGAAAATATGTTGAAAGGTTTACTAATTACATTTTTCTTCAGATACCTTCCAAATGTTGTATATAATAATAGCTGAACTTTTTTCTTGCTTCCTGGTTTTGTGCCATTCTAGTCATCTAAGATATTACCTTCAAACCAATTTGTCTCATTCTGTCTTCTTAATTAATGATATTTTATTAGGAAAGATGGTCAAAAATGAGTCACTTGTAAATTAAAGTGACAGAAGAGGTGTGGAAGTCATGTGTTTTTGGATGTGCTTGCACCTCTGATAGCAAATTTCTCAGTAGCATTTATGTGTAGAAGTTACTCTTGGCGATGAAAGTGAGACCAAGTGCTATTTTTTTCATTTTATTTACTTGTTTGGCTGTCTTGTGTGGCTTAGCTAACCAGACAAGTTTAAACAGTTATAATTCTAGGGAATAACTGTCACATTCAGAAATCTACTTTAATACTTCTAATTTAATATGGCATTAATAAGGGTTTTGTGTATCAGTGGAGTACAGTAAAACAGTATATTTGATATGAATCTAAAATATAAAATTGAAAATATCATTTTTCATAGATGAATTTTCATATTGATAGTCAAAACAGCTCAGTGCTAAAAATGCAATATGGCATTAAAAAAACAGAAGGAATTATTTGCCAATTTTGTGGATCATCAAGTTTACTTTTAACATATACTTTTAACATGTACTTAATGATCTTGACATGCAAGTGCCAAGGGGCATAGTGTAAAATGGCACTTGAATTTAATCAGAAGACTCTTGATTTAGCTGTTAGCTAAATTTGTGCAGCCATTGAATCTGTTTCCTTAGCTATATAATGGGGTTAATAATAATATCTGCCCTACCTCCTTCCCTAACAACCCACTTTTTATATTAGTTTTGAGAATTGACCAATGGATTTGACAGTGCTTATGAATTACAAGTGACCATATAAATGTGAAGTATAGGATATTGTTGTGCAAGTTGATGACATAAGTTCATAAGAATGTAATTTTTAATTCTACTGAGTTTTATATTTTACTAATAAGGTCATCAATATATGTAACATTTTAGAAATGTGATTATTTTGTTATTTGTCATTCTCGTTGTAGCACTGGGTATAAGTGTTTAAAGGAATAGTTATTTTTTGCTCTGACTTCAACCAGCCATATAGAACCTCATTTATAGTTTACAAAGGAGATATATTTCATTTAATTTGTTAAATGGCCAGGGCAGAGATTATTTCCCTATCTTACAGGTGAAGATCATGCAGCTAGTAAAATAGTAGAGTTGTGAATAAACTCAGCTGAATTTTCTAAGTGCAGGTATCATTTAGGGACCAATTTTTGTACCTTCTTATTGAAAGAAAACCATATATAAAGGATGTCATGTATAAAGACAGTCTTTTATGTGGTGATACTAATACTTACTATAGAAAATATACCTGAGCAGTTTGTTTTTACTTGAAACAGACACTGAATGTATTTAACCAAAGTAAAATATTTATTGAACTAAGTCAACCATTATAATTCTGAGATTCAACAAAAAATTGCATACTTATTCTGTGTCAAATGATATAATTACAAACAAATCCTCCATTGATTTCCCTAAGAAATTTATACTTTGGTGGAGGAATTAGTTTATAAATCTGGTATTTGTTTTACTGCAAAATTCTGAACAGGCTAGAATCAAGTCACAAAAACTTTTGGATGTGAGGTGAGGATACATTTTATAGAATAACAGCTTTTTAAGGATTTAAGGGAACTTATATTACTATATAATTATACCAGATATGATTTTATTAAATGAATTAAAAGTATTAATAATGCAGTAAAATATGTAATACCTTGTATCTGTGTATAGTTTTTAGCATTTTCAGTGCTTGGCCTTATCTAACTTTATAGTAATGCGTAATTGTGAACTTTTTTTTTCAGAACATCATAGGATCAAGTCCTGTTGCAGATTTCTCTGCTATTAAGGAGCTAGATACGCTTAACAATGAAATAGTTGACCTGCAGAGGTATGTAAATTAAAATTACAGGTGACTTCATATACATATCTACATAGAATATATATGTATGGTGTATATGTGTGTACATGCACACACCCTTCTGTTTCTGATACATAGTTTGGTAAATACTACCTTGTTCATCTTTACCATAATTCTATCTAAATGGAATCTTTATGCCTTATTTCATTAAATATAAGGCAACCTTTATTTGCAGGATGTGCTTTGTATCTACATGAGTTTCAATGACCTTAGTATCGTCTCTTTGAACAACAAACATGACTTGACATCCTGTACACTTAGTCTGTGCAACTTTTGGAATCTCATTACTTAGTTTGAGTTAATTTACTTTATACAAATCTGACCAAATTCTCAACTTTTTGAAAATTAGCCTTTGTTTTGTTACACAAAGCCTCTAAGCTGGACTCTGTAGCATATACCTGAAATTCCAGCAACTTGGGAGGCTGAGGCAGAAAGATTGTGAGTTAGAAGCCAACCTTAGCCATTTAGTGAGATTCTTAGCAACTTAGATCCTGTCATAAAATAGTTCGGTGGTTAAGTATCCCTGGGTTCATTCCATAGGAAAACAAAACAAAAGCAAAAAAACAAAAACAAAATACCTCTAATAAACAAAAACAATGAAAAAACATCCTTGGTGATCATATAGTCCACTTTCTTTCTTACTCATGGGGGGATGGGGGAAATCCAATGTCACATATCAAATTACAGATGGTGCTTGTATCAGATTGAAAAGTTCAGCATTCTTTCTTTTATATAATTTTGCCTCTTATTAAGATTTAAACATTTTCAACTTTGGTTTGAAATAAGAAAAATAAGCATTTGGTTACCAAATTTGTAATGATGTTTGGGCTTCTTATTTTCAGATAGTCCTTAAATAATTTTGCTTGGTTTGTTTATGTGAGACACATTTTATAGTGGCTATATTTGAATATGTTTGTCTTTCTGTACCTATCAAGCCTGTGAAAATAGGCATATACCCCAGTGTTTTAGGATTTGCTTTCTTGGCTTCCACAGTAGTTCTTTAATATATGAAATACTTTTAAAAAATATTTTTTCTTTTTTTAGTCATCCATGGACCTTTATTTTATTTATTTATATGTGGTGCTGGGAATCGAACCCAGTGCCTCATACATGCTAGGCAAGTGCTTTACCACTGAGCTACAACCCCAGCCCAGTATAAAATACTCTTATAGTGAGTTTCAATATTAATTAGAGTGTCGTAATAAAATGCCCTTGCCTAAACCACCGATTGTAATGTGTGTTATATTTTGGTCAATTAAGCTTTCAGTAACTTTTAGTAACCATAATGTTCAGGGGTACCAATGTCAGTCTTTGTAGTGAATAAAAAATAACAATTTAAAAACATTGTATTTGGGCTGGGGATGTGGCTCAAGTGGTAGCGTGCTTGCCTGGCTTGCATGCGGCGCTGGGTTCAATCCTCAGCACCACATACAAATAAAGATGTTGTGTCTGCCGAAAACTAAAAAATAAATATTAAAAAATTCTCTCTCTGTCTCTCTCTCTCTCTCAAAAAACAAACAAACAAACAAACAAAAAAACCATTGTATCTAACATTTTCTAACTGTGTTATGAAAGTTAAGAGTTTTAAAACTTTGTTAGGGGAGAAGGAAGATGGCGGCGAGGGGAGTGCATTGCCCCCGTGTGCTGCTTCACTGTGTGGGAGTATGACAAGTCAGGACGGCTAAAGGATATCTTGTTAGGAATTTCCAGCAATAGTGGGGTGCTCCGGAACCTGGAGGAAGGATTTCCATCGCACGAGGATCGGCTACGGGGACTCAAACGCGAGAGGTTTGTCGCACGGAGGGTAACACTGCTTATTCAGCAAATCGCCCCGCGGCTAGAGTCTGCAGCGCGCGCTGGGATAGAGACTCAGGGTTATAGCGCTGCAGTTTCTGCCAGCCGCGCAAGCACCGTACTCAGGGCTGAATTCTGGGTTCGAGACGGGGGAAGGAAGCGGTCCATCTCGGTTCTCCACACCGGTCAGACCACAGAGGACGCCAGCAGCCACCATGTTGGTAAACTGACGTCACCTTCCCTGTTTTCGACTGACCGCAGCTCATTCAGCCATAGATCAGGTAATTTCAGGCTGCAATTCGCCTGCGTCTTGCAGACAGATTGCTAGGGTTCAGCGCCTGGGTGCTTCTTAGAACCTGATCTTATCGGAGCGAACACCGAGCGCAGGGCGGCCGAGTTCCGGCTCCCGGAACCGTCCCGGAACCGCCCTGGCCCAGGGCTGCGAAGCCTGC
>NW_026000082.1:14270810-14315222 GCF_001458135.2 Marmota marmota marmota
TGTAAATCAATGGATGTGTAACTGATGTGATTCTGCAATCTGTGTATGGGGTGAAGGTGGGAGTTCATAACCCACTTGAATCAAAGTGTGGAATATGATATGTCAAGAAATTTGTAATGTTTTGAACAACCCACAATAAAAAATTAAAAAGTTAAAAAAAAAAAAAACTTTGTTAGTTTTTAGGTTATAGTCACATTTTATAAATGTTGTGATATATTAATACATGATTTGATATTCATGAAAATATTTTCTCTAGGCTTTTATTTTAGGTGAGATTTATAGGGTAGACAAACTTTCATGATCTGTCAAAGCCAGTAATGTCATAATGAATTAGTAAAATTATACTTGTTAAAATTCACTTTTGTAAAAGTGGTTTTATTTGATCACTAAGTAGTTAGCGTATCCCATTAAAAACCTTGACTTTCATTATTGTGAATAACATTTTTTTTTCTGGGCAAAATTCTTCCTTTTTATGCATTTTTATTTTGTGGTACTGGGACTAAACCTGGGGCGCTGGGACTGAACCTGGGGTGCCCTTCCACTTTCTAGATTCCCCAGTCTAATTTTACTTTTTTTAATTTTTAATTTTAATTTTTACATTTTGAGATGGGGTCTTGCTAAATTGCTGAGACTGACCTCGAACTTGTAGCTTCCTGAGTTGCTGGGATTCCTGGTATGCAATACCACACTCAGCTGTCTTCAGCCTTTAAATCTCTTTTAGTACTATATCAGGATGTGATGTGTATGATTACAAAACAGGAAAAAAAAAATTTAAACAGATTTTATTTGTGGCATTTACTAAATTGTTGTCTGGCAAAATATTAGACTCTCCTCCTTTGTTGACTTTGAGATGAAGATTTAATTTTAGTCCAGGATCAGATCTACAAATAAACAGCATACATAATATGGAAAAATTATAATGAATATATGATGAATATGGCACTTTATAATACTTTTTTTCCTTGATAGTTATAATGCATATTTATTATAAACATTTGGGAAGTGGTGAAATGAAGGTTTCATAGAATAATATTTTGTTTTCAGCATTGCATATCAATGGAAATATTGAAGACTATATATGTAACTTGGGAGTTAGTTGGGTAAAGAATATTCTTTATTAGAGCTGAGAAAGTAGCTCAGTGGCAGATTTCTTGCCTACTACATGCAAAGCCCCAGGTTCAATCCCCAGTGCCACAACAAACAAAAGAACATTCTTTGTTGCTGGTCAGAAATGAGACATTGTGTTATCATCTTTAGTTCACCAGATTATTTCTAATAGAAAATATAAAACATTAATAGCTTTTGCTTAATGTAGGAAAAGCAATGGTTGTAATATAATACTCTCATCAAATACCTGGATCTCTTGCTGGAGGTCAGGATATATATTTTTCATTGTCCACTAGTGTTTTCATCTGAATTTCTAGGGAGGCATGACTTTCTAATCTGCCTGACTGCTATCCTGTATTTCCCTTTCTTGGTGACATCACCATTCAACCAGTCACTCAAATTAGAAACCTGAGATTTTTTTTTCCCTCCCATTTTAAAAATTTTTTGAAATATTTCTTGAATTCCTTCCTACCTTCCCATATCCTTTCCCTAACCAGCTCCTTCTCATCCTTTAAATCTTACCTTAGAAATTATTATCTCTAGGAGGAGAGGTCTTCCTTGACTGTATTACCTCCTAAGCCTCGTACTCTTCAAATCTTATTTAAGAGCCCCTATTTACAATGGTCATAGCACATACTTACCATACTTTATTATAGTAGTCTGTTTTTTAAAAATCTCTCACTAGACTGTGTGTTTTTCAATTATAGGGATTACTTACTTTTCACTGTTATAATCCCTAGTGTTCATCTTATAGTAAATGAGAAAATAATTAAAATTTGTCTTCTCTTTCTAATTTTTTGTCTTAGTTTTAACCCTTTCCTTTTATCTGTATTACTATTATTACCTCCTGTTTGGCTCCCTGCTTTGAGCCTTTCCTTCCTTTCTTTAGACCTTTCTGCACTTACAGTTGATATATAAAATACAACCCAGATCCCTCAGTGACTCCTTCCCCAACTGGATACAGTTCACTTTCCTGAGCATGGCTTAAAGGCTTTTCCTTCATGGTATTCCCCTGGCATCCTGGCCATTCTTCTGCCTTAGCCATCTCTCATAGTACAACACCATGAAGGTTACTGAGAGCAGACTCTGTGTTTGCTCTTTCTACATCAGTGCTTAGCAGAGTAGTCTAACCCACCATTTTATATTCATCCCTTTCTCTAGCTATGGCACTATAACTATAACATGCCACCACTTTTATTCTTCTTTGCCTATGATTGTGCTTTCCTCTTTGCTTGGAACACACACCTTTTGCCTTGTAAACTTCCATTCGTTCTTCCAGGCCCAGCTTAAATGTCATCTCTTCTGTTAAACCTTCACTGAAATCTTCAGAATGTTAATTGTTCTTTTCTCTACCTCCAGAGACTTTATTCTTGTATTTTGTTACTTGCTAAGTTTCTTTTAGTAATTTATATTTCTTATTTGGGAAATTTTGAATTCCTTATCCGCAAAGTACCTGACATCATAGAATCTCAGCATAGATTAGTTGATTAGTGAATGAATGAAAGTATGTTGTAAATATCAGAATATTTCTTATCAAATAAACATAATATCAAATTTATCATTAAAAAACATTTTTAGTTGTAGATGGACACAATACCTTTATTTTGTTTATTTAGTTTTCTTATTTTTTATTTTTTAATGTATTTATTTATTTTGTGGTTGTAGATGGACAGCATTCCTTTATTTGTTTATTTTAATGTGGTGCTGAGGATTGAACCCAGTGCCTCACACTAGCTAGGCAAGCACTCTACCAATGAGCCACAACCCCAACCCAAACTTATCATTTTAAAAACTCTACAGTTCAGTAGTATTAAATGTACAACTATCACCATATCCATCTTTAAAATTCCAGAAGTGCAGTTGCTGAGTCATACGGTGGTAATTGCACAACTGTTTTTGCGTTAGGATTTCCTTTGAGAATTTGATGAAGGCTATTTGTCTATGCCCCCAGAAAAAAAGAACGTGTTTCCATCTATGCTATTTTGCATTTATTTTAGGAGTTCCTAGACCCTTAAAAACTTATCTGTGGATCCATTTTTAAGAATCCTTGCTCCAAAAGTAAAATGTGTCAGATAGGGAAGTTATTGGTGGAGAAAAATGCAAAACATTTGGGAGATTGATTAAGTCACTTGGTTAGTGTAGTGGTGGTGAATTATGCTGAGGCAGGAGTTAATATTTTGCCTTCTCTTAGTGTCTACTTCCTATCTTTGTCCTTTTAGCAAGAACATCAGGAAGTAAAAGCCACATCCTGTCTTGCCTGTTCATTATCCTGGTCTTGAGCCAATAAACAGGATAGATAATTATTATAATAGTTATTGGGTACTGTGCTGTGCCTGCTTTATATAAATTCTTCTTTTGAATTCTTACAACATTCCTGAAGAGTAAGGTTTTATCTTGTTTTTCAGATGAAGAAATATTGAAATAGGTCTATATTTCCAAGAAGCTTTCCCTGATATCTACCTCAGTTAAGAGAGCACTCAGTTTCCTTCTCTCAGAACACTTTCAGTAGTGAATTATATTTCTTTACCCTACAGATTCTGAATTCTGTGTGGTGGTAAAGACCAACTCTTAACTTCTTCTTCTTCTTCTTTTTTTTTTTTTAACACAAAACCCATTTTATTATACAAAAAATAGTACACAATAAAAAGACTATTTCACTTAGTCCCACTGTTAATTGGTAAACCAGTTATAGTTGGTGTGTAGCTTTATATTTATATTCATATTTATATTTATGCACATATACATGTATAAATATTTTTACAAAAACACATACCATGATATAATGACCAACTCTTAACTTCTAACCAGGCAATATAGTGTAGAATTTCAGAGTATGGCTCTTTAACCAGATTGCCTGACATCATTTGGTCAAATTTACTTAACCATCTGTACTTCAGTTTTTTGATCTGTGAGATGAATATACAAATAATACCATGTAGAGTAGTTAACACAGTTCTTAGACCATGGTAAACTTTAAATACATGGTAGTAGTTATCATCATTAATCATTATCCTCATTCCTAACACTCAGTTTATCACTTAGAGCACTGAATTTACTGAATAGCTACTCAGTAAATATTTGAATGAGTAAGAAGCTGCATGAGTTCTCTTTCCCTAGTTGAAGAGAGATTGGAATTTTATAGCCAGGTACCCAAATTCTATATTCCTAATTATGTAGACCTCTATTCCAATCATATTTAAGGACTTAATTTTTACAAAAAAATTAAGGGAGTGTTAGCATATGCCTTGAATTTAAAAAAAAAAAATGTTTTTTGGCCAGGCACCATGACACAGGCCTGTAATCCCAGTGACTCCGGAGGTTGAAGCAGGAGGATTGCACATTTGAGGCCAGCCTCATCAATTTAACAAGGCCCTAAGCAACTTAGTGAGATCCTGTTTGAAAATAATAAGGACTGGGACTGTGCCTTAGTGCTAAAGCACCCCTGGGTTCAATCCCTGGTACAATAAACTTAAAAAATAATTAAATAAAATAGTAAAAAGAAAAAATATTTTGGTTTACTTTGGTTCCATTTCTATCAAAACTATTAAATCTGGAGAGATCATTGCTTATAGTATTAAATGTGAGCTCTTTGCTTATATGATCCAATTTGGTCTGTTTCTGGCTCTGTAAAGGTCTCAATTGAGCATTACTGATTAAATACTTGAAGCTCTAGGTTGTATGTGCATTTGTTTGGTAATAGAGTGGCTACCTCGTTCATTTTCACAGTGTATGGGTAATCATTAAAATCTCTGTTTGGCAGATTCTCCTTATTTGAAAATTCCTTGTTAAAATCTGAAGCTGCTTTGTACAGTGCAGTAGCCACTAGTCATGTGGCTGTTGAACATTTGAAATGTGGCTAGTCCAAGTTAATATTTGCTATTAGTATAAAATATACTGGATTTCAAAGACTTAGAAAAAGAATATAAAATGTCTCATTAATATTTTTATACTTATTACATGCTGAAATGTTAATAATTTTGATATAATTAATATAAAATATATTAAAATAAATTTCATTTGTTCCTTTTTATTTTTTAATATGTAACTGTAAGATCATTTAAAATTACATAGTTGGCTTGCATTATAATTTTGGTGGGCCTGCTTTGGTCTGACTCAATTGTGTTCTGTAGAAATTACATTTCATTCACTTGTAGTATTTTGTGGTTGTGGTAACTTATTAAGGAGGCATTGATCTCTTTTAATAAAGCATTATTTTTCTAACAGAGAATAAGTATTCTTATTGATTCTTTTAGTTATATAAAACATTAGGAGGGCTGGGGATGTAGTTCAACGGTAGATTGCTTGTCTAGCACATGCAAGGCGTTGGGTTTGATCCTCAGCACTATATAAAAATAAATAAAATAAAGGCATTGTGTCCAACTACAATATATNTTCTTTGCCTATGATTGTGCTTTCCTCTTTGCTTGGAACACACACCTTTTGCCTTGTAAACTTCCATTCGTTCTTCCAGGCCCAGCTTAAATGTCATCTCTTCTGTTAAACCTTCACTGAAATCTTCAGAATGTTAATTGTTCTTTTCTCTACCTCCAGAGACTTTATTCTTGTATTTTGTTACTTGCTAAGTTTCTTTTAGTAATTTATATTTCTTATTTGGGAAATTTTGAATTCCTTATCCGCAAAGTACCTGACATCATAGAATCTCAGCATAGATTAGTTGATTAGTGAATGAATGAAAGTATGTTGTAAATATCAGAATATTTCTTATCAAATAAACATAATATCAAATTTATCATTAAAAAACATTTTTAGTTGTAGATGGACACAATACCTTTATTTTGTTTATTTAGTTTTCTTATTTTTTATTTTTTAATGTATTTATTTATTTTGTGGTTGTAGATGGACAGCATTCCTTTATTTGTTTATTTTAATGTGGTGCTGAGGATTGAACCCAGTGCCTCACACTAGCTAGGCAAGCACTCTACCAATGAGCCACAACCCCAACCCAAACTTATCATTTTAAAAACTCTACAGTTCAGTAGTATTAAATGTACAACTATCACCATATCCATCTTTAAAATTCCAGAAGTGCAGTTGCTGAGTCATACGGTGGTAATTGCACAACTGTTTTTGCGTTAGGATTTCCTTTGAGAATTTGATGAAGGCTATTTGTCTATGCCCCCAGAAAAAAAGAACGTGTTTCCATCTATGCTATTTTGCATTTATTTTAGGAGTTCCTAGACCCTTAAAAACTTATCTGTGGATCCATTTTTAAGAATCCTTGCTCCAAAAGTAAAATGTGTCAGATAGGGAAGTTATTGGTGGAGAAAAATGCAAAACATTTGGGAGATTGATTAAGTCACTTGGTTAGTGTAGTGGTGGTGAATTATGCTGAGGCAGGAGTTAATATTTTGCCTTCTCTTAGTGTCTACTTCCTATCTTTGTCCTTTTAGCAAGAACATCAGGAAGTAAAAGCCACATCCTGTCTTGCCTGTTCATTATCCTGGTCTTGAGCCAATAAACAGGATAGATAATTATTATAATAGTTATTGGGTACTGTGCTGTGCCTGCTTTATATAAATTCTTCTTTTGAATTCTTACAACATTCCTGAAGAGTAAGGTTTTATCTTGTTTTTCAGATGAAGAAATATTGAAATAGGTCTATATTTCCAAGAAGCTTTCCCTGATATCTACCTCAGTTAAGAGAGCACTCAGTTTCCTTCTCTCAGAACACTTTCAGTAGTGAATTATATTTCTTTACCCTACAGATTCTGAATTCTGTGTGGTGGTAAAGACCAACTCTTAACTTCTTCTTCTTCTTCTTTTTTTTTTTTTAACACAAAACCCATTTTATTATACAAAAAATAGTACACAATAAAAAGACTATTTCACTTAGTCCCACTGTTAATTGGTAAACCAGTTATAGTTGGTGTGTAGCTTTATATTTAATAAAATAAGTAAAACATTAGGATGTCCAGATGTCATGACAGGTAACTATAATTCCAGTGATTCAGGAGGCTGAGACAGGAGGATCACAGGTTCAAAGCCAGCCAATTTAGTGAGGGTTTAAGCAACTTAACAAGACCCTGTCTCAAAATAGAAAATAAATAGAGCTGGGACATAGCTTAGTGGTTAAGCACTCCTGGGTTCAATCTCCTGGTACCAAAACAATAACAATAAAAACAGCAGGACACATTTTGACATAATCACAAAAGCAGGGAGTATAATTTGTTCTAATTCAGCACTCAGTACTTTCCCTCTCCTCTCCTCCTACTTCCCCCTTCTCCCCTCTTTCTACTCTACTGATCTTTTTACAATTTATAGTTGTAGTTTATTATAGTTATTTATAGTTTTTAATTAATGAACTGTGCATATATACTTGATATAAAAATTCAGTCAGATTCATTCCACTGTTCTGTTTTCCTATCCTTTCTTCCTCCCCCTCAATCCTCTTCCTCTACTCTTTCCTCTTTTTTGATAAAATTGCCTCTTCCTTTTTACCCTTTCTCTTTCTCTTTCAGACCCCACCCCTTAGATTGGATCAGCTTCCCTCATTTCAGAGAAAACATTCACCTTTTGACTTTTGGGGACTGGTTTATTTCACTTAGCACAATAGGCTGTAGTTCCACCCATTTACCAGTAAATGCCATAATTTCATTCTTCTTTATGGCTGATTAATACTCCATTGTGTATATATACAACATTTTCTTTATCTGTTCATCTGTGGAGGTCACCTAGACTGTTTCCATAGCTTGGCTGTTGTGAATTGTGCTGTTATAAACACTGATATGGCTGAATCACTGTAGTATGCCGATCTTAAAAATCTTTTGAATGTATACTGAAGAATGGGATAGCTGGGTCACATGGTAGTTCCATTTCTAATTTTTTGAGGAATCTTCATACTTAAAGCTGTATTTTTAAATATGTGATAATCTACCAAGAAGTTTCAGCTCCTGGAGAATTTAACAGTCAGTCTCCACAGATACAATTTACCTCTTTAAAGAAGCCAGTAACGGTTGCGTTTTTGAAATAATAGCAAATAATATAATGGTACTAATAATAACAGTTGAAATTTATTTAGTACTTACTATGTTGAAGGCATTGTGCTAGAGTCTTTCTAGATGTAAATAAATTCTTCCCATCAACTTCAATATCCCCATTTTGTAATTGAGAAAACTAAGGCTTAGTTTTACATTTCTTTTATTTTTTTAAATCTCAATTTGTCATTCTGGAAAATTAGAACAAATTTTTTTTGGATTTGCAAAATTAACTTTTATTTCTCCTTTGAAAAGTCCTGCTTAAGGGATGCTTTGGTTATGTAAGCCATGCTCCAAAGTTTATGTCTTTTCTGATTCCAGTTAGGCTTTCTTTTCAATGACTTATGTCCATGAGTATGTTCTCTGACGTATTTTTCAAAAACAAAGCTATTAAAACAGCAGCCTCTCAGAACTAAGTAAGAGATTGAATTGTTCACATAGTACCATTTGCCCTTAAACTTTACAGCATTTATCCTAAAATTTTATGACTAATATCTTTTTTTCCTAGCAAGCTATAAATAAGGGCCCAACTTAAATCTTATTTTGTGTGAAGTATATATTCAATAAATATTTGTTCAAAGAAAGAAATAATACAATTTATATATATAGAACATATAATTAAGGCAACTTTTAGAGAAATACCTTCTACTTACCTATTAGCAGCTGGAATACTGCATTATAATTATTTCTTTATTTATTAGGCAGAGGAGAATGAAGGGAGAAGAGAGGGTATGGAAGTAGAAAGGATAGTGGAATGAATCAGACATTATTACCCTATGTGCATAAATGATTATTTCTTTATGTTCTTTAACTTCCCACACTAAGCATGTATATACACTGAATTGAGAGCTTAAAGTCTGGTACCTATCCCACTATTTTTATATTGCAGTCACAATTATGTAGTAGGTCTTGAAGTTGCATAGGGATATATTGGATCTGTTGTGTATTTTCTCTTTTATTCTTCACACCAATTCTACATGTAATATGAAAAGTAGATGTCTTTTTTTATAAACACAGAAAACTAGGCCTTAGTAAGAGTTTGGTACTCTTTAACTTTTTATTTAGCATATACTATTTACTAGATGTATTGGCAAAAATTATTTAATCCTTTCTGTAACTGTGAGATACATCAGGTTTATTTACCTCTTTGAAGAGAAGAAAACTGAGGCTTAAGAAAGGTGAAGATGAAGTGATATACCTAACTGGGGTTGGTTTTAAGCAAAAGGGAATATTTAATGACTACATGTAATTGGAAGCATAAGGGTGTAGATGGAAGGTGTGTTAGGACTCATAGAAACAGAACCTTTAGAATATGTATAAATGTACATTATAAGGGGGGTGGGAAAAATTATTTTAAGGAATTTGTTCACATGATTGGGGAGCCCGTAATTTAAAAATCTGTAGAGCAGGCCAGCAGGCTATAGACTCATAGTAGAGTTGATTTTATAGCTTGAGTCTACAAAGGCAATCTGGAAACAGAATTCCCTCTTTCTCCAGGGACTTCTTTAAGGCCTTCATGATTGGATGAGGGCCACTTACATTATAGAGGATAATCTACTTTATTCTGATTTAATAGTTAACCTCACCTAAAAAGTACTTTCATAACAACATCTTGCCTATTGTTTGTCCATGTATCTGGGTACTGTAGCTGAGCTAAGTTTGCTCATAAAGTTAACTATCGTAAGTGACAGGAACCAGGGCCTAAGCCTTGCCAAGACTTACTCTCTAGCATCTGTAATTTATTATTAGTAGTAATAGTAGCAGTAGTAGGTATAATATTGGCAATAGTACTTTTTTAATTTTAGTGTCAAGTAAAGACATCTTAGATAAAGATTCTGACAGTCTTGTCTTTGATCACAGACCCATTCTTAAATTAATTGCTATAATTATGAGGTAAGGTACTAGGACTGGTTGAGTGTGCATCAGGAACTAATCTCTGGTCAGTCCTTGCTCAAAGAGATAAAGTCTACAAAAAGATGGCATCTTCTGTTTGAATCATCTGGACAGAAAAAATAGGTTAGGGAGAAAGAGAAACAGTTTCCAGAAGAAGGGTTGCCAGACCCTAGAAGGGAGGTCCAGCCAGAACCAATATCACTTACTATAGTGATTTAAGATTATCTGTGAGGGAGTCAGTATTTTAATTCTGGACTATTTTCCTTCAAATCCTATGCTTTGAAACTGTATAATGAGTTTGTAAAAGTAGAGAATAATTGGATTATTTTTTATATTTAGACAAGATTTTAAGGCAGAGATTTTACTGATAACATTACATTCTGTAACTCTTGTCAGATTGTTTTCTAATCATTAAGTACTTTTTACATATTTAAAAATTTCTCCTGCAAACAAAGATATGAAAAATTGTGGTATATATATTTATATATGTGTATTAAGAATTGTAATGCAGGGCTGGGGATGTGGCTCAAGTGGTAATGCGCTCGCCTGGCATGCATGGGGCGCTGGGTTTGATCCTCAGCACCACATAAAAAATAAAATAAAGATATCGAGTCCACCGAAAATTGAAAAATAGATATTAAAAAATTCTCTCTTCTCTCTTTCTCTCTCTCTCTCTTAAAAAAAAAAAAAAGAACTGTAATGCAAAAAAAAAGTACATGTATAATGGCATAAATTGACGTGAACATACTTTATATACAGAGATACAAAAAATTGTGCTCTATATGTGTAATAAGGATTGTAATGCATTCCACTGTTGTCATATATTTTTAAAAAATAATAAAATCAATTAAAAAAATTTCTCCTAGACTTAGGTTGTAATTCAGTGGTAGAGCACTTGTCTAGCATGTGTGAGGCATGGGGTTTTGATACTCAGCACCATAAATAAATAAGTAAAATAAAGGTCCACTGACAACTAAAAAATTATTAAAAAATAAATAGATAAAAATAAAAAATTACTCCATTAACATTAAAGTTCTGAGTAGCTGGGCTTGGTGGCTAATGCATATAATTCCAGCAATTTTGGAGGCTAAGGCAGGAAGGTCAGGAGTTCAAGGCCAAGCCTTGGTAATCTAGTGAGACTTGATCTCAGAATGAAAAATAAAAGAGGGTGGGGTGGGGTAGAGTTCTAAGTAATGTTGATATTTAGGATGAAAGCCTTTTTTTTCCCTAAATTATATGACATTTTCTACATTTCACCTTCTAATCCTGATATGGTAGAGATATTAGTATCTACATATGGAAAAGAAGACTGGGGCTCTGAAAGGTTAAGTGATGTAATCAGAGTCAATCTGTGTTTCACAGCAGAATCAAATTAGAATCTGTTCCCTGGTTTTTTTTGTTTTGTTTGTTTGTTTTGCTCATTTTGTTGCTCTCCATAAGACCCACATGTCTTCCTAATGTCTACATGAAAATAGCATCTTTTACTTTGCTTGTAAAAGCTACTTAATAATAAGCATTTTGAGGGTTAAATGTGTCCCAAAAGAATTTTTACAAATGGGGCTCAAGAGTGTAAAGTGTAGCTTAATGAGTTTTTACAGCTTTCTAGTTTTCAAGCTTCGTTTTCTGGTTAGAAATGCTTATTTTCAGAATAGAGGATTAAACTATGTGTCTGGGAAGGACTTCGAAGGTGATTTAATTCTGTCTCTATGATAATATTGGAATAGCATCAAAGTTAAGGCAGATGGCTCACTCCCTTCTCCTCCTAAACAGAGCCTGGGAAAATGGAAGTGAATCACATGGACTCAAGGTTTTTCAGCCTGTCTTTGTGAGCCACTTTTGACTACTTCATATTAGATCTATGCAGTTATCAACCTCAGGCTTCTGAAAGCCTAGCTTGGGCTTTGTTTTCTTTGATGATTCAGATTCCAGGGTGCATGGAATTAGATCTGTCAGTCTGAAACACTGGGAAGCTCTGTCCCTGGTTCTACCTATAGCTTTGGTTCTTATGGATTCCTCAAGATGTGCAAGTATCTTGAAGGTAATAGGGGTAAAAAAAAAAATATACCTGGGGACTCTGCATATAAAGATTGCCACTTCTCATTGTGGCACAGATCCTTGAAAAGAGAATTCAGTTTTTAAATTATTGATGTTAAACAGAATGGTTTGTGTTTAGGAGAATGCACGTTGTTGTGACCAAACATCTTTCATGTATCTAAATGTATATTTAGATGTTTTTACTTGTCTGAAGTGAGAAGATAATTATAGAAGTTAAGAGCTATTGCGTGACAATAGAATAATAATTTGACATCTGAAATTATAAGTCGTAAGAAAATTATTCAATTATCAGTGTGGTTTATGGGGCAAGTTTTCAGTTTATTTCTGTATAGAAAGTGATATAATTGAACATTTAATTTTTACTTTTTTTATTATTAAAAAAATATATATATATATGTGTGTATATATATATATATATTTAGTTGTAGATGAACACAAAGTATCTTTATTTATTTTTATGAGGTGCTGAGGATCAAACCCCATGGCGCTTTACCACTGAACTATAGCCCCAGCCCAGAACATTTAATTTTTAAAGTTTTCTCTTTAGCAATATATTTGATAGTACTTGGTTTTGATTATAAAAGGAATTAATATGAGAATAGAATTTTGCTAGATTATTGAGTTCATTTTATCTCTGTAGTAAGAAGGTTCCCATATTTTATTTAGTTGGGAAAGATTTTCAGAATATGTTTGGAGACAGCATCACAGTTTGTTCCCTGCTCCATACACTTCAATTTATAAAGAGACATTTGTACTCTTCAAGCTTCCTCCATGTTACACAAACATAAACCTTGTTTGCTGATTAGAGCCGAGAGTCCTTTGTGATGTTTTCTTTTTCACCAAATGAGCTTTCTTCCTTTCTCTGCTATTCTTCTGCCTGGCTACTTAAAGTCAGCTCACCGCCTTCTTGCAGCCCTGTTTTCCTGCATGCACACTTGATCTTCTGAGTAGACACTGTCAGTAACAGGATTTAACAGCAGAGCAGAAGGAACTAAAATGTGCACGTTCACATTTACATTGGTATGAATAGTGCTGATCTATGATATTGTGCAATATTTTCTTTTTTTTTTATTATCTACTGTCTGAAATGGAGCTGAAGTGATGTTGACCTTGTGGAATGCCTCTGAGGATTAGAGGTGGGGGTGAGGGCTAGATTTTCATGTGACTTATTTCTGACATACTGCAGCAGGACTGAAACACTCATCTGCTCACATAAGGAGGAAAGAAAAAAATTCGAAGATTGAGCTTGCAGGATTTGTGTGGTATTTTCAGAATTTTTTCCCTTGTGTTTTTCTGTTTTTCATTTTACCTAATTTGATAAGGGTTGGAGGTGGGAGATGGCCTTTGTATAATAAATAGATTAAGGGATGGAAGGAACAGGCTGCAATGATGATGATTCGCATGGTGAGGGACTGTTTAAAATCTCCAGGACATCATGACCCACATTGCGACCCGTCCGACAAACGGTTAGTAAGCTCCTTGGCCATGTCAAGTCTTTAAAAGTAACAATATACAAATACCTTTATTCATGTGCTTTTTTCTTCCATACAAATTTTAAAATCATCGTGCCTACATATTCAAATTATTTTTGTCTACATTTAAAAGTATCACCTGAAGAAGGTGAGAAATATAAATGAAGACTGTCCCTTAAATATCTCCTTAGTAGATTTTTTTTTACTTTCCTTTATGCCAAAATTCAGTGAAGCCTGAGCCTACATTTGAGTTATGTCTGGAATGGAAACTGAAATATAGTAATGAGGCTTTGAGGAAAACTCTGCAGTACTAATCTGGAGAACTTCTTAAATCCTACCTTCCCCTCTCCATGTTGCCTTCTTTTACTCCTCACCCCACCCNTGGGGCAAGTTTTCAGTTTATTTCTGTATAGAAAGTGATATAATTGAACATTTAATTTTTACTTTTTTTATTATTAAAAAAATATATTGCTGCAGAATTCTATGGGCTTTTTTTCTCATTTTGTAGAAAAGAAAGGAATGGGAGCTGTGTGTTGGGGTGGGGATGGGGGGGGTGTTGATAAACATGGGCAGTTAAATTTGTTACATTAAAGAAATAGCTTTATTTTGCAATTCTGAATCTAAGGTCACTTGAGATTCATCATAGGAACAAGGCCTCTAACAAAACATGTAACAATTTATAGATGATATTTCAAAGTAAAAGTAGAGCCCAATATGTTTGATTTGAGAAGTGGAAGAGATAAATTCTACTGTGATTCTTATTTTATGAAGTATACATTATTTTATATATTAGATCAATTGGGTTTGTTAGGTTGTTTCAAAATAGCTTTTTAGAACAGATGTGATATTTGATAGAGCAGATTACCTGGTATTAACAATCTTCTCCATTTGTCCTGTGTTGTTGCATTCTAAAATTGATGCTCACTAGTGACTTGAGGGGAAATTAACACTTCGGCAAATGCCTTTTTCCTTAATATTGTTCACTGATTGTATTAGCCATTTTCATTTCATTTGACAGTGATAATTAAGGGTTAAGCTTACAGAGCTGATGCAACTCCTCCTTTTCTTCAGCAGCCATTTTCATTGGACAGTATTTCCATAGCAACAGTGAGATCAGTGGAACCTGAGTGTTTCATTGATTATTTTTCTCTTCTTCCTTTTTTAATCTATTCTCTTTTCACCACATTTTAGTGAGGAAGCAATTTTTTAAAATAAACAGCTATATTGATTTCTATTCCATAAATAATTAAAAGAGGGTAGAAAAATCTGCCCTTCATTTAAAAATTGAATGTTTGACTATGTATTTAAAAAGCGATTCAGGATTAGGAGGATGGATAACCATACCAGCTGTAGCTGATGTTCTCAAATATTCTTGCATTGTTTGCTGGTCTTCTAGGGAAAAGAATAATGTGGAACAGGACCTTAAGGAGAAAGAAGATACTATTAAACAGAGGACAAGTGAGGTTCAGGTAGGTGAACTATAAAATTCACTATTCCGCTTCTGATTTAGGAATATTTTTTAAATGTATAAGGTCACTTACTATTTGATGGATATGGTATTAGGTTTAGGGAATATCTGATATTTGTATAATATAAATGTCTTTCTTTTGTAAAATGATTGTTCTTGCTTTGAATTCTGGCCTTTATTATATAGTACAATGAGAAAGCAGAATTTTTCAGTGAAGATTTCTAGTTTTGAAAGTATTTTTAAATGATATTTACTTGCATAGTATATCATTAAAGGTAACTTTGAATGACTTTTGATATGAATATTATTATACCAACAAAATTAGATGAGTGAGGTCATCATCTCATCATCATGAAAAACCAAATTGCTTTTCTCATGCATATGAGATTGTATTAACTAGGAGACCTACTATTTTCAAAGACTGTTTCTCGTAATTCTGCTTGGGTAGGAGATGATATAGAACAATTTAAAATAACATTTTATATGTTGCTTAGCAGCCAGCATATCTTAACTTTGGTGTAAAGAGATTTAATTCATTTTCACTAAGTTCCTTGTTAAGTAGTTTCATTTTACAAATAAAAAAGGTAGTAAAACCTGTTTATATTTGGGAAGTGATATAAAATGGGGTGTTGCAAACATTAAAAACATGGAAAATTGGGCAGTGTTTCATTTAGAGCAGTAAACAATTCATGTGGCCATGTTATTGGGGTACCATTTCCTGAATGCTACACTAGCACATACAGGAGGAGATGCCAGTAAGAGCCCATGGATGGGCATTTCTTAGTGTGTTACTTGTATGTTGATTCCCTACTTATAATAATACTTCTAAATAGGCAAAAGCTCTAAATTGTTAGATCCATTGTTTTGTTTTGATGTGGTACCTTCATTAGGGGTTGTCTGTCAGGTAGATTATGCTAGGGTACAGAGAATGATTTACTGAAGGACTGAGGAAGAAGCCAGAGACATTTCTAGATAGTTGATTCTCTGATTGGGTGACTGCATTTATTCTATATACTGGAATTTTCCTAAAAGCAATGCCAAAGTTAAGATATCACCACCAGTATATTTCTCTTTCTGGTAGTGAGATTAGGTGTAGGAGGATCAGTTACTTGAATCATATTATTTTTGTGCAGTTTTTAAGTTTCTTAACAGATTCCAGAGTCATAACTTTAAGCAGTTATTACTGAAAATAGCTCTGAGAATGGAAGACAAAAATCTAAAAATATTGTCTTGGTCTGAAGAGATACAGTCTTTGATATCTTGGCCAGCTTCTAAATTTAGCCAGTTACTCTTTCAAAGTGCATAGGTTCTTGTGATAAACAATATTTTGTTACTTGAGTACATCCATCCATTGTTTTTTATTCCCTATTGCATCTTTTGAGCATGGGAATTTAAATAACCGGATTAGAAGAGCACTAAACTTCACATTGTTCCTTTCAGGCTCAATGGGTTATTCTTAAATATTTAATTCCTTATCATTATAGAAGTTTTGTTATCAGAATTTCTCTGTGATTTGCTTGTTCTTACTTAATGGCAGTAGTAAGGTATATGTTTAACCTTAAGCTTTGTGAAATCCAAAATATGTAATTGACGCAGAAAATCCACATTGCTGAATTTTTCTGCGTAGGGTGCTATAAGTACAAGGAACATGATTAGCATAGACTGAATAGTAACGGTTGAACATAAATTCCTTAGAAAGTAATGCTGGATTGGGCTGGGGCTATAGCTCAGTGATAGAGCGCTTCTAGCCCATGTGAGAGAGACCCTGGGTTTGATCCTCATCACCACATAAAAATAAATAAATAGAATAAAGGTATTTAAAAAAATTTCAAGTCCTAGAAGATCTTTTGTAATGTGGACTTGATCTAAAAAAAAAAAAGTATTAAAAAAGTATTGCTGGATTGATTAAAGCCTTAGGTTAGTAGATTCATTACTCATTTTATCCCAACAGAAGTATTTGTTTTTAATGGTAATGAGGCACTAGCTAAGAATGATAGTAATTGATATATGTAAACACTTAGAACTCTACACTTTAGTAATCATTTCCAATTTTCTGAAGCACAAGACAACTTGCCAAAAATGGTAATAAGTAGGTTTCATTATATTAATTCTGATGTTACCTGTTGATAATGAAGCATGGACTAGGAATAAAATGGGTAATTAAAATCTATAAGCAGTTTGACTCTCAGTACTTCTTTTCTGACAAAAGTAATTTATTAGAGTTATTAATAGAAGCAGACTTTAAAAAGTATGCTTCACTGCTTCTTTCTGACCCCACTTTCTAATCAGGAAAAGAAAATTTGGCCTATCAGTGAATTTGGATTAAGTTCAAACCTGAAGATTTTTTTGCTTAATCCAAATTTGTTTTTCTGAGTATCCTTGCTTTTTTTCCTTATTACTAAAGTCACAAATAATGAGTATCTGAGTTCATATCTTAAGCACAGAAACCAAACTTTCAAAATCAAAATTGATTTTTTTTGTTGATTTGTTTATTGTGGGTTATTTTTTTGTTTTGTTTTGTTTTGATGGTACTAGGGATTAAACCCAGGACCTTTTGACTAATCAACAAATACCTAGGGATTCACTCTTATTCAGTTTTTCATAAAGGTTTATAGCAACAAGTTGGAAACAAACTTGAATTTAGTTCCTGGTTCTACGACTTCCTAGGTTTGTGATCCTAAATAAATAATGTAATTATCCTATGCTTCTATTTTCTCTTCTGTACCAAACATTTCAGAGGCGATACAACAATAAATGTTCTGTTTAGTTTTATTATTCTTTACCATACAGTCACCTCTGTACACGCACCTTTCTTCATCAACCTTTTTTTTTTTCTTACCTTCTAACTTCACATAGAACTCTCTGCACATAGGACTTGCCAATTTGTATATAACCTCATTTGGCTTGGCTATTGCTGTCACTTTAGCTACCACCTATTTTTCTCTACTTTTATTTCTCTGTGTGACCATTTTTTTTTCCCTTCCTGTTTTTTCACCAACCCTATATAATCTGCTATTTACCTGTTTCCCTGTGCTTTATTTTTTCTCCTAGAACCAGAATCTTAAGTAATCACTGCTTTCTTGGGTTATATGCTTTTAAATACCTTCCTACCTTTTTTTTTTTTTTTTTTTTACTTACAATTGCCTTTGTGAGGATCAGATAAACAGACTGTGTGTGTTTGTGTGTGTGTGTATTTTTCCCTCCTTAATGTCAGATGCCAGTCCCACATCTTCAGTTAACCATTTTATATTTAGCATTTCAAAGTCAGTATATCTAAAATGAATCTATCTTATTGAAAAAAAAATCTTCAGGTTCGAACTTTATTATTTTTATCAGTTCTCTTTTTCATTGCTGTCACCCTTTTCACCTATCATGTATAAATTCACAGTCAGATCATAAGTGCTCATTCTGACCTCTTTTTCTTTTCTTCCTAAACCAATTTTAGTACCATGACTCAGATATAAAAATCTTTATTGTTGCCCACTACCACTGTTAATGATGAGAGATTGTCATATATCACCGATATATCTGAGGTAGAAGAAAAAATGAAATACAGACCCTCCTTCATACTAGTCATGTTTTGATCATCTGACTGTGAACTATATGCCATATATATTTCTCCTCATTATCTCTACTTATGCCTTGTGTTGTTATACCCTGCTTATATAAATTATACCGATGCCTTAAAGTTTAGCTCAAATTGCACCACTTCTCTTAAACTTTCTCTTCTCTTGCTCTTTAGTCTATATCAGTTTTTCCTGTATTTTCCCAAAGGAGTGTATATCTATTTTATGGCATATACTTTATGTTCCCTTATAGTGCTAGCTTGGTGTACGTGATATGATTCCAGTATCCTACGTTATGAGTTCTTTGAGCTTAGGAATTGTGCCTTGTATCATCTCTTCTATATTTGGTAATATGTTATTAGATGGAGGTTAATGAATTGGTTGATTGATTGATTGATTGATTTTGGTGCCAGGGATTGAACCAAGGGGCACTTTACTACTAAGATATATCCCCAGCCCTTTTTTGCTTGTTATTTTGAGACAGGATCTTGCTATGTTGCTTAGGCTATCCCTAAATTGCTGAGGCTGTCCTCGAACTTGTGATTCTCTGCCTCAGTCTCCTGAGTTGCTGGGATTATAAGCCTGCACCACTGTGCCTGGCTAGATGGAAGTAAATTTAAGGAAGCAGTTCACAAAAAAAAAAAAAAATGAATAAACTTTGATTTTGTGCATGAAACAAATAACAGGAAAAGACACACCCAGAAGCCACAGGCAGAAAGGATTGGAAGCATAGTAGGTGTCATTGAGTTCATAGTAACCTCATGTAAAAGAAGCTCCTAATTATTTGTACTTCATCAGTTAAGAGTAACTCTGTATAATTGCCCATATTGTTTTCATTTTAATTTTAATTCACTTAGTTGGTTTTTTCCTCAGAGGACGAGCGATGATTTATTTTAGTTAGAAATAAAATTAGATATATGAGCTCAACATTCTTTCCCTGGCGATAATGCTCTTTAGAATACACTGGGAAATAAATGATTAGGAAATAGAGGCAGTCTTGTTTGTGGGGTTTTCTAACACTCTCCTCATTTAATAGGCTTCCTTTCTGTTCTTTGACTTGAACATCTTGCTCCACAGTTGATCACCTTTTTTATTTTAAGAATAATCCTGTAACTTCTGTTTTGAGTGTATATAATAATGTTCCTGATTATTTCTCATTTGGGGTTAGTCTGTAAAGGTTTTTTTTTTTTTTTTTTTAAGATAAATAACACTTTTTGTGAGATTACCAAAATTCCTCTTGTTATCTTTAATAATTCTTCTGATATAGAGATATTACTATAAAAATGTGTCTGTATATATGCTTTGTTTTTTTTAAGCAAAACATATTGCCCTTTTGTTTATTTTCACACTGTATTTTGTAAGAAACAGTCAGAAACACATTCATTTTGTTAATATTTTATAGGTTGAATTCTTACTGGGGATTGAACCTAGGGGTGCTTAACCATTGAACCACATCCCTAGCACTTTTTTTTTATTTAAAGATGGATGCAATATCTTTATTTATTTTATTTACTTTTATGTGGTGCTGAGGATCAAACCCAGTGCCTCACATGTATGAGGCAAGCTCTCTGCCACTGAGCTATAACCCCAGCCCCGCCAGCACTTTTTTATATTTTATTTAGAGGCAGGATCTCATTGAGTTGTGTGGAGCCTCACTTTTGCTGAGGCTGGCTTTGAAATTGTGATCCTCCTATCTCAGCCTCCTGAGCTGCTGGGATTACAGGCATGTGCCACCAGGCCCGGCTTATAGGTTGAATTCTTAAGTTACTTCTTAGTTGTACATCCGACTTGGGTTACTAAAATTAATTATTTTATTCTTTGATATATCTAATATCACTTGATAGGGTGTGGAAGAAGGGAATGAATTTGTCATTTTCAGTAACCTGAGTGATTTCTAGAAAACAGGACATTTTTCTTAAGCCAAGATTTTCAGCTCAAATATCCTTCATTCATGAATGAAGACTCTTGGATATGACTGGCTTTGGCATTTTTCTAAAACAAACTTTGGCATTGTATTACATTAATCTTGTTAACTTCATCCTTGCCATTCTCTAATTGCTGTTATCCTCCTCCTTTTGTTGTTGATAGCTCTGGGAGGCAGGTAGAGCATGATCAAGGAAGATAAAGAAAAAGTATCTGCAAGTGTCTTCAGTAACTCACTTGAGGGGATGATATTTGAAAGTGCCGAGTTCATGCTTTGAACCAGGAGAGTTTTTTTCCCAAATGGCCACCTTAAGATTAAGAGAAAATTATCCAGGTTTGATAGAAGGTACTTTTTTGCCAGAACCCGCCACTGCTCTAGTTGAGACGTGGCAGAAATGGGTGAGAGGGACATGCATCAGTTTCCTTTATTTAGTTTCAGGATAAGCAAAATAAGAGTCAGTATATCTAGATGTACTGATAACGATATGGAAATTGCATTACAATGGTGGTCACAAATTTGCAAGTACAAATAATTAGGAGCTTCTTTTACATGAGGTTATTATGAACAGTATGAAAAAGTCTGACTCAATGATACCTACTATGCTTCCAATTTACTGTAAGAATGTGTCTGTATATATGCTTTGCTTGTATTGCCCTTTTGTTTATTTTCACACTGTATTTCGTAAGAAACAGACAAACACATTCATTTTGTTAATATTTTATAGGTTGAACTCTTACTGGGGATTGAACCCAGGGGTGCTTAACCATTGAGCATTAATGAAATTAAAATGAAATTTGATTCTTAATTCCTGTTAGCATATATATTTGCAACTGTTCATTTTTACTTTTTTCAGTTTAATAACTTTAAATCTACTTACTGAACATGAAGATCTTCTTGTTTATGTTAGAATTTTTGTAGAAGGTATTTTTCATTTTAGAAATAGACATGAAGAGGTACGAATTTTAAATAATTTTAATGTGGACATGTATCCAGCTCTAAGTATTTGTGAGGTGTTTTCTCAGTAACCTTTTCCTTAAGGCCTGTACTTCCATGTTGCCTTGTAGATTCTTACTGCAGCTAAGAGATGAGAAAAGGCAATAAGGTGGGGAAATTTGAGCGATTGTGTTTGCTCTTTAGAAGAGAAAGTACAGGAATGAGTAAATATTATACTGGTTTGTTCGTACCCTTTCCTTTTATGTACATAGGTCTTCTGAGGTTATTATATTTAAATGGATCACCAAAAATGCTATTTTTAAAAATGTGATTCAGTTTTTTTTAAAGGAAACCAGCATTAATCCTATTATTGGTAATTATTACATGAAAATTTAGTCACATCAGAAATTTTTATATTGGTCTGAAACCATCAGAAAAACAGCAAACTTGATATTCTCTGATAATATCATGGGAGCATAGTAAATTTATAAAATACAGAAAATTATAAGGAAGAAAAAAGAGAGCCTTTCTATAGAGAACCATCATTAACATTTTTTAAATATTCTTTTTAGTTGTAGATGGACATAATACCTTTATTTATTTATTTTAATGTGGTGCTGAGGTTCAAACCCAGTATCTCACATTGCTAGGCAAGCATTCTATCACTGAGCTACAACCCCCAGCCCCCATTGTTAACATTTTGCTATATTTTCTAAGTAGACATAAATGGCTTTATATTTATTAACATACTATATATACCTTTCTGTTCAGCTTTTAAAAGTTATTACTGTATCCTAGACATTTTCTTATACCTTATGATCCTTTTTTTTTTTTAGTTATACATGGACACAATATCTTTATTTTGTTTATTTATTCTTATGTGGTGCTAAGGCTAGAACCCAGGTCTCATACGTGCGAGACGAGCACTCTACCACTGAGCCACAACCCTAGCCCCCCTTATGACCCTTTTAAGATCCATTGTATTGGGGTTGAGGTTGTGGCTCAGTCGTAGAGCACTTGCCTAACATGTCTGAGATGCTGGGTTCAATCCTCAGCACCACATAAAAATAAAATAAATAGGGCTGAGGATATAGCTCAGGGTGTGTGTGTGTATACACACACATATATATTTCATATATATATATATGAAAATATTATGTCCTCTACAACCAAAAACAAATTTTAAAAAACCAGATGCAGGACTGGGGATATGGCTCAAGCGGTAGTGCGCTCGCCTGGCATGCGTGCAGCCCGAATTCGATCCTCAGCACCACATACAAACAAAGATGTTGTGTCCGCCGAAAACTAGAGAATAAATATTAAAAAAAAAATTCTCTCTCTCTCTCTCTAAAAAAAAAAAAAAACCGATGCATTTTATTTTTTTTTTCCCATTGGATTTGCAAATNTTGCAACTGACAGACATTTACTGTTTCTAGTTTGGGCTATAATGTTTTTGTGAATAATAGTATACAATTATTATCTTATTTTTGGTCTATCTCCCACACAAATATAAGTAAGCAGGAATATTTGTGTTATTCACTGCTGTACTCATTAAGGATTTAGTGAATAATCAAAGATCTAATTCCTTTTTTTTTTTTTTTGGTACCAGGAATTGAACCCAGGGGCACTTAACCACTGAGCCACATCCCCAGCCCTTTTTAATATTTTATTTAGAGACAGACAAAATATTGCTGAGTTGCTTAGGGCCTCACTAAAATTACCAAAGCTGGCTTTGAACTCACTGTCCTCCTGCCTCAGCCTGCTAAGCAGCTGGAATTACAGGTATGCGCCACTGCACCCAACTTTAAAGATGTTAATTCTTACAGGGTGTGGTGGCACATGCCTAGAAATCCCAACAACTCCAAAGGCTGAGGCAGGAGGATTGCAAGTTCAGACCAGCCTCGGCAACTTAGAACCTGTCTCAAAAATCAAAAACAAAAAGGGTTGAGGATGTGGCTGAGTGGTTAAAGCACCAAAAGAACTGACAATCTTGTTTTTCATTTTTTGTTGTTGTTGTTGTTTTTGTTTTTTAATACTGGGATTGAACCCAGTGGTGCTTTACCACTGAGTTACATCCCTTCAGCCCTTTTAATTTTATTGAGGTAGATGAAAGCAGTGGAAGAAGTAACTACAGATGTGGTAGAAAGCACAAAAGAGCTAGAATTATAAGGGGAGTCTGAAGATGTGACTGAATTGCCATAATCACATGATAAAATATTTTAAAATATTTTTTTAGTTGTAGTTGGAAACAATTCATTTATTTTATTTATTTACTTTTAGTGCTAGGTGAGTGCTCTACTGCTGAGCCACAACCCCAACCCCACATGATAAAATTTAATGTTCTTAAGGATAAGCCAAAAAAAAAAAAAAAAAGAATTAGATCTTTGATTATTCACTAAATCCTTATGGAGTACAGCAGTGAATAACACAAATATTCCTGCTTACTTATATTTGTGTGGGAGATAGACCAAAAATAAGATAATAATTGTATACTATTATTCACAAAAACATTATAGCCCAAACTAGAAACAGTAAATGTCTGTCAGTTGCAATATCCATCATATGATGGAATACTACTCAGCAATAAAAAGGGAAACAACAAATAAGCTCCTTATACATGCAACAACACATGAATCTATAAAATGTTATACTGAATATAACAAGCCAGATATAGTAGGTTGCATATATGATTTTATTTATGTGAAATTTCTATAAAATGCAAAACTGTAGCAACAAAAGGCAAATTATTAATTGCCTGGAGCATGAGGTAGAAGTGGGGATTAACTGCAAAGTGTCTAAAGATAAATTTTTGGAGTGATGAATTATTGTAAAGATGAATTATGATTGTTGCGCAGGTATATAAATTTATTACACTTACTGAAGTGTACACTTAAAATATACAAAATTTATGTTATATAAACTGTTTTAAAGCTGTTTAAAATAATTATATGCCAAGGTTGAAAACGGTATGTTAAAATGAAAGAAGCCAGGGCCAGGTGCAGGGGTGCATGCCTGTAATCCCAGTGACTCAGGAGGCTGAGGTAGGATGATCGCAAGTTCAAGACAGCAAATTAGTGAGGCTCTGTCTATATAGAACCTAGACTATAACAGCATTGACACTGGAACTGAGAGGCCCTGGGTTTCACCCATCCACACCAGGCAGTGGACAGTGAGCTGAAAACTGGACAACAAATGTCACCCACAGCCATAGCCCTTTTTAAATTTTGAGGGTCTAGCTCATTTCCCCAGACTGGTCTCAAGCTTGCAATCCTCCTGCCTTAGCCTCCAAGGAGTTTGGATTACAAGTGTGGACACCACCCCAGCTAGGTTTCATTTTTTAAAAAAATATTTTTAATTTTAGTAGACATATAGTAATTGTACATGTTTTTAACATACAGTGTGACATTTCAAATACCTTTATACAGTGTAAAATGGCCAGGTCAGGGAGTTGACTTATCACCTCAGACATGTCATTTGGTTATGGTAGAACATTTAAAATCCTAATAGCTATTTTGAAATATTTAATGATAGTTGTCAACTATAGTTATCCTTCTATGCAATAAACAGAAAAGTAATTCCTCTTATGCAGTTGCACCTCATTGTCTATTTTACCACTTGCTTTCCTGGCCTTCCCAGGCTATGGTAATCATTATTCTAGTCTCTACTGTGCAACCACCTTTCTCACTTCCACATACAAGCCTCAGAGTGTATGATATTTAGCATAGGTTTTTAATAGTGGTTGATGTGCTGAAAATACACAGAAAGGTAGCATGAATGGAAGCAGGGTTATCAGCTGGAAGGCAGCTATCCAGAAGAAAGATAAAAGTGGCTTGCCAAATTGGCATGAGGCCAGTGGGGTATGGGGGACAAGACAAAAAATAATCCCATTTATTTGAAGGAAGTAGCAACAGGATTTGCTGATGTATTGGAGATGAGAAGTGAGAGAAGAAGACGCCATATTTTCTTGACTAGAAAAACTGAGATGTGGGAAGATTGAAATTAAAGAAGATTTTGGGGAAAGTGCCAGGAGATCTATTTTCAACATGTTAGAGAAGCCCATAGCTGCCCGGGGCCAGCTTTTTTTGTTTGTTTGTTTGTTTTATTTTCAATTTTATTTTGTTTTTGCAGTCCTGGGGATCAAACCCAGAGTCTCACATATGCTACCACTGAACTACATCCCCAGCCCTGAAGGATAGATTTGAGTAAGCATATTGGATATCTAAATCTGGAATTTAGGGAAGGAGTTCTCAAGTAAAGATTGTATATAAAGCTAGGAGTGGAGGTGCATGCCTGTAATCCCAGAGATTGGGGAGACTGAGACAGGAAGATAACAAGTTCAATACCAACCTCAGCAACTTAGTGAGGCCCTAAGGACTTAATGAGACTCTGTCTCAAAACTAAAAAAAAAGAACTGGAGATGTGGCTCAGTGGTTAAGCATCCCAGGTGCAATCCCTGGTATGGTGGAGGAGGAGGAGGTTGTCTTCCAAAACAGTAAGAGTTTTTTTCTCCTAAACTGGATTTGTTTGTTTATTTTTAAAGATATATATATTTTTAGAGATGGACACAATATCTTTTTTATTTTATTTATTTATTTTTTATGTGGTGCTGAGGATAGAACCTAGTACCTCACAAGTGCGAGGCAAGTGCTCTACCTCTACCAAGAGCTATAAACCCAGCCCCTCCTAAGTTGGATTTAAAAATTAACTTAAACTTTCCCTGCCCCCAAAGAGAATAATATATTAATTTTCTTATATTTCAGGATCTTCAAGATGAAGTTCAAAGGGAAAATGTTAATCTACAAAAACTACAGGCTCAAAAGCAGCAAGTACAGGAACTCCTTGATGAACTGGATGAGCAGAAAGCTCAGCTGGAGGAGCAACTCAAGGAAGTCAGAAAGAAATGTGCTGAGGAGGCCCAGCTGGTAATGTCTGGCTACTTATTGCTGCCTACATCTGTACCTGAGTTGTTTTTCCTGGCTTAAAATGAAAATATTCTCTATTTTTGTTATTATTCTCATTAAGTGACAGTCCCATCAGCAGTTGGCATATGAGGGAAATGGAGTAAGGTTCATCAGAAATTACAGGCTCTCTTTAGTGGAAATAGAAGAACACTGTTGCAGAAGATAAAGTTTTTCCAGATAGTTTGGAAGTAAAATATCTATACCTTCAACTCTCCTCTATACTTTCCCCAATTACCCTTTTCTGCCAAAACCATACATCAAAAAACACCAAAATAGTAAACAAAGAAATAAGTACATTATTAACATTTTAATGACAGCTCTTTTTTAATTCCCCTTTCTTCTTATTCATCTTCATATTATAGATCTCTTCTCTAAAAGCAGAAATAACTAATCAGGAATCACAGATCTCCACTTATGAAGAAGAATTGGCCAAAGCTAGAGAAGAGCTAAGTCGCCTGCAACAAGAAACAGCAGAATTGGAGGAGAGTGTGGAGTCAGGGAAGGCTCAGCTGGAACCTCTTCAACAGCACCTACAAGATTCACAGCAGGAGATCAGTTCAGTAAGTCTTTGTAAAGCAATAAATAAGCCCAATTGGACTGTCAGCTGACCTCTTAGTCAACTTTTGATCTTTCTCCCTCTGCCTACTTTATTATTTATTTTTTGGTTATTTATCTAAATAGGTTTCTTGTCGTCAGTTACACATTAAAATTATATATCCTGTACATCTCATGCTCATTGGAGCAGTGGGTAAGAGTGTGGGCTTTGCATTGAGATGGGCTAGGATTTAAGGGCATAACAGATCAGTGACTTACAGTAAATTTAGAGTTGTAAAAATGTAATAATTCTATTTTAGAACATTTCCATCTCTCTCAAAAGATCCCTCATACTTATTTTTAGTCAGTCTCCATTCCTACCCTCAGGTAACAATTAATCTTCTTGCCTCTATAAATTTGTTTTATTGTATATAAATTTTATCTCAAATGGTTTTCTTTAATTAAAAAAAAACCCAAGGAAAAAAAATATTTTAAAGAATATTCATTCATCTAGTAGCATTCCCAGTAGGATAATTATTTTGGGTTATTCATTTATTGAGGACCAACCTACACTGGGACCAGAACTGCCACTAACTAGATGAATCATTTTTAAAATTGGAGAATTAACAAAACACCAACTTCTGAGGGCTAATGTAAGGATTAATGAGGCAAAACCCGTGAGGTATTTTAGTATAGTGTTTGGAACATACATGCTCAGTAAGTGTTGCTTACTTTTATAAGTAATAACCTAGTGTCTTATTGTTCTAATTTTGAAATCGGTTTTTCTGTTTGGGAAAAACTCGTTTTTTTAAATTAGAAAATTGTTTCTTCTATAAATAAATTTGGAATTTTATGGTTGGTCCCATGTATAAATCCTTTGCTTTTTCATTTCTAGCCTTTACTACATGGAGAATTAACATTTTAGTTATCATGATAGTAAGATGGTTGGTTACATAAGAACATAGAATTCATGTCATTTCCTTCTTTCAATTTGAACTTGAATAAGCTGAGGCCAAGGAAATTATGCTTACATAATCTTTAAAGGAGCCACATTCATCCAGGTCTTCTAAAACCCCTTTCAGTATTCTTAATTATTATATATAATGAATTCCTCCTTTCTCTGCTCCCTCTTATCTGGAAGGTGAACTTTTGGTGGACTTTGTTATAATAATGGTTAAGATTTTTTCCTGCACATTTATTTATATGTTGATCTCTTCTAGTAGATTTTCCTTTCTGTTCTAGGAGCTTACACAGTTTTTTGGTTTGTTTGTTTTTTTAATCTGTCGCTTAGCACAGTTCTTATTTCATTGTAGGTCCTCAGTAAGAAGATAACCCAAAATAGTTTCCCTGGTTGGTAATGCTACCAGAAGAATGGATATTCTTAAAATAGTTTTTTAAAAACTCGTTTGTTGAGGTAGAATTTATATATCATAAAATTCTAAGGTTTTTTTTTTTTCAAAATTGATTTTATCTAAAGGGTTTTTAAAAAATATTTTTTTTAGTTGTAGATGGACAATACGTTTATTTTATTTATTTATTTTTATGTGGTGCTAAGAATCAAACCCAGTGCCTCATACATGCAAGGTAAGTGCTCCACTGATGAGCTACAATCCCAGCTCTAATTCTCAGGTTTTAAGGGTATAAATCAGTGATTATTCAGTAAATTTTGAGTTGCACAAGCATCACAATCCAGCTTTAAAATACTTCTTTTATTCTTAAATGATCTCTCCTCTTTTTTTTCAGTCTTCAATCATTTTTTTTTTAAAGAGAGAGAGAATTTTAATATTTATTTTTTTTAGTTTTCTGCGGACACTACATCTTTGTTTGTATGTGGTGCTGAGGATCGAACCTGGGCCGCACGCCTGCCAGGCAAGCGCGCTACGGCTTGAGCCACATTCCCAGGCCCCAGTCTTCAATCATATAAATTAGCTTTCTGCTTCTTACAGATTTGTCATTTTTAGATACTTCATATAGATGCAGTCAAACAATATGTAATCTTAAGTGATTTTTTAACAGCATATTTTTGAGGTTCATCTATTGTGGAATGTATTGTTGACATTATGTTTCATTTTATTGCTGAAGATATTCCATTATATATTTAGAAACTATTTCATTTATTTAATGTCCCAGTTAATGAACATTCTTTTTACTTGTTGACTATACTGATTAATGTTGCTGTGAACATTCACCTACAAGTCTTTGTGTAGGTGATTTTATTTCTTTTGGTTGTGGAATAGCTGGCCATATTATAAAGTGGTGCTTTACTTCTTTACTTTAACATTAATAAACTGTTTTCCAAAGAAGCTGCACCATTTTATACATATACCAGCAGTATATGAGGGGTCTAGGTTCTTCTGTCACCAATACATTATAGTCCTTCTAATAGGTGTAAAGTGGTATCTCATAGTGTTTAACTTGCTTTTCCTTGATGAGAAGTTATCACTTGTCATTTGTTGAGTGCCTTTTCATGTACTTATCAGCCATTTTTTTATCTTCTTGGATGAAATGTCTATTAATGTCTTTCATTCATTTCAACAATTAGATTGTTTGTCTTTTATTATTATAAGTTTCTAGCATGTTCTGGACCTAATTCCTTTATCAGATAAATGATTTACAATAATTTCTCCCAATCTTTGACTTGTCTTTTCGTTTTCCTTTCTTTGACCTTTTTAGAAAGGGGGCTTCTTTGAAAGGAAGGAACATAAACAAGTAAAGAAGATATTAGAAATCATTATTGAGAAAATAAAGCAATGTGTATGAGCCATACAAAAGAAAACCTAATTTTTGTCAAGATTCTATTAATTGTCTCAGGCTAACCATAAGGATTCTGTTCTAAATAAATTGTTTGATAAGCAGGTATTTCCTCTCACTGTTTCATCTATATGATGGGTTTAATTTTAGTTTCATGGTTTTAAAGTTGTAGTGGAGCATGAAATTGATATAATGATCAGGATAAAAAAAAATTTTAAATTAAATACAGGGCTGAAGGTGTAGCTCAGTAGTAGAAAGCTTACCTAGCATGCATGAGACATGGTGCATTAATTATAATCAGGATAAGTATAACTTCATGAAACTTGTTTCACTAATATGTGTGTGTATTTTATATATATATGTGAGGGTATGTATGACTACATATCTACTCACATCATATAAATGCATGTGTCTATGTTATGTATATGTATACATATACACACACAGATAAATCCAAATGTGTACATATACCTTTACTGGATTAAGATGTGTAATTGATTTATTTTTATGGGTTAAAGTAAAAGAGTTTATAAGCCACTGCTCTATTATTATATAAAGGTTGTATGCTGTGTTTTATAAATGTGTAATATTTTTAGATTGTTTAAACTCAAAATACGATGTTATTTGGTAGATTATACACACACACAAACACACTTACTTATAACCACTGTTCAAATATATAAAGCACAATATTGATGTTCATTCAGTGAATATATTAAACTTATAGAGTGCATGGTTATGGTTGATGTTGAAGATACAAAGTATATAAAACAAAACTTGTAGTTTCTAACCTCAAAGAGCTCAAGATTGTTCATTAAAAAAAAAGTGCAGTGAATTAGTAGAAAAGGAACAAAGGACAAACAAGATGCTAGAAAAACTTAAGTACTATGATAGTAAAAAATGCATTGTGCTGGGTACTTTTATGTACTTAATTCCTCATTTACATAGACTTTTGCTTTTTAAAGAGTTCTTTTGAATTCTATCTTTTGAGCCATACAACAATCATCTGTGAAGGTAGTCATTATTCTGTATAGATTAAGAGAAAAACTGAAATTTGAAAAAGTTGCTTTGACTAAGATCACCCAAGTAGTAGAAGATGACTAGATATGCACCTATCTCCTAAACCAATGTAGTGTTCTTTCCCTGGGTATAAAAGACCTGTGGAAAATTATAAATTCCAATTTCAGTAATTTAATAACCCTATGGCGAAATTAAAATAGAGGGTACAGAGAGCTTGATTTATGAAAGATCATTAAGTAATTATTCATTTTTAAGTTTGCTAAAAACAAAAAGTGGCATGGTAATAAATGAAGGGAATTCAAAAGTGATTTTTAAAAATTACAGTTTATTAAAAAATGGAAATTACCCAGTAAAATTCCATCTATACTTTTTCAATAGAAACTTTTTGAATCTGCCTTATTGATTGCTTTTTTTTTTTTAAGAGAGAGAGAGAGAATTTTAATATTTATTTTTTTTTTAGTTTTCAGTGGGACACAACATCTTTGTTTGTATGTGGTGCTGAGGATTGAACCCGGGCTGCACGTATGCCAGGCGAGCATGCTACCACTTGAGCCACATCCCCAGCCCCTATTGATTGCTTTGAGATATTTATAAGTTTGCTTTTTGTTATTATGAATGTTAGTATAAACATTGCTGGTGGGACTGCAAATTGGTGCAGCCAATATAGAAAGGAGTATGGAGATTCCTTGGAAATCTGGGAATGGAACCACCATTTGACCCAGCTATCCCTCTCCTCAGTCTGTACCCAAAGGACTTAAAATCAGCATACTACAGGGACACAGCCACATCAATGTATATAGCACCAGAATTCACAATAGCTAAACTGTGGAACCAACCTAGATGCCCTTCAGTAGATGAATGGATTAAAAAAGTGCCATATATACACAATGGAATATTACTCAACAATAAAAGAGAATAAAATCATGGTATTTGCAGGTAAATGGATGGCATTGGAGAAGATAATGCTAAGTGAAGTTAGCCAAATGAAGTTAGCCACTATGAATCAGCCTCCTTATATCAAAAACAAATGCTCTGATATAAGGAGGCTGATTCATAGTGGGGTAGGGAGGGGGAGCATGGGAGGAATAGATGAACTCTAGATAGGGCAGATGAGTGGGAGGGAAAGGGAGGAGGCAGGGGGTTAGCAAGGATGGTGGAATGTAATGGACATCATTCTCCAAAGTACATGTATGAAGACACGAATTGGTGTCAACATACTTTATATACAAACAGAGATATGAAGAATTGTGCTCTATATGTATAATAAGAATTATAGGGACTGGGATTGTGACTCAATGGTAGCGCGCTCGCCTAGCATGCATGAGGCACTGGGTTCGATCCTCAGTACCACATAAAAACAAAATAATGTGTCCACCTAAAACTAAAGATACATAAATAAATAAATGTTTAAAAAAATGTAATGCAAAATAAATAAAAATAGATGTTAGTATTTTGTTCTTCTATTCATGGTCCCATATAGCATCTAGCTTTTATAATATATTACAATTTATTGAATTCTATCTTATGGATCTTATTATTGTTCCAGGAGTATAAATTCATTTGGATAATGAAATCAAAAACACTTTGAGGGCTGGGAATATAACTCAATTGGTAGAGTGCTTATGTCGCATGCACAAGGCCCTGGGTTCAATCCCCAGCACCATAAAAAACAAAAACAAAACAAACCACGTTGAGCTGGGTGTGGTGGTGCATGCCTGCAATCCCGGTGGCTCAGGAGGCTGAGGCAGGAGGATCACAAGTTCATGGCCAGCCTCAGCAACTTAGGGAGATGCTGTCTCAAAATAAAATAAAAATAAAAATGACTGGGGATGTAGCTCAGAGGTATAACATCCTGGGTTCAAGCCCTGTACACCCCGTCACGAAAAGAAAGAAAAAAAAAAATACATGCTTCAAGTGTTCTTTATTTAACATGTTCAGCACAACTTAGATTTAGACAATATTTTCTAGGGCTCTAACCCCATTTACATAGTATAGGACCCTTATCTTCACTCTCCTTTCCCAGTAGAGTACAGCTGCTTCCAAAGCCTTCTCTCTCCCTCAACTTCTGTATCTCTATTATAAAAGTACTGTCACTGAGTATTCTTTTTCTCTGTCATATTGCTATCTTTCCTTCCAGTACTCTGGCCCTTCTTTTTCTAATGCTCCACAAAATATTGCTAGTTCACAGATTCTTTGCAATTTGTAAGAATCGAAATTCTTGGGAAATTTCAAAAAATACCCCAACAAAAAAAGAAATCATGTGTACTAGAGAGAGATTACTGAAATCTTTCCTCTAAGTCATGCTGTATTCCCAGAGGATTCTCCTGGTGAAGAGCAAATTTGTTTTTGACCAAATCTAAGGATATAATTATTTTTATGTTGCATGTCTTTCTACTAATAAGTTGTTTTGTAATTTTACTTTGTGTTGACAGATGCAAATGAGACTCATGGAAATGAAAGAGCTGGAAAATCATAATAATCAGTCAAATTGGTGCAGTAGTCCACACAGCATTCTTGTAAATGGTGCTACAGATTATTGCAGCCTCAGTACAAGCAGCAGTGAGACAGCCAACCTTAATGAACAGGTTGAAGGCCAGAACAACCTGGAGTCCGAGCCCATACATCAGGAGTCTCCAGTGAGTCTTAATACCTTCATAATTAACTTCAGAAAAAAAGATGGATGCAAATCAAACTTTTGTTGGCATCATACCTAATATAAATATGTTAGTATGCCCTGAGGACTATTGAGATTTCGTTTTTAGAAGCAGAGAGTGAGTTTTGATACAATAAGACTCACAGCTTTCACTAGTATTAAAATGTAATTTATTTTTTAAATTATTTATTTGTTTATTTACTTATTTATTTTAAAGGAAGTACTGGGGATTAAACCAAGGAGCACTTTACCACTTGAGCTACATCCCTAGACCTTTTTATTTTTTATTTTGAGACAGGGTCTCATTAAGTTGTTGAGGCTGACCTCAAACTTATAATCTTCATGCCTCAGCCTCCTGAGATTACAGGCATGCACCACTTGCCCAGCTCCTGAAATGTAATTTTAATGGCCTTGTAGAACGTATTTAAAAAACAATACTTCTAAAGGAAATTTGTGTGTGTTGTGTTTCTGTGTGATGGAGTCTCACTATGTTGCTCAGGGTAGTCTAAAACTCATGTTCTCAGGTAGTCCTCCTATTTCAGCTTTTTGAGTTGTTGAGAATTTATCTTACAATAAGCAGATGCTGCTGCACCTCAACCTGACTTAGATATTAACTTTTTAAATTTTTTTTTTTAAGTAGCTGAGGGGATAGCTGTGTGATAAAGAGCTTGCCTAGCATGTGAGAGTTCCTGTATTTGCCCCAGTACTGAAAGAGAAAGAAAAAAAACTAATACCAGAAGTTTTTTAGTTACTCTCATTCAAAGCTGAAAGTAATTCTTTATTATATAATATTATAATATTGAGGACATTGATTTTTACTAGTTATTTAGATTGTGCCAACTATATGTTAGGGCTATAGAGATAAAGTATCTTTAACTTTTTCCTTTAAGCAGCATATAGTGTAGTAGCATGACACTGTGTTAAAAGAGTGATAAAAGAAGCATAGTCTTTTCAGATAGGACAGCTGAAAGGTACTCAAAAAAGGTTTTGTAGGGAATGCTTTGGCAAGTGAATAAGGGTTGAGCAAAGAAGAAGGTGGTACATTCCTGTCAGAGAATCAGTATAGTATGGATACAAGTAGAAGAAAACATCTGTTTAGAATCATGAGAGGTTTTGAGGACATCTTGTGATGGTGAGGAAGATATTAGCAAGAGGTAAGTCTCTCTCCTAGTGGGCATCTGCATTTTCTTAAATACTTTCTCAAAACACACATGTAATATGTTCTACCCCAAACTTGCTGAAGTAGTTTCTGAAATGGAACCAGGTACGTGTATTTTCAAAACAAATTCTATGCATGATTTTGATGTGTGGACCAAACTGGAAAAAAATGACTTATAGATCATACCTGGCCAGAGGATAAGGAAATTAGCTTCATCTTGAAGCATTGTGGAATTTATCTTACTGCCATGAGTAACCATTGAAGAATTTAAAATGAGAAATAAGATGATTAAATTTACCTTTTAGAAATGGGAGAAGTGGAGAGTGGGGCTGAACACACAAAGGAGCTATTGAGAACCTGTGAGAGTTGTTTTAGCCTAAATTTAAGAGATATTAAAGATGTAAAACTTAGGGCTGGGAATGTGGCTCAAGCAGTAGCCCGCTAGCCTGGCATGTGCGGGTGCGCTGGGTTCGATCCTCAGCACCACATACAAATAAAGATGTTGTGTCCACCGAAAACTAAAAAAAAAAAAATATATATTAAAAAAATTCTCTCTCTCTCTCTCTAAAAAAAAAGATGTAAAACTTAGAGACTTCATTATATTTAGACAATGAAGTCATAGATACATGATTCAATATTCTTTTAAGCACGAAAGTCAGATTACTGGATTATCCTTTAAACACATCAAACTGTTGGTATTAGTAAGACTTTTTACTAATGATCTAAATCAAGAAAACAGTGGAGAGTTGTTGAAGAACTTTTAACCAGAAAGACCATTATAAGATTCGCATTTAGAACTCTTACTTTGGCTACTATAAAGGAGGGTAGATTGAAAGACTACAATATTGGAGGCAGGAAGGCAGGTGGAAGGCTACTCCTACAGTCTGAATCATAGATGATGATTATATAATGAGTCATAGTGACTGTCTGGATGAAGAAAAGGAGAAAGAAGAATTTGAGAAAAAGAGGTAGAAAGAACAAGACTTGGACTCTTATTTTAGCTGAAGGATAACCAAAATAGGAAGTGACTAAAGATGACCTGAACACTTCTGGCTTAAGTGACTTTGATGCTTGGTGACACCATTTTTCTTAGATTATAGGAGAAGAAATCATTCAATGAGTATATTGTGTTTGTCTTTTTGTTGTTGTTTTTTAATAAAGTTTGAGTTTCCTTTGTTAGTTTTCTCTGCCAGGTAGAAAAGGACAATGTAGTCTGTAGCAGTAATATTTTATAAGTAGGGTGAAGGGTTCAATGGTAGAGCACTAACATAGTGAGGGCAAGGACCTGAATTTGATCCCTAGTGCCACTTCAAAAAAAAAAAAAAGTGTGTGAGTGTATATGAAATTTTATGTATTTACTAAATCATATAAATAAATATGTTAAAGTATATTAATATATAAAAAGTATGTATGCATATGTATATGTATATTTGTTTGTTTATCTTGTAGACAAGAAGTAGTCCTGAAATATCACCTGATGTGATTGATGAAAATGAAGTGGTACCTGCATCTGTTAATGAAAAAGTTTGTCCTGAATTTGACAATGACAGACATGCAAAAGAGGTAAATAATTTTATATTTAAGTACTCTTATCACTAATGTGTTAAATGTTCTTTATGACTGAAAATATAATATTTGTTTTTGTAAAGCATGGGTATGATTTAAACATGCATTATTTTATTTTAAAATGTTCTATTTTAAAACCTTGGTTCCTAAAAATTTTTTTTTAATTTAAAATTATTTTTAGGAAGATCCATTTAAATCAGAATCAAGTTCACTGACAGGTCCAGTTGCAGATACAAACTTGGATTTTTTCCAATCTGATCCTTTTGTTGGCAGTAAGTATCATTTTGTTGTTGTTGTTGTAGTTGGACACAAAACCTTTATTTTATTTATTTATTTTTATGTGGTGCTGAGGATTGAGCCCAGTACCTCACACATAGGAGGCAAGCGCTCTGTCACTGAGCCACAACCCCAGCTCCAAGTATCATTTTTTTTTAAATAGTTTTTACTTGTCAATGGATCTTATTTATTTATATGTGGTGCTGAGAATCGAACCTGTGCCTCATACATGCCAGGCAAGTGCTCTACCACTGAGCCATGTCCCCAGCCCCCCAAGTATCATTTTTTAATATTATAAGTTTAAGTTTACCCAAAAAGACTTTTTAATATGTAAACTGTGTAAGAATTAGGACTTCATTGAGAGCATACTCATTATAAGAAAGTGAAAACAGAAACACTTACAGTCTTAAGTTTGCTAATATTTATCTGCCACAGGCAGCTAAATCCAGGACTAAATCTTTGATTATGTCTTAGGGGTCCCTAATTAAGAGTATGTTTCTTGGGGTTGGGGTTGTGGCTCAGTGGTGGTGAGCTTGCCTGGCATGTGTGGGGCGCTGGGTTTGATTCTCAGCACCACATACAAAGAAATAAAATAAAAGTCTATCAACAACTAAAAAAAAAAAAAGAGAGTATGTTTCTTTTTCAGAATAAGAACCAAAGAAAAAATGGTATAGGCAAGTAGTGGAGATTGTGGAGGTTGGACACTTTTTTTTTTTTTTGGTACCTGGATTGAACCCGGTGGCATTTGACCACTGAGCCACATCCCCAGCCCTTTTTCTAATATTTGGTTTAGAGACAGGATCTCGCCAAGTTGCTCAGGGCCTCAGTAAGGCTGAGACTGACTTTGAACTCAAAATCCTTCTGCCTCAGCCACCGGAGTCACTGGTATTACAGGCATACGCCACCATACCGGGCTCAAGGGTAAGACATTCTGAAGTTAGCCAAGAATTAGTTGATATCAGTGTAAAGTACTTTAAATATCACTTGGGTCAAAGCTCTTTGACATTGTATTTTATTTCCAAAATTAACTTGTGAAACTGATTAGTTTGATTATTAGTTTTAAAGATGTGAAACTTAAGGCACAAAGGCAGAATAAATTACTTAAAGTTATATCAGAGATGAGCCCAGATACTAGAATTCTTTTTTGAGGGGTTGGAGGGTGTATATTGGGAGTGAACAGGAGTGCTTAACCACTGAGCCACATCTCCAGCCCCCCCCCTTTTTTTTTTTTTTTTGTATTTTATTTAGGGACAGGATCTCACTGAGTTATTAAAAGCCTCGCTAATTTGCTGAGGCTGCCTTTGAACTTGTGATCCTCCTGCCCCAGCTTCCACTGGGATTACAGGGTTGCACCACCATGCCCGGCTAGAACTCTTTTTTTAAAAACGGCTTTATTGATATGTGTATATATGTATATATATATGTGTGTGTGTGTATGTATGTATATATGTATAAATATATATAAAGTGTCAAAAGATTTAAAAGTTGTGCATTTAAAATGTACAGGGGTTGGGAGTGTGGTTTAGTGGCAAGAATGCGTGCCTAGTATGATCTAGGTCCTGGGTTTGATCCCCAGCATTGCAAAATATAAAGTGAAATAATAAAAACTTAATACATAATTTAATAGTTTTAGTATGTTTATGGTTTTATAATCATCCCCACAATCTAATTTTGGAAAAGTTTTTATCACTCTGTAAACTTCATACCTAGTAACAGTCACTTCCTATCTCCCAACGCCCATACCTAATAGCAGTCACTTTCTATCTCCCAACGCCCAGCTCTATTGCAAAATGGACAAAATGATTTAAATAAACATTTCACTAAAGTAGATATACAAATAACCAATAAACACATAGAAAAATACCTAATACTAGTCAACCCCCAATAAGATATTGCTTTATACCTACTAGAATGCATATAATCAAAAGTATAGATAATAACAGGTGTTGACAAGGATATGGAGAAATTGCAACCCACATACACTACTGGTGGGACTGTAAAACTGTGCAGTCTCTTTGGAAAACAGTCTGACAGTTCCTTCACCAATTAAGCAGAATTACTAATTAAACAAAAATTATTGTATGAACCTATAATACACTCAGAAATGAAAACATATATATTCACACAAAAATTTGTTCGCAAATGTTGACCATCAAATCTTTTTGCCCATTTTATATTTGGTTTGCCTTTTTGTTATTGATTTATGAGAGCTATACATATTCTAAATAATAATTCTCTTATGAAATATATGATTTGCAATATTTTCTTGGCATTCTGTGTTGTCTGTTATGTTCTTCATGTGCTATTAAGCACAAAGATTCCTAAATTGGGTAAAGTTCAATTTATTTTTTTCTTCTTCCAAGAGTTTTATAGTTCTGTTAGATTTAGATTTTTTTTATATATGATATGAGGTGTAGGGGTTGTGTTGTCCCCAAACTTTGTTGCAAAGACTGTTGTTTCTGCACTGTGTATTGTTGGTACTCTTGTCAGAAATCAAATGGCCATAAAAATAAGGGTTTTGCCTCTGGACTCTTCTCTCTCTCTCTCTCTCTCTCTCTCTCTCTCCTTTGCTTCAGTGAAGCTCAGTGTCTTCATTTCTGTAGATATTTTTTAGTAAAATTAATGCTGTTGTGCTCATCTTCCCCTTCATTTGTAACTTCTGCTTGTGATCAAGGTAAGTATAGTAGGTTCTGTTTCAAATTTATCTCTTTTGAGGTGTATTTCAGTTCAGCCTTTATCTTTTATTTTTTAAAATTCTTTATTATTTTAAATATTTCCTAAGGTGAATGACATTCATAATTTTATTTGCTTGGAGGTAGAGTAATTGAAACTAACTTAGCTTTAAAAAATTTGACTTTTGTTTAACATGAAAGTTTTTTTAAGAGTTACCCTTTTTAAAAAAGTTATCCTTTAAGTAATGGTGCCACAAGAATAAATTTTGTTATTTTGATTTCTCCTTATTTTATCCAGGTGATCCTTTCAAGGATGATCCTTTTGGGAAAATTGGTCAGTACATTATTGCATTACATCTTAGCTTTAATTCAATTCTGCTTATTGTAGGCTTATTTTGTATTTAGGAGAGTTAACAATGTTGGAGAGTTATAGGAAATAAGCTTCTTATTTATTGAGTTGAAGCTGCTTTAAAGCCATAGTCTAAAATAAAATGCTGCATATGCCTGGCGTTTTCAGTAAGAGAGTCATAGGTTCTTGTGAATTTGCTTAATAAACTGTTAGCTGTACTGTGTGTGTGTGTGTGTATTTGTGGTGCTGGAGATCGAACCCATAACCTCACATATGCTAGGAGAACTATACCTCCAGTCCCAGTTTTACTTTTTAATAATCTTTAATATTGCTTTAAATACTATTGGCTCTAATCTCTCTAGCTAAAGATTAGATGAGCATAATGAATCTACATACTACAGGGTTAGAATATAATTTTATTTCCTAAGATTATAGCCTATTCATTCGAATGGGGAAAAAGGAAACATCTTGAAGAATTACTCAGTATTGGACTTTTTTTTTTTAATTTTTATTGTTGGTTGTTCAAAACATTACATAGTTCTTGATATGTCATATTTCACACTTTGATTCAAGTGGGTTATGAACTCCCATTTTTACCCCATATACAGATTGCAGAATCACATCAATTACACATCCATTGATTTACATATTGCCATACTAGTGTCTGTTGTATTCTGCTGCCTTTTAGTATTGGACTTTTTAAGGTATTCTTTTTCTGGGATTTTTCATTAGAATAAAGCAATCTTGTTTACAGTTTAGTTTTGTTTCCTGAACCTGTTCCAAAGTATTGGCTGTTAGCTTTAAACTCAGAAAGGGAAATATATTTAAGTGTTTGTTGCTGTTTCCTTTAGTTATGATAGCATAGAATAAGGGCACTTAAAATTAGATCTCTTAAAATTATGTGCTAACTTTAAAAGTAGTTTAGTAGGTGAAAAGCTCTATATCTTATCACCTATTTTAGATTCTGCAAGACTTCAAAATGTCCTTTAATTAAGGCAATTGTGATGCCTGTCTTCAGGTTATAGGAAGTTTACTGTAATGATATTTTTAATTTATTTTATTTGTGCTTTATTTTCTTAGATCCATTTGGTGGTGATCCTTTCAAAGGTTCAGATCCATTTGCATCTGACTCTTTCTTCAAGCAGTCTTCTACTGATCCTTTTGCCACTTTAAGTAACGACCCTTTTAGTGCATCCAGCCAGAGCAATAATACATCAGTAAGTGGGAGGATTTAAAACTGTTAATTTGAGTGGATAACTATTGTCCTAAGTGAATTTCTTGAAATGTATAGTGATGAAAGAATCATCCCTTAGATTATTACTAATGGGTAATATAAGAATTTCTATCTCATCCAGAACCTTGGTGCATGCCTATAATCCCAGCTACTTGGATATCTAAGGCAGGAGGACTATTTGTTTGAGGCCAGTCAACTTAGCAATTCCCTGTCTTAAAATAGAAAAATCAAAAGATCTGAGTAGATCAGAGGTAGAGTCCCCTGGATTTAATTCCCAGTTTTGAGGAGAAAATAAGAATTCTGTCTCATCTCAATCCATTTAGTTTTTGGTTCAGGTTTGTTATTCATAGTTTGATCAACCACTAACAATTGAGTATACTGACTTATAGTGTTCAAAAATTAAGTTCATCCTTGAGAAGGAGTCAAATTTTATCCCATTCAGGATATTAAAAATAAATAACTAGAAATCCAAAAACCAGTCTTAAGTAAATCTTGCCAGAAATATTTGGTATATTATTGAAAATTACTGTAAAAGGAACAATGGAGACATCTGGAATATTAATCTTGTATAGAAATATAAATTCCCACTAAATGTCAAGCTTTCTTGAGTATATACATATCTGCAATAACAACCACTATTTTAATAACCATATACTATGACCCAAGTGTTTCTATGTGTTTCTCATTTATTATTTGTGATCTTCACATAAAAAGGTAGGTGTTGGTATCTCCATTTCAAAAATAAAATATGGGACTAAAAAAAAAATACTAACTTATCGTGCCTAAGGTCATAGAGGTGAGTGCTTTATTATCTGATGACCTTTATATTATAGATATTTGAAAGTACTCAAAACGAAGTAACAAACCTCCTCCATGTATCTGTCACGCAATTTCAATAGTTGTGGATGGACTGAGAGTTTTTTGCTTGTTTGTATCTTTCTTTTTATTTGGAGACTTAGTTTTTGAGACAGTAGTTTCATGTTGTACAAGAAAACTGGACTGAGATAGGGGCAGTTGATTGACAGGTAAAATCCTCACCTCTTATATCCACTAATTGTGCAACTTGATTCCAAACTTTCACATAGTTTATTATCAAAAGCAGCAGTTTTCTTTTTAACGAAAGCTGTTTGTTTCCTCTGAGGCTCAGAATGCTAGAATTATTTTTAGGTAACAGTTAGGAAATAAAAACAAAGGATTTTATGATATGAAGTTCCAGGAAATCTATGAAAATAGTGTGCATCCTGAATAGACCATGATATCCTGAAGTAGAAAAAGAACATTAATGGAAAAACTGGTAAAATCCAAATAAAATTCATGCTTTATAGTTTTGTACCAATATTAATTCCCCAGTTTTAACAGATGTTCTATGATTATATGAAATAGTAACATTAGAGGATGCTAGGTGAAGGGTGTTTGGTAACTGTTATCTTTACAACTCTTCTGTCTGTTTAAATTATTTCAGAACAAATAGTTAAAATAGCTTGCAACTGTACAAGTAGCAATGCTATGAAGAAATGAGTACCACCAAAATCATGGTAATAATCACCTCAGCAGCGGAGGAATGGGGTTGTAATTAGGGAGGGGCACGTGACATCTTCTGAGGTGTTGGCAACTTCTTGGGAAATTATTACATGGATGTTCATCTAATACTTACTTATTAAACCATATGTACATTTCATGTACTCTTTGGAATGGATGTTGCACAGTTCAAGAATTAATTTAAAAATAATATGTATCATTTCCACTTAATAAGACTGAAGATCAGTAGGGGAAAACATTTGTTCCTAATATTTGTGTTCTTGAATTAATTTAGAATTTGTAAAGAATATTTTCTTGAGAGTTAAAGTTAAGTTTCAGCTATGAAATGTTGTATCTCTTAGTCATGGATTTGTGTAATTTGTTTAGGTAGAAACATTGAAGCACAATGATCCTTTTGCTCCTGGTGGGACAATTGTTATTGCAGCAAGTGATTCAGGTAAAGAAATAATTAATCAAATTTACAGACTATGAAACATTAATTACCCTTTAATATTTTTGTCTGTATATTTTTGGTCCAGTTAATTATGGATTTAAAATTATTGCACAGTTCTATCTAATTATAACCTACCAATAATAATAGTGTCAGTCATTTGTTTATCACTTTCTCCTTGTATTGTTCATTATCTCTGTTATTTCTAAGGTTAAAGATCTTTCTAGAATATATACTATAACCAATATTTGTAAAACCAATAATAATTTTTTGCTTTATAAAGATAGTGTTACTTAAGTCAGCATTGACTCTTATAGATGTTGGGCTAAGTGAAAAGATAGTGACTTCAAACAGATAATGAAAATTGTTTTACAAATGTGAAAAGATTCTGTTAATAATACAGAGAAAAGCTAAATGTTATTTTAGCATACAATCTTCATACTTTATTTGTATTATCTAATTTTTCATTTTTTTAATGACCTCTTAAGTAATAATTCCACTTCAAACATCTAGAAACTGAGGACCAGAAATATTAAGTAACTTGATTGAGATTATATAGTTCAACAGATTTGATCCAGGTAGACCAGCAGTTTACTAGATTCAAATCTAGGACTGATGGAGTTTAAAGCTTTTTTAAACTAAGTAACTCTGCTTCTTCCCCACTGTTTATTTAATAATAAAACAGATAAAAAAGCCAGCTAATGTGTAGCAGAGCAGGAAATTAAAGGAAAATAAACACAAACATGTTAATACTTCTATGTCATGCTGAAAGTAGGATGCTTTGCTTTTCTGTGTTGCTGAGTGCAACAAATTAAGAATTATGAGCATAGATAGATTAGTAGAAATGCCTTAAGAACTTGGATTTCTTATATTGAACAGATTATAATGAGATTTATCACAGTGTGTTATTTGTTTCAAGGTTGAAAATTAACTCTCAATAGGAGTAGCGAGAGTGAGGAATATAAAAGGCAGATGTGTAGTAAACAGGATTTAATGTAATGTCAGGTATTGATTTAAACAATGTAGAACAAGAGCAAATGAAAATTCCAAAAGACTTGTAGTAATAGTGGTTAAATCATACCTTTTTAAAAACACATGTGCATCTTTTTTAGATCCTTATTATTAAATTGATGAATTAATATATTGCTAGGGATATTAGGTAATTTGAGAAGATAACTTAAGAGAATAAAAGGAGAATATAATTAACTATTGATTGCCCACACTAAGGAAGTGGTAAGTGCCATGAGAGTTGATTAAAACTTTAAAGATGTAAAAGAAAGGAGGTCACATTAAGGGTAAATTTTGAATGATTTCAAAGCCAAAGATGGCTTTTGTGGTATGCTTCGAAAGAATGGGCTAGAATTTTAGCAAGTAGATATGAAAAGAGATATTATGTGACACTAAGAGAGTAATCTGAACCAGGCTGGGAGACAGGAAATACAGGGCATGTTTGAAAATAAGAAAATAGACATTTTGACAAAGAGCTAGTTGATAGAGAAATAGTTAGGTAAAGTGATAGAGTAAATGACTATAGCCTAGGAGGGTTTATTGTTTTTAATCATAATAATAACTACCATTTATTGAGCACTTAAAGAGTTCCAACACTCCATGTGCTAACCATTTTCCTATACTTAATTCTAAGATGAGATAATGGGTATTATGTTTATTGTAAACAGCATACAAGGAAAATCAAGGTATGGAGAGATAAAGTAATTTTCACAAGGTTAAAGAAGTAGTAGTAGTAGTAGTAGTAGTAGTTGATGAATCCATATTCAAATGAGGTCTCTGGTTTTCCACCTGCCTCTCCCTGTCTGTTTGGTCATTCTTTTTTTTTTTTTTTTTTTTTTTTTAATTG
>NW_026000082.1:14319475-14364688 GCF_001458135.2 Marmota marmota marmota
AGCTCCTCCTCCCAGACTGGGCGGGTCTCCAATCCTGAGTGCCTAGGGCCTTCTCTTGTGTCTAGTCACTTCCCCACTTTTCCTCAAGCCAGGCCCCGTTCACCGGTGACGCTCACCACAATACTGGCTACATGCCAGGTCTGCTGCTCCCAGGAGCCCTATTTTCTTGAATGACTGGGCACACTCTCCCCATTTGCCATTCCCTCAGACCCTAAGTTTGTGGAGCTTGGGGCTGAGAACCCTCAGCGAATTTTGCTTGCCCTCCGGTAGCCACGCCCCCGGTAGCTGGTGCAAGAGACCTCAGTTGTCAGCACTGGTGGGAGCGGTAGCCGGGGGTTCCGCGCCACTCCTGATTCCCTCATTCTGACTATCGCGCTCACTGGAGAGCTGGGAGGGGCCCTTAAGATTTCCCTGCTGTGTGGAGAGGAAGGGCTAGGGGGTTACACATCTGTCGCTGCCTGTTTCAATGAAGTTATCTCCTCCGCCGCATTCTGGTGACGTCAGTTCTCTGCCATGGTGGTATCCCATGCAAATGGCGACAGTTCGTTCCCTTTGCCGGGTGACCGATGCAACGGGTGGGTCCTGACCGGCTCTCCCAAGCCCCGTCTCAATCCTGTGGCCACTACCTATGAAGGCTCGGTTGGTATTAACCTCCGCAGGTTCAGAAGGGCCGACCAGTTGTTTCAGTGGGATCGTTTAGTGCTGAGTCACAGCGGTTTGTCTCTCCTGGGCTCCAAAAAAATGGATCTGGCTGATCGTGGACAGAATCCTCAGAAGCCATAAACCAAAAATCCTCTCCTCCTCTAAGTTGTCCTTCTAAGGCATTTGTGGTCACAGTGACGAAAAGTCAACTACCACACACCTTCTCTCTTCTGGGAGAGCTCCTGGACCCCTGTGCAGTAGTATCCTCAGATCACCTAGGGGACACCCAGCCACCGAGGCCTGGATCCCCGGGCAGGCCACTGAGGTGTGTGTTCTGGTCATTCTTCTTCAGTTTCCTTTGCTGAGACTTCCTGTTTTCCCATCATTTTAATGTTGTGTTGTCCCAGGTCTTAGTCCCTGACGTCTTTTCTTTTTCTTTTGTCTATACTCCCCTGGGAGAGTTTCATAGCTTCAAATACTATTTATATGCTGATTTGTTTCTCTAGCCACATCTCTTTCCAGAACTCCAGGCTCCTTTATCCAACTACCTATTTCACATTTCAACTTGAATATCTGATAAGTACATCTAATACAATATGTCTAACATCAAATACCTAATCTTTCACAAACATGCTTCTCTTGGTGCCTTCCCTGTCTTTGTTTATAGCAACTTCATTTTTAATGTTTTCCACATCTAAACATCTGACCACATGATGATCTCTATTAACTTTAATAAATCTTGATTCAGATACTACCTTTTCGTTGAAGCTTCCTTTGGCCGCCTTTTCTAACATTTACAAGTATACTGTCCTTCTCAGTACTTGCACATTACCATTCTCTACTGTTTTCTACTTTCATCATGACATACTTTCTAGCATACCATGTACGTTGTTTTCTATTCCCTCCTACTACTAGAATTTAAGCTCCATAAGGAACTGGAATCTTTGTTTTCACTGGTACATTTCAAGAACTTGAAAATATGCCTAGGCATGTAATATTATTGAATAAATGATTGAGTCAGCTATTACACTCAGAGCACGTGGTAAAAGCCCAGTGAATGAGGATTTTGGTGGAAACTCGTGACAGATATTATTTGTTTTGTTCTGCTAAGTGGATTTTTAAAAATTGTGGTAAAACACACACACACACACCAAAAAAAAAACACCATATATGTTGCATTAAATGAATTTTTCTTAAAAGTGGTTTTCTATTACATTAGCTTATTTACCATGCTAATTTTAGCATGAGTTTACTATCCAAGCTTTCTAAGGAAAGAAATAGGATCCTAGGCAAAGCTAATGATATATTTTAAAAATAAATTCACTCATGGGGCTGAGGCTGTGTCTCAGTGGTAGCACACTTGCCTGGAATGTGTGAGGCACTGGGTTAGATACTCAGCACCATGTATGAATAAATAAAAAAAAATAAAGGTTTATCAACTACAAAAATATTTAAAATAAATAAATAAATTCACTCGTGAATACACGGATTAGTCACAATAAATGTTCCTTTAAGAAAAAAAAAATGTGGTAAAACATAAAGTTTACTTTGGTGGGGGGAGGGGGTACCAGGGTTTGAACCCCGGGCACTTAACCACTGAGACACATCCTCAGCCATTTTTTGTATGTTTTTTAGAGACAGGGTCTCACTAAGTTGCTGAGGGCCTCATTAAGTTTCTGGGGCTATCTTTGAACTCACAATCCTCCTGCCTCGGCCTCCTGAGCCACTGGGATTATAGGCATATACCACTTTGCCCAGCTTAAGTTTATCTTTGTGTGTGTGTGTGTGTGTGTGTGGTGCTGGGGATTGAACCCAGGGCCTTGTGCATTCAAGGCAGGCACTCTACCAACTGAGCTATATCCCCAGCCCTAAAGTGTACTATTTTTAAATGTGCAGTTAGTTTATTAACATTAGGTACATTCACATTGTTGTGAAACCACCACCATCATCCATCTCCAGACTTTTTTTGTTCCAAAACTCATATTCATACCCATTATATAACTCCCCATCCTCACTTTCACCAAACTCTAGCAATCATTTTTTCTGTCTGTATGATATTGACTTGTAAATGTACTGCATGTAAGTGGAATCATAAAGTATTTGTCCTTTTATGATTCACTTATTTCACTTAATGTAATGTCCTAAAGGTTCATCCATGTTGTAGCATGCTACAACAGAAGTTCCTACCTTTTTAAGGCTGAATAATATTGTATACAGATACTACATTCTGTTTATTCTTCTGTTAATGAACACTTTAGTTGCCTCCACATTTCATCTGTATGAATAATGCTGCTGTGGACATGATTGTACAAATTAACTATTTGAGTGTCTGCTTTCATTTTGGAGGAGTAGAATTTAAGAAGTGGAATTGTTGGATTAAAAGGTAATTCTATTTTAAGTTTTTGAGAAACTGGCATACTGTTTCTACAGTAGCTGTACTATTTTACATTCCTATTACCAGTGCACAAGGGTTCAAATTTCTCTACACCCTTGCCATCACTTACTACTTTATGTTTATTTTGTAATAATAGTCATCTTAGTAGGTGTGTAGTGATATCTCAATGATTTAATTTGCATTTTCCTAACAATAAGTCATGTTGAGCATCTTTTCATGTGCTTATTGGTCATTTGTCTATCTTTGGAAAAATGTCTATTTTTGCCCACTTTTAAATTGTGTTGATTTTCTGTTGTTGAATTATAAGAGTTCTTTATATATTCTGCATATTAACCCCATATCAGGTACATGATTTGCAAATACTTTGTCCCATTCCATTCCACAAGTTGCCTTTTCATTCTGTTGATACTGTCCATTGATGTACAGAAGTTTTTAATTTTTATGTAGTCAGTCTTACCTACTCTTACCTTTTTTTCTTTTGTTGCCTTGCTTTTAGTGTCATAACCAAGAAAGCATTGCTAAATTCAATGTCATGGATTTTTTGGTTGTTTATTTTATTTTATTTATGATTATGTTATGATACTATCACTTTAAAATATTAAAAGATGTCTTGTGGGCTGGGGTAGTGACTCAGTCAGTGGTAGAGCACTTGCCTAGCATGTGTGAGGCCCTGGGTTCAATTTTCAGCACCACATGTAAATAAATAAAATAAATGTCCATTGACACCTAAAAATAAATAAATAAATGGAAAATAAAAGATGTCTTTTGTAAACTTCATGGTAACCACAAAGCAAAAATATATAATAGGGCTGGCTGGGGTTGTAGCTCAATGGTTGAGCGCTTGCCTAGCATGTGTGAGGCACCGGGTTTGATCCTCAGCACCACATAAAAATACACATTTAATACAAGCCACTGGGATTGTATTAAAAAACAAAGGTATTGTGTCCATCTATAACTAAAAAAATTAAATACATAATAAACAAGCCAAATATAGTAAGAAAGAAATTAAAACATACCAGGTAGAGTGGCTCACACCTCTGATCTTACCAATTTAGAGGCCGAGGCAGGAGGATCACAAGTTTGAGGCCAGTCTTAGCAACTTATTGAGACCCTGAGCAACTTTAGTGAGACCCTGTCTCAAAATTTGAAAAATAAATAACCATACTTGTGTCAGATGAAGTAGACTTTAAATCTTAGGCAATAAAGATTGACAAAAAAGGTCATTATATGATAGTATGAGCTGGACATGGTAGCACCACACCTATAATCCCAACAACTCAACAGTCTGAGGCAAGATGACCATAAGTTCAAGAGAAGCCTGAATAATTTAATGAGACCCTATCTCAAAATAAAAAGTTCTGGAAATAACTCCATGGTATGGTTCAATCCTCAATCAAAACACACACACACACACACACACACAAGATAAAGGAGTCAGTTCCACAAAGGGAAACAACAATTGTAAATATATATGCACCAATATATATGAAGCAAATATTAATTGACCTGAAAAGAGAGAGACTCCAATACAATAATAGCTAGGGACTTTTACCCCCCACTTTCTGTAATGGACACATGATCCAGACAGAAAATCAATAAAGAAACAGCAGAATTAAATTGCATTCTAGACTAACACCAAAGTACTCAAAACCCTCTATTTCCTTGTTTATTTTCTGGGTTCTATTCTATTCACAATTGAAAGGGAGATATTGAAGTCTCCATATAACTGTAGAACTGTTTCTCTCTCTAACTCTGTCAAGGTTTGCTTCATATATTTAGAACTCTGTAATTTGTATATTTATAAAAGTTATATTATCTTGGTAAATTTCTCCTTTCATCATTATATAATGTCCTTCTTTGTCTCTCATAGCAGTTATAGACTTAATATCTATTTAGTCTGATACTCATGTATCCCCTCTATTCCCTTGTTATCCATCTGCAAGAAAAATCTTTTTCTGTATTTTCCCTTTCAACTTATGTACATCTTTAGATCTAAACTGAAAATCTACGCCTTGCATATAGTGGGGTCCTTTTTTCTTTAAATCTAATCTGCCAGTCTGTCTTTTTGATACCAGGGATTAAACCCAGGGATGCTTAACCACTGAGTCACATCCCCAGCCCTTTTTTATATATATATAANATCTTAGTAGGTGTGTAGTGATATCTCAATGATTTAATTTGCATTTTCCTAACAATAAGTCATGTTGAGCATCTTTTCATGTGCTTATTGGTCATTTGTCTATCTTTGGAAAAATGTCTATTTTTGCCCACTTTTAAATTGTGTTGATTTTCTGTTGTTGAATTATAAGAGTTCTTTATATATTCTATTTAGAGACAGGGTCTCACTGAGTTGCAAAATGCCTTGCTAAATTGCTGAACTGGCTTTGAACTCACCATTCTCCTGTCTCAGCCTCCCAAGTCACTGGGATTGTAGGTGAGCACCACCTTCACCCAGCTAGTCTATGTCATTTGACCATAGCATTTAATCCATTTGCATTTAAAGTCATTACTAGCTGGGGGCAGTGGCATAGGCCTGTAATCCCAGTGCCTTGGGAGGCTGAGGTAGAAAGAGGATCGAAAGTTCAAAGCCAGCTTTAGCAATTTAGAAGGCCCAAAGCACTTAGAGATATCCTTTCTCAAAATAAAAAATGGAAAGGGTTAAGGACATGGCTCAGTAGGGGTTAAGCACCCCTGGGTTCAATCCCTGGTAGAAAGAAAGAAAGAGAGACAGAAAGAGAGAGAGAGAGAGAGAATAATAAAGAATGCATTATTTCCATTTTACTGTTTGTTTTCTGTATATTGGTTGCTTTTGTCCCTTAGTTCCTTCCTTACTGAATTTCTTTATGTTTGGTTGATTTTTTATTGACATACATTTTCCTTTCTTCTGATTATGATAAGTAAACATTTTAAATTTGAATTTAAAATGAATTTTAAGTTAAGAAAATTCCATCCACTTGTTTCACCTTTTGGGATTCCATGTAGTTTCAGAATCATTATTTAGTCTGTTTTCTTAAACAGACTATATTATGGAAGGGAAACTGAGTCCCAGCATCACATATCAATTTGTTTCCAAATCTGTGTCTATTGATCTTTCCACAGTCTTAACCTGTCTACTTAACCTGTGTACTACCTTTCTACTATGTAGATGACAAAATTAATAAATCTTTGAAACCCAAAATTTGAGGGGGGGGCAAGAATACTAATTATATAGGAGAAACAATGAAATGGAAAATACTAAGTAAAGAGATGAAAGTACTTTAATAGAAAATTTTAAAATGATCCATGGACATACTCTTTGGAGGTATGAGAGAAAACTCCAGACTTTACCTTTACCTGGACTCTTATTCCAACAGCAACAGAAATAATTAGGAAAGAAGGGAGTCCTTTGAAATACCATAAGCAATGACTTTGGAAATCATCAAGTACAGCAGCCTTTTGGTCCCCTTTATACTTTGAAAAATTATTGAGGACCCATGAAGAGTTTGTGTTTGAATGGGTAATATCTATCAGAATTTGCCATATTAGAAATTACAATACACAGTTCAGCCAGGTACAGTGTGCCACTGTAATCCCGGTTACTCAGGAGGCTGGGGCAGGATATCGAAAATTCAAAGCCACCCTCAGCATCTTAGTGAGGTTCTAAGCAACTTTTGAGACTCTTTCTCAAAAAATAGTCCCCCTATGAGTTTATTATAGTGAAAAACACAGTGACTCCAAATCAGTACAATATACAGCAGTTCATCATCATTGGTTTTATGACCTTGGTGCAGATGTCAACATGGTAAGAAAGGTAAATAACACTTTAATATTCTAGAAATAGCTTTGACCTCACAGAAGGTATCTTGGGGACCACTGCTTTCTGTGGATTACCACTGTTTCAACATATTCTAAAAGATTTTCCTGTTGCTGTATATTATGCTGGTCTCTATTGCCTTAGGACAGCTTATTCTCAGAAGGCATCTGGAAAAGATGTTCCCTTTTATTCAAATTAGGAACCAGAGAATGATCTAAATGTACTGGAGAAGTTGTTGAAGAGTAAGGGTTCTCTCTAGTTGTAATTTTAGCCTGGTGCTTCTGTCCTTTTCATGTACCTTCTGCCATTGTATTGTCAGTTCAGTGCCTTCACAGCCTGTTTCCTGAAGACTGCTGGACCTAGTCCAGTAGTCTGGAATGCTCTCCTGAGCTTCTGTACTATGTCAAGTACCTGCTGCAGATTTCTCCTCCTATGTCCTAAAGGCACTTCAGGCTCACAGTGCTTAATGGAAAAAAAAAAAAAAATCACCTCTTTCAATTAGTCTCACCTCAAAAAGAGAATAATACAAATGAAAGCAAAAGGCAAATGTGTACCCGTTCCTCCATTCATTCTATAATAATAACATTATAAGTGGCCTTCATCAGCAGGGTCATTATTTACTCTTCTTATATTCCTCAAATTTAGTAAATCACAAAGTTTTGTTGTTTCATCCCCAAATGGAATCTGATTGTCTTTTCTTCCTCATGCTCACTTTGATTGCACCCTCTCTCTCTCTCTCTCTCTTTCTGTCTCTCTTTCTTTCTTTCTACCAGGGATTGAACCCAGCAATGCTTAACCACTGAGTCACATCCCCAGCCCTTATTTTGAGACAGCATCTGCTAAGTTGCTTAGGGACTTGCTGTATTGCTGAAGCTGGCATTGAATTTGTGATCCTCCTGCCTCAGTCTCTCAAGTCATGGGGATTATAGGCATGTGACACCAAACCCAGCCTTATCATGTTTTATCTAGACTATGATATTAACTTAAAATTGCTGGGCACAGTGGTGATCACCTGTAATCCTAGTGGTTTGGGAGGCTGAGGCAGGAGGATCTAGAGTTCTAGAGTTCAAACTCAGCAGCAGCGAGGCACCAAGTAACTCACTGAGACCCTGTCTCTAAATAAAATACAAAATAGGGATGGGGATGTGGCTTAGTGGTTGAGTTCTCCCTAGTTCAATCCCCAGTACCAAAAACAAAAAATAATTACTACAAATCTAAATCACTAGTCCTGTGTTCCAGATATAATTTTTTTACTTAATGTCCAGATGTATGTCTGAAAGTGAAATATAAAACAATTCTTTTTTTTAGTTGTAAATGGACACAATACCTTTATTTTATTTGTTTTTATTTTTATGTGGTGCCAGGGATCAAACCCAGTGCCTCACACATACATGCTAGGCAAGTGCTCTACCACTGATCCACAACCCTAGCCCCGAAATATAAAACAATTCTGAACATTCTTCCAGATAGCCTATTTGTTAACCCAATAAAACACAAGTTTTCAATTTTATGAATATTTAAGTGAAATAAATACAGGTTTATTAAAATAGAATAGAAATCATAGTCTAGAGCTTATTAACTAATACTGTTGATACTAATAATTATAATTGTTTTTATATAATTATATACTATATTTAGGTTGTTTTCATAGGTATTCCACATCTGCGGCAATGGGACAAAATGAGTTAGTGTGGCTATCTATTCAATTGCCCAAGCAGAACCTTGGGAGTCATCCTAGGCTGCATCTGTATTCTTCCTAAAATCTCTGGGGAGTAGCAGAGCTTTACCAATTGACTGATGAAGATATGAACAAGTAATTTATCTCAGACCTGCTACATTGTAAGATTTTTAATTGAACAGTAAAGAGAGAGACCAACTTTCTTTTCTGGGAAGACTATTTTTTGAAATTAAGTTGGCAAATCTGTGTTTTCCCCTACTTATGTATATAGATTCGTTTGTTTGTTTTTAGTAACAACAGCATAAGTCTTTACGTTGTTTTCTTGAATTTCATTGTGCTTGACATAAAAACTTTCAATTATGGGGATATGGGAAAGCTGAATGAGTTATAAGTAATTTAGATCAGTGGTTCATCCCTAAGTATCTAAATATTTTTATGGGAAAAAGAGGAATGTATATAGTTTTTTGTTTTGGTACTGGGGATTGTGCTTTGCCACTGAATATAGCACTAAGCTACATTCTCAGCCTTTTAAATTTTTTATTTTGAGACAAGGTCTTGCTAAATTGCTGAGGACCTCACTGAGTTTCCAAGGCTGGCCTCAAACTTGTGATCCTCTTGCCTTTCAAGTTACAGGGATTATAGGCATGTACTACCACACCTGGCTATGTATAGGTTTTTACTGTATTCATTTGTCTAGTTTCCCTGTTCATAAAATTCCAACATCTGGTAATCACTGAGACTCAAAGAGGTCACATTACATATCCAAGGTCACAAACATATTTGCCTTCGTTATTTCCACCCCTGTACTCTTACTCTTTTCTTCTATCATGAAATTAATTTGTAACCAGCAAAAAAAAATTAATCCCATGGGATAAGGAATGATAAGCTTTCACTGGGTGCAGTGGCATACGCGTGTATCCCAGTGGCTCAGGAGGCTGAGACAGGAGGAGGATCGAAAGTTCAAAGCCAGCCTCAGCAATAGCGAGGCACTAAGGAACTCAGTGAGACCCTGTCTCTAAATAAAATACAAAATAGGGCTGGGGATGTGGCTCAGTGGTCAAATGCCCCTGAGTTCAATCCCTGGTACCCCAAAAAAAAAGTTATAAGTAGATAATTTCTGTCCCCTTTCTTTCAGTAGTAGAAATATGAGTGTCTTCTATTTGCTAGACCTTGTGCTAGGTAGGCCTTGAGGATGCAATAGTGAACAAAACAATTCCTGTCATCATAGAGCTTATATGGGCAGTACAGGCATTAAGCAAATATATGTCAAGTATTGATAAATGCTGACATTTTTTTTCATAGCTTTATTTTAATTCATTTATTTTTTATGTGGTGCTGAGGATTGAACCCAGGGCCTCACATGTGTGAGTCAATCCTTTACCACTGAGCCACATTACCAGCCCAATAAATGCTGAGATTAAATCAATAGGATAGGCCTGGGGCTGTGTGATGCACTGGGTTTGATCCTCAGCACCACATAAAAATAAAATAAAAATATTGTGTCCACTTATAACTAAAAAATGTTAATTTTTTAAAAAAATCAGAATAGGATATAAAAAGTGACCTATCTAAAATACAGCTTTTTCATTCATATTTTCCCAAAGAGGTATGTCAGCATAGCATGATCTCAAAAGTTTAAGGGAAAAAAAAAAGTGCTGAGAAAAAGGGCTCGGGCTCAGGATATAGCTCAGTTGGGAGAGTGCTTGCCTTCAATGCACAAAGCCCTGGGTTCCATCCCCACCGCCACAAAAACAGAAAAGGAGCTCTTAAAGAAATATGCTAAAATACTGGCAAGAATTATTTCTGATAATGACATTATGGATGATTTTTCAATTACACTTTTATATGTTTTTCCAGAATATATTGCTTTTATTCTTGGAGCAGAAGAGGGTACTAATGAGGTACTATTTGCATTGATGTACATATCAATAGGAAGAAAGCCACCTGCAGGCTTCCTCTCCTAGTGTTTCCTCTCCTGGGACTTCCCTTCCTCTCCTGGGACTCCCTCACAAGGCATCTCTCATGTGATGTTGTGAATCCTTCCACTTTCTGAGAAGGCCTCTGCTTCACCTCCAGCATGATCATTATCTGAAGATTCTTGCCAAGGTCTTAAAAATCTCCAACTTGAGCAAAAGCATTTTGTCATTCATCTAGGATTAGGTGATCCTCAGTGTTTGAACCAATGCTATATATGTAATTTTTGTAGAAGGTGTAGAAAATCTCTCGTACATAATCTTCACATGGCAATATCTTCTTTTTTAATTAATTTATTTCACAACATATATATCACAGCATTTCAGGCAAACCTGATCTAACTCAGTTCTGTTGCTATATGTGTTGTGAACTCTTGTGAAGATTGTGGGGGCAAGGGCAGAGAAAATACATGAAGCAAATTTAAGTCCTTCTAGTGGAACAAGGCCAACTCCTTTCCCCTCACCACCCTTTCTGCCAGTCAGGAGAGTGTCTGTACCTTGCTCAGGCTATACCTCAGCTGCTACGGCATCAGGAATAACAGAAGAGGAGAAAAAGTAGGAAAAGCCTGAAAACAGTACCCATGATGAGACTGGGCCCCAGGGCTGTGGAATTCATCAAATATGTGTTAATAAAAAAGCTTTTTTTATAGGTAAAGTTGTAAAATTTCCTGTAACTCTAGATTTTTCAACATTCTTTTAAAGATCAGAGTTGCTGATGAAACCCTAAAGAACTGAATTTTCTGTGTTAGACAAGTATGATCCTTGAAAACAGGAATATAGCCTATCCAACATGCCAAGAACATAAGAAGATACAGTGTGTGTGTGTGTGTGTGTGTGTGTGTATACACCTGTCCCCTTTTCCCACTCTGATACCCCGTCACTGTCTTAGTGACAGAGCCAACAGAATAATATCCCTTCCTTGTTTCCCTTCTGTTTTTATCTGTAGTTATCTTATTTATATACTTATTTCTAGAGATGTAGGGGCACTTTACATTTTTTTTTAAAGAGAGAGAGAGAGAATTTTTTAATATTTATTTTTCAGTTTTTGGTGGACACACATCTTTATTTTATTTTTACGTGGTGCTGAGGATCGAACCCAGCGCCCCGCGCATGCCAGGCAAGTGCGTTACCGCGTGAGCCACATTCCCAGCCCCACTTTACATTTTTAAGTTGGTAGTTGGACACACTTTCTTTTTAAGTAATTCTGATGTAAAGATGAAGAATTGAGGAATAACAAGGAGAAATTTTTTGTACCTCTTTGTCTTGCCTTTTCTTTTGCAAGTCTCTTTTCCCTCTTTCCTTTTCTTCTGATTCCTTCCTTCTTAGATCAGGCAGCATTTACTGTAGAAACATTTGATATTATTCATAGCCCTTCTGTCTGAATAGGTGAGGTCTACTTTCAAAGTTAACTATAATGAATGTGCCTGTGGAGCATTGGTTAAATAATGCTTTTGCAGTTAACTGTTCTGCCTGGTAGTTTGCTTTCTTTCCTTCACTTCCTTCTATTTGGCAAATAATTCCTTATTCAGAAGACCTTAGTCAAAAGCTCAAATGTAATAGCTACTTTGTTACTTTTCTGATTCTCCCAGGCAATTAGTGATTCCCACTACAGGATTGTCATAACCTCTCTAGTAAACTGTACAGTTCTATTTTATTATTATTTGTTTATGTGTTTCTCATCCCACTATGAACTTTTAAAGGGTAGAAAGTGTATCTTCTTATGTTCTTGGCATGTTGGATAGGCTATATTGCCTGTTTTCAAGGATCATACAGGTGATTATCAATCAGGTAAGCATGGTATAAATCAGAATGCAGTTACTGTCACAGAGAGTGAAGAAACCAATTCTTGTTGTGGAAATCAGCTACATCTAGGGTTCTCTAGGTGGAGTAAAGTTCTTTGTGGGTAAAGTAGCATTTCACATGGGCCTGGAAGGATGGGCATGAGTTATAGAATTAATGGTATCTAACGTTTTTGACTTGTAGTGTCTTCATTAGAAATAGTTTAAGTTCATAGAAGCTGTACTGTTTGACATGTGTTCCACAGCCTTAAGTACTTTAGCTAGAAGTAGTTCACCTGTTTTTGATTTTGAATCATTTAGTTGATTTACACAAAGGAATACATCTTTGGAATTATTCATGTGCATTCTGTCTCTGGACACCAGTCATAAATTAAGAATTATATAATTTAGAGTTAATATTTTGTGCCGCAGCCCGGCTGGCTGGGCAAAATAAGCGGAGGGTGACGAATAACTTGTGTACGTTGATACAGCAGGAGTGGGAGCCGTTTATTGCAGGACAGGAGCAGTATTTATACATTCCACACAGCTTATCTAATTAGCATAAACTAGATACATCAGTCAACCAATCAGGAATCTCTACACCTAATGGCTCGGTTTTGTTACTTCTCAAACCACTCCCTCTGACATTTTGCCAGGCACCATCCAGACTTGTTTACGAACTTTAACATTCCCCTGGCAAAATGCCAGGTGTTATTTTGACTTGTTTACAGACTCTAACAATTTTGGATTAAATGTTTTCCATCTGAAGTTACCAACTAAAAGAAAACATGAAATTTGATGTCTTTCTGTTCTATCCCATTGATTTTCTTTACTCATTTTAGCCACAGACCCCTTTGCTTCTGTTTTTGGAAATGAATCATTTGAAGATGGATTTGCTGACTTCAGCACATTGTCAAAGGTAATCTGCAGTGATTAGTGAGGAAGGAGAATATATGTGTTTCCATCAAAGAAACAGTTCCTCCTTTAAATTACAGACTCCTTTCACAGACATTGCAACTTGATTGCAATAAGTTTAGCAAATATTGATTTCAGATAGAAATGAAAGAGAACTATAAACTATTTCTATACATAAAAAGACTGGTAATGATACAGACAATTATAATATGTTTACTCAATAACATTATATTTACTCTTCTATTTAAACATGTCTCTTCCAATTGAACTTTGTTTCCCTATGTACTGTTTGTGTCATTAGCTGTAATATTTATTCTAACCAATCCATATTGGCTACTTGATTTTGTGCTCTGAAGTTGTTAGGGTAAGTACTAAAATGATTAATAAACAAAGCCCAGTGCTAAATGTCCACTATATGTTTTCCAGCATAACTCTGGTATTAATTTAGGCTAAGAAAGAAGGATTCGTGTATGTCAGATTGACCCCCAAAGAACATTTAGCAATGACTAGACACATTTTTGGTTTTCACAATTAGGTAGAAGATGCTATTTCCATTTAGTGGATAGAGGCTAGAAGTGCTTTTAAACATTCTACAATGCACTGCCCAGCCCCTCTCAACAGAATTATGTCCAACCCAAAATGTCAACAGTACCACTGATAAGAAATACTGGCCTAAAGAGTTATGAAGTCATAAAGCCTTGAGTCATTATTTTAGAAAATGAATCTTTCATTAGTCTACGTATGGAAGGAGTAATCTTCAAAACCAAATTTAGACTTTTTCCATGAGAAAAGTTTACTGTAAAAAATTGACTTTTGAGTTTGGTTTTATAGTTTGTCTAGATACCATTTTGTTTGCATTAAAATTAAATCTTTCCTTTATTTAAGTGCATTAGTGAGAAATCAGTAATTTTTTTTCTTTCATTATCATCTGGCTCATTTGACCCTTTAAAATGGGTTGTGAGTATTGCCTGAAGTTGAATAAGGCTTCTGTCCAGAGTTGGCTTGTTTTGGCGTTGCTCTTTATAAGTAGTGATGTTACAATTACTACTCATATAGAATAATTAAAGAATGATCCCATCTGCCCTTGAATGCAAAGGTTAAAATGTCAGTGCTCTTAGAAATGAATAAAGCCACATAATACTTAAGTCATTTTTCTGCATGTTCTGTGACTATGCACAGTTTGCTTGGAGATAGATGTCTTACATATATTATATATATAAAATCGTGTATAAACATTTCTTTTTAAAACAAAGGCAAACAATGAAGATCCTTTTAATTCAGCCACATCAAGCTCTGTCAACAATGTGGTCACTCCAAAAAATGTGTTCGATGAAACATCCATCAAGAGTGAAGATGTACCCCCAGCACTGCCACCTAAGACGGGAACTCCAACAAGACCCTGCCCACCACCACCTGGTAGGAGAGTTGGTGCCTTTCCTAAATCAACTCAATGCCTTTTCTCCTGAAAAGTATTATGCAGATCTTACTTAACATACCTCTATAAAAGGCAGTGAACAAAACAAGTCAAACACATAGCAGAAGCTTGCTGACTTCAGTATAGAATTATAGTCATGTGCCTAAGAGGGCAGCCTGTGTAACTGATGTGAACTGACATGAGCTTTCTAATAAGAGCTGTTTTATTCCCCCTTAATCATTTCGGAGAGATAGTAAATGGAAAAAAGGAAGTGTAGATGGAATCTCTTTTTAGAAGATCATTGATTACCATTTGAATAGCAGGTTCCTATACTTTGGTGTTTTAATTAATTTCTATAAGAGAAAAAAAAATTCCTACACAAAGTAAAGTCTTTCTTAAATCCTTTAATGTAAAAAAATATGGCTGCTGGTATCCAGAATTCGCAACAAAGTAGTTTAAAAGGAAGTATTGCCTTTCTTAAAGGAAAATATTATTTTCAACTCACTTTAAAGACTCTTTTATAATAGTGATCATTTGGTGGGGAGAGGTCCAGGAAGTTTTTAGTACAAATAATAAAGAGCATATAAAGTGGCTAAAAGGCAACCCCCTATTGTGCTACTAGGCTATTCTATGAGAAGACACATTTGACCCATTAGCTTTTTAGTTATATATCATTTCCTGGTAAATATACTTATAGATTATTATTCTTGCCTTTTCCTAATAACCTCTGCATGATATTTCTTGGGCAAATTATTTCTTTTTTTGATTTAAATAACTGGATGTACAGTTAATTATCTATTGAAAAAATCAGGTAAATTATTTAAGTGGTTTCTTTCTTTTAAGGAAAAGTAGCCTTTCTCAATTGATAGAAGTAAGGTCAGAATACATGAAGAAATAAGTAATTGTCAGTTTACTCATTTAAGCATTTAAACCTGTATGATGCCAATGGTGAGGTTATTTTAAAGTCATAAGTAAAGTAATATACTGGTGCCTTAATTAAAATTAAGAATAGAATCTCTTGAGTATACATCATTGCAGGAAGACCAAGGAAAAAAGGTGGTTTTTTGGAACGAGAACTGATTGGGAACCAAAACACCTGGGTTCTAATTCTGGATATTCCCTGACTTGTTCTGTAATTTTTTTTCTCTGGTACTGGGGTTCAAACCCAGGACCTCGTGCATGCTAGGTAAGTGCTCTACCACTGAGCTATATCCCCAACCCTCACTCTGTGACCTTAAGTGTATAATTTCACATGTCTAACTCTCAGCTGCCTTAGTTGTTAGATGGTGGCAGTAACTCTAATTTTGCCTGCTTTCATAGGATTGAGATTGGGATTTAAACATCTTTTGTAAGATAAAATACTGATGGAAATAATCTATTATGATTGTTTAATTAACCAGCTTAATTCATGTTAAGAAAAAATATATTTGAAGACATTTTAACACCATTCTTATTATCTTTTCTTCAAGAAGTATTAAGTTGGGGCTGGGGATGTGGCTCAAACGGTAGCGCGCTCGCCTGGCATGCGTGCGGCCTGGGTTCGATCCTCAGCACCACATACAAACAAAGATGTTGTGTCCGTCAAAAACTAAAAAATAAATATTAAAATTCTCTCTCTCTCTCTCACTTTAAAAAAAAAATAAGTATTAAGTTTAAGTAAGACTTTAAAATTGGAGAACTTTCCAGATGCAGTAGTGCACGCTTATAATCCCAGCAACTCAGGAGGCTGAGGCAGGAGGATCACAAATTTGAGGCCAGCCTCAGCAACTCAATGAGACTCTGTCTCGAAATAAAAAGGGTTGGGGATATAGCTCAGTGATAAAGCACCCCTGAGTTAAATCCCCAGTTCCAAAAAATAAAATCAGAGAATTTGTTGGAAAGTGACACTGAACTAATAAGTGACTAACAGAACATCATACTGTTATTTAACCAAAGATTAGTTTGTGAACAATCACAAAGATACAGGCTTTGGTCTTCAAAACATTGTTTATTTTTAAGTTTGAAATATTGTAGATGTCAAAAAGTAGGCAAGGTTTTACCAAGATAATTTTTAGTTTTATGCTCGTAGGTATTACAGAGAGAGATTTAGAGAAAAACCATAGGAATTTTGCCATTTTTAAAGGTCATTTGCTCTTACTAGTGGGTGTCTGTACAAGTATCAGGCTAAGGTTATAGCAACAGAAGCCATTGACATCTTTATTCTTTATCATTTTCCTCCTATTTTGTCCTTTCCTCCCTCTCTTCTTGGGAACATGCTCTTTTGAGGTGAGGAAATATGATTCCTGGCCTATTCCGCTCTTTGCTGTTTTTTTTTTTTTTTTTTTTATTAAGCTATATCTTGTTGGAGTCTATTTGAGAGATCAGATTATTGGTATGGCATTTAAGTCGATATAAAGAATATGTTTCAGGTTCTCGCCCCCATCCTCCACCTTTAGTTCTTTAATGCTCCCTGTGTACATGTTCTTGTGTGCTTGTGTTTGCCATATTTACTGGTTGAGTTAACTGTAATGATTTTGATCCAGGGAAAAGACCCATCAACAAATTGGATTCTTCTGATCCCTTTAAAGTGAATGATCCATTTCAGCCTTTCCCAGGCAATGATAGCCCCAAAGAAAAAGATCCTGATATGTATTGTGATCCATTCACTTCTTCTACTTCCACTACCAATAAAGAGGCTGACCCAAGCAATTTTGCTAACTTCAGTGCTGTAAGTACTGTGAATGGGCTGTTTGGGGGAAAATCTTTCCATTTACAATTTGAGGAGTTTTCCAAGATGACTTTGGAGTCTGCCAAATTTGTATCATTTCAACTAAATTTGCCAAAATACTAAAATAATCTTGCATTCTTCCCCCAAGCAAAACCTCTAATTCTGTTTTGATGGTTCTAAAATTTCTTCTTTGCACAAATGATTTTACTACTCTTAGTTCTTGTGTTATATACAAGTTGTTTTATAAACCTTCCTCTTGGTCTTGGTAACATAAATATAAGTAAAATCTTGACATATAATTTTGCAGATGATTATGGATGATGATGATTTAATGGACTATTGGAGAATAATTTACTATTTGCCCACTGGATGAATAATGCCAGTGGTGAGCTTGTGTATTTGTAACTGTGTTGTATGTGTGTGTTTGTGTATAAAATTTCAATGATTTTTGAAGACCATTCAGCAATTATTATATGAGAGGATAGATGCAGGGATTTTTTTTTTTTTTTCAGTGCTGAGCATCAAATTCAAGGCCTTGTACACTCTAGTCAAGCAGTCAAGCACTGTTCCACTGAGCTACATTCCCAGGGATTCTTTGAATTGCATACCCTCAGCCCCATGGCATCTTTTCTAAAATCTTAATGTGTCCTAGATATGGTGGTGCATACCTATAGTTCCAGCTGTGTCTTTCACCACATAATTGTTACCACCATAATTGTGAATATACATTAATTCACAAATATTCCACATATCCTAATATTGCCCCAAGATGGTGTAGTAATAAGCGATTTTTAAATCATACTAGCATAATTTTTTAAAAATAAACTTTTACAATAATGGTCACACTCCACTTTTTTTGCCAAAAAAAAAAAAAAAATTGGCATGAAATCTATGGTAAATAGGGTATTTGAGAGGCTAAGGTTGAAGGATCACTTCAGCCCTGGAGTTCGAGAGCAGCCTGAGCAACAGAGCAAGACCCCAGTCTCCAAACCCCCTAAAAAAGCATTTATGAAATCAATTATTGTCAGGATCTAAACAATTTAGGGCTCTAATTCACTAGCCTCCCGTGCTTGCTGTGCATTCTCTCAGAGCTGACTAAAATAAGACCTTTAGAAACCATAGAAAGGTGCTATGATGGGCTAAGGATGTATCTCAATGGTAGAGTGCTTGCCTAGCATGCATTAGGGCCCTGGGTTAGATCCCCAGCACCACAAAAAAGAAAAGAAAAAAAAGAAAGGTGCTGTGATAATGGCATTAGGCAGGGCCTGTAATAGATTAGAAATTGGGCAATCAGCTGGGCTCAGTGGCACTCCAGAGGCTGAGACAGGAGGATCACAAGTTCAAAGCCAGCCTCAGTGATGGCGAGGCACTAAGCAACTCAGTGAGACCCTGTCTCTAAATAAAATACAAAATAGGGCTGGGGATGTGACTCAGTAGTTGAGTGCCCCAGGGTTCAATCCCCGGTACAAAAAAAAAGAGAGAGAAGAAATTGGGCAACCAATCACAGAAGTATCACTCTGGAGAGACATAAAGCAGTATCATAATATTCTGTTATTTAGGTAAAATCAAGTCTTTTGCTTTTTAATAAAATTTGTAGAATAACTAATCAAAGTTTTAATTTTTTCAGGTTAAATGACCTCATTATCACTGCCTGTTCTATATCGAGAATTTTTCTTTATCTATCACTTTATTTTCTTGATTTTGGAAATAGAAGTTGTAATGGCCAGGTGACCCTGGCTACAGTCTGACTAATGTTTTCCTCCTTATTGTAACAGTTGGTCACTCAACTAGTTTTATTGCTGCTACTATTTCTATTAGAAAGCAGAACAGGCACAGTGGTGCATGCCTGTAATCCCAGCAATTTAGGAGGCTGAGGCAGGAGGATAACAAGTTCAGAGCCAGCCCCAGCAACTTATGAGACCCTGTCTCCAAATAAAACATAAAAAGGGCTGGGGATGTAGCTCAGGAGTTGGGCACCCCTGGGTTCGAGAGAGAGAGAAAGAGAGAGAAAGAGAGAGAAGGTGGGCAAGAATCTGTGTGCAACTAAGGAAGGTGTACCACCCAGCTTTTTAATCTGTACTTTTAAGTTCTGATGGCTTCTGCTGAAGGTCAAGGAGAAAAATAGAAATCAATATTTCAAATATTGTAAAAGTGGAATGTCAGAATTATCCTGACCTTTCATTTCAGATGGAATTTTAGTTATTTCAAGCAGAGAATCAAGAATTGGCTTACTTAGAAGATTATAATTCTCTTAGTATATAAAAATAACCTGTGACAATTTGTGGTATTTAATATGTTAAGTAAAATTTCAGAAAGCAAATCAAAACCTGATTGGAATAACTTTCAAACAATAACTGAGGCATTTTACTTACTTTATACTCAAATCTCAGGATAGTGTAAATATAAAATAGCTTGTTATAAAAATATCCTTTTTTTAATTTTGGAAGACTTGTTAAGTATTATAAATTTCACAGGTCCTCTAATTCTCCTAGGAAAAAAAACTACCATTTTCAAAAAGTCTTGAATATTTCTTTCATTTTATCCTTATAAAGTCCTCTTCTATATGACAAGACTTGAAACCAAGTAGAATTTTGTATTTAGTTTCTGCTGAAGTTGCTGTTTTGGTTGAATAAAAACATTTCCCCGATTGAATAATCATTAGTATTAAGGGTTTTTTTAAAAACTGAGTCCAAAAGTTCTCAAAGCCTGCCAAAATCTTCAATATACTTAAAAAAAAAATAGTTTTGGTTCTTATCTTGCTTAGTATAACCAATACTCTTTATTATATATAGCAAAATCAGCCTATTTTTTCCTTCATAGTTTTTCTGTACCTGAAAGTCTAGGATGAGGTGGAAAATCGCCAGTTGGCTTAAGTTAAAAATTATTTATAATGTGAGGATGCTCACTTAAGTTTAAACAGTAAATATTTTACATTATATCAAAAAGTCTACCCCTCTTCCATTTTTGAATCTGCTTATCTACTTGAAGTGTTTCTAAGTAATATTTTTAATATTTACTTTTATAGACAAAGTCTATAGATGGAATTTTTTTAAAATAAACCACAGTTATGTAACTGGTTAAAACTAAACTTATTGCTGAGCACAGTAGCACACACGTGTAATCCCAGTGTCTGGAGAGGCTGAGATAGGAGCATGACAAATTTGAGGCCAGCCTCTGCAACTTAGCAAGGCTCTAAGCAACTTGGTGAGACCCTGTCTCAAAATTAAAAAGGACTGCTGGGGTGGGGGCTCAGCGGTAGAGTACTCACCTAGCACATGTGGGATACTGGGTTCAATCCTCAGCACCACATAAAAATAAAGGTATTGTGTCCAACTACAACTAAAAAAAAAATATATTTAAAAAAATAAAAAGGACTGGGGATGTGGCTCGGTGGTAGAGTTCCTCTGGGTTCAATTCTCAGTACCAAACAAAAAATAAATAAATTTTGTTTGGGAGGGGTGGGGGACAAGTAAACAAGATTATATTCCCAGAATCCTTCAGGTGAAACAAATTTTATTATGTTTTATTTATTTGAAAGTTTTATATAAACAATTTTTTCTTCTTTTTATTGTTTTACTTATTCATTTAGTAATTTGTTCATTCATTATGTCTTTTAAATGGCAGTATCCCTCTGAGGAAGATATGATTGAATGGGCCAAGAGGGAGAGTGAGAGAGAGGAAGAGCAAAGGCTTGCCCGACTGAATCAGCAAGAACAAGAAGACCTAGAACTGGCTATTGCACTCAGCAAATCCGAGATATCAGAAGCATGAAGAATTCTCTTGTCCTTTGTCTACAATACTCTTCTTCCTAAATATTGATGCTATTTACCATGTATATCAAAACTACCTGTGAGCATGGGAATACAAAAGGTTTGAGATTCCTGTAAATGTGACAGAAGTCTAGGTTTTTTCTTTTGTACTCTCAGATTTGACTTTTATTATTTCTTCTAAAAGCAGTAACCTAATCAGACAGCTTTACCTAGGCCCCTGTTCTGGTGTGCATTTACTGTGAGCTTCAGCCTGCCTATGCTACTTTTACTTGTAAAGCTAGAGCATCCAAGCTTCTGCCTTCTGGAATGTAGAGAAATAGTTTCACCCCATGCTACCTTTGTTCTGTGGTTATTCTGATTAGAGTTAGTGGAGTTTATAAAGTTTGCAGTATTCTCCCTTGATTTGAATGGTTGAAGGAGAGGAAGAGAACAAACATCGCATTTCTTTTATGATTGATGTAAATTGGCTAGTATAAAGTACATTTTTGTATATCCTTGGAGTACAAATACCATTTAATTTGTTTTTTAGAGAAAAGGAAAAATATTTTGCATCAATCTACTCCACTATTGAAAAAAGGATGCTTTAGATTGAACGATTTTAACTTAAAACTTAAATTTTTCCTAAATAAAAAACATTAAAACCTCATGTGGAAATACTTTTTTTAAAACAATTTTCTGTGGATTTAAGGAATTTTAGGTCAACAGATACCTCTCCATAAATTTGCTAATTAACAAAATCAGTTTCTTACAAGAAAGTTTGTAAGAAAATGTCCATTTTAAGTGCCAGATGTGAAGAAAATTGATCACTTAAAATGTACCCATCAGTATAAGGTAAGCACAAATCTTAATTAACATGCAGCTGTTCTGCCTTTGCAGTGGCACTGTCCTCTTGAGTTCATTTAGTTTACTATTATACTTTTGCAGAAGAAACATTAGCAAGCTACAACTGGAAGGTACTTTAATTTTTCATGTATATTTTTGTTTTCTTTAATGAAGGCTTAACTACTTGAAATATAAAAACTTTCACTGAATACAAATAGGAAGGGTGACATGTATTATACCATATTGCTTTTTGTCTTTGTAGTTTAAATTAGTTTATTTACTTCATGTTTTTCACCTATAAAAAAGGCAACCTAGCTTTTTTTTTTTTTTTTTTTAATTGGAAGGGAAAAGAGCTGCCAAATTTTCAAAACTCCTTACATTTTAAAATCCCATCTTTAAAACTAACCTAGCAGGCAAGCTGAATTTGAAATAGATTGTGAAGGCTGTATATTGTAATCTTCTTTTTGCACATGAGTTACTGAGTTAGATAATGTATTAAATAACAGATAAAGAAAAATGCACCTAAAACCTAATTTAAATTCTCTGGGATCAACAAGTCAAGGTGGTATTGATCTGTGATAATCAGAGTAACTTATTGCTTAGACTATAAGTAAATTCCAAAATATCTAATTCATATGATCTTGAAATGGTGCTTTTCTTCTTTCCACACACAATTGGATGGCTGGAGTTTAAAACAAACCACTTCCTGTACTGCTAACTTTTTTCTAATTTTTTATATAAAAACATTTCAACATAAAAGTCATATATGAAGCAAGGGCTGAATCATAATCACAAGGCTTTAATTTTGATAAACTAATCCAGTGACCTAAGGATTTAGGCAAGTTAGCAAAAGTTGATTGAGAAGGTAGCGTTGGGAATTGCTGGTAGGTGGTGTTTTCTGTTTTCTTATTTTTTTTTTTCCTCCTTCCCCTTACTCTTTGAGAAAAAGGTAAGTTGACTTGAACAACCTTCTTTTGCACTGGGAAAATGAACAAATGTTTGAAATGCTTTTAAAATATTTTTTTTTTAATTAAAAAAAAACACTCTGGAAAATATTAAATATCTGTAACTTATGAACACCAACTTTCAATGTAATAAGTGTACCCTAATCTTATGTATGTTTAACTGGATTATATAGATTCTTATCTTTTGTTAAAATATATATACTCAGTGGACCAATATAATATTAAAATATGTATATATTATATAAATATATATCTTTATCTCCATGCTTGCTTGTGTAGGTTGAATGTCTTATGGTCATTTGTGATATTTTATGTTGTTGACCCTGGTTTCAGGGCCTGTAATTAAAAAGGACAGATAAGTATTGCTGAGAGCTAAGTGGCACTACTTACAAAGTTTTAACCATCTTCTACATACTGATTCAGCTTTATTTGGGTTCTCTAAATTTTTCTCTTGCATTTCGAACTTCTAAATTGTAGCCTGTAATTATGACAATAATATACTTTAAGTAATAATAAAGCATACTATCCACATATTCAGTTTATATTGGAGTTTTGCTTTAATGTCAATTTTAGTTATTTTGTCTATTTTTGTGAAAGGAAATATATATGCACAGAGAGAGATATATACAAAAATATGCAAAACATTTATGGCTTGTATATATTTGTTGAATAAGGATTATGACATGGATTCTTAGAAGGCACTGTGATCTAATAAATTGATAACAATCCTGGGCTTGAATCTCCATTCTGCCACTTTTGAGAAAATAATGTAAAGATGGCTTTGAGAGCCAGGTATGGTAGTACATGCCCATTATCCCAACAACTCGTGCATATGGCATGTGCCTGTAACCCAAATTTCTTTTTTTTTTTTTTAATATTTTTTAGTTGTTAATAGACCTTTATTTTATAGTTTATTTATATGCAGTGCTGAGAATCAAAGCCAGTACCTCACTCATGCTAGGCAAGCACTGTACCACTGAGCCACCACCCAGCCCCTGTAATCCCAATTTCTTTCATTTTTTTTAGTTGTCAGTGGACCTTTATTTTATTTATTTATATGCAGTGCTGAGAATCAAAGCCAGTGCCTCACTCATGCTAGGTAATCGCTCTACCACTCAGCCACCACCCCAGCCCCTGTAATCCCAATTTCTTGGAAGGCTGGGGCAGGAGGACCCCAAGTTTGAGACCAGCCTGAGCAACTTAGTGAGACCCTGTGTCAGAATAAGAAAGGGCTGGGGATATAGCTCAGTGGTTGTTTTAGGCAGCTTTTTTTGCTGCTGTGACTAAAAGGTCTTACAAGAATAATTGTAGAGAAGAAAAAGTTTATTTTGGGGCCCACGGTTTCAGAGGTCTCAATCCTTAGACAGCAGGCTCCATTCTTTGGGGGCTCAAGGTGAGGCAGAATATCATGGCAGAAGATTGGTGGAGGGAGGTGGGACACATGATGATCACAAAACAAAGACTTCACTCACCAGATAAAAAATATATACCCCAAAGGTATGCCCTTAATGACCCACTTCCTCCAGCCACACCTTACCCACCTTCAGTTTCCCACTCAGTTAATCCCCTTAGGGGATTAATTCACTGATTGGATAGACTCATAACCCAGTAATTTCTCCTGTAGACCTTCGGACACCTAATATGTAATTTCTTCCTGAGCCTTTGGACACTTAATATGTAAACCATACCAGCAGTAGAGCACCCCTGAATTCAATCCCCAGTACCCCAAAAATATTTTTTTGAGAAGTTATTCAAGCCTTCCTGAACCTCATTTTCCTCATCTAATGAATATCCTAATACCTAATTTATGGGATTGTTATAAAGGATTTTTTTTTATTTGAGATGATGGGGTCTTACTGTATTGCCAAGTCTGACCTCAAACTCAAAATCTTCCTTAGTCTCCAAGTAATTGGGATTACAGGCACATGCCACTATGCCCATTCTGATAGTGTGTTAATATTTAAGTAAACAAATTCAGACACTTTTTTCCCCAGAGCTGAGGACTGAACCCAGGGCCTCACATATGATAGGCAAGTGCTCTACCACTGAGCTATACCCTCAGCCTCACATTTTTATTAATAGTAAAAAAAAAAAGCATTTTGTTACTTGAATGTATATTATGTGTGAAGCCCTGTTCTAAGCATTTTGTGTGTGTATTCTTGTTTCTTGTCTGGTCTCCACAGTAGATCTAAGTAGCAGGTACTGTTATTATCCCCTGTTTTTTAAAATGGAAGGACTGAGGCTAAAAAAAGTTACAATGTGCTTTTGACTATACAGCTAAGAAATAGCTGAGCCAGGAATTGAACACTGGCCTCTCTGATTCTGAACATGATACTCTTCAATTTATCATACTTTGTTTTATGTGCAAAAAAAATTTTTGCAGGAAATGGTAGGAACAGGATATAATAATAGTTTTAAAGCTCTAAGCATGATCCTAAGTGTTTGCTTATATTAGTTCATTTAGTCCTCACAACAGTAACCCTGAAAGGTATAGATTCTATTATTGTCTCCATTTTGCAGAGGTGCCCAAACTTGGCTACAGTTAATGTAGCTAATAGTTGCAGAGCTGGAATTTGAACCAAGGAGACTAGTTCCAGATTTCTAACCACCACTTTCTATTCCAGTTAAAAGATAAGCCACAGTAGAAATATCACAAATAAAATAATTCCTATAATCTCACTCTTGAGGTTAAATGGAATAAACCTACTACACTGCATGTGGCTAAAGCATTTTCCAATTTATTATCCTATTTGACACTCTGACTTGCCAACACATGAAAGTACTAAGTAATTTTTTGTTATTACTGTTACCCCACATGTATATGGTAGAAAGGGCCAGCCATGCTTTTTATTAAAGAAATACAAATTTTAAAACCATATGGCTGAAAAGAAAACAGAAGGTTGGCAAAAATGAAAAGTAATTTATCAGTGATCCCAAGACTCTGGAACGAAGACATAAAAAGGGAGGCAGAAAGTAAGTTTGAAAGAGTTTGAAGTAGCTCACTGTGACTAGAGTTCATGGACAAAAAAAGTGAGTTATTCATGTTTGCATGTAAGAAAGACCACCTCAGTGGTGATTTGGGGCTCTGCTTTAGGAGTAAACCAGGGAGAGCAGGGGGTAAGGTTGTTGTAGCCATCCACAGGAGATGGGAAGGACCTAAACCATGGTTGTGGCTGAAGCCTAAGAGAAAAATTCCCAGGTGTTGCTGGCCCAAGGCCCTTTCCTTTGAGAACCATTGGAGTAGAAGATAACTTCTAAATCTTTGTTCTGTGGTTTTATTAAATATGCTCATATAATATGCAGTCCTGTTACAACCTTGTCATTCTATACTTGTAAATTCTGCTTTTTTTTTTAAGAGAGAATATCTTTTTTATAGATTGACACAACACAATGCCTTTATTTTTATGTGGTGCTGAGAATCGAACCCAGGTCCTGCCTGTGCTAGGCGAGCACTCTACCGCTGAGCCACAATCCCAGCCCTAAATTCTGCTGCTGAGTGTGAAAAACCTTCAGTCTTTCTTGTAGATAGTTTTAAAATATAATAATTGAAAACTAACATTTAGATGGCACTTAATGTGCCCAGTACCATTTGAAGCACTTTATATATACTGATTCATTTAATCTCTATAACAATCCTTTAAATTAGGTACTGTTATTCCCAGTTTGCAGCTAAGAAGTCTTAGGTACATAGAAGTTAAATAATTGGCCCAAGATCACAGAGCTAAAAAGTTCCAGAGCTAGGATTCAAATCCAGACAGTCTGGCTTCAGAATCCATATTCAGTTACTTGTTCTGCTTAAAAAATTACGTTTTTTTTTTTTTGTTTGTTTTGTTTTTTGCATGCTTGGATCTATAGTATACCTCTTACTGTCAGAAAGCTTCATATTGTGTGAGTTTTGAAAATGCACAGTGGGAAAGTCACTGTCATTCCATTGACTTTGAAGACTCATATGAGGGTCCTGCCATTTGTGGTGTAGTGGGGGAGATATATCTGCTTATACTTTGTTTCCCAGCATTGCATACTGAAGATTACTGTGGGGTGCTGGAACACCCAGAAGAGGGAAAGAATAGTTCTAAGAGGACTGGGGAAGGCTCCTTAGAGGGGGTGTCCCCAGGACACGGTATCCTGTTGCTTTGTTACTAGCATTAATGAAAGCATACATGGTCACTGTTAATTTTTATTTGTTTTATTTATTTTTTTTAAGGTAAGCTCTCACAAGGTCACACTGGAGAAGACCAGCAGACAGCCTACCAGGAGGCCTCATTTATGTGGCATTCATTACATTAGTAAATTCAGCCTGGTCCAGGGAATGATCTTCAGGTTTAGAAATTTGATTTTCATCAATAAAACAGAGACAGCTCCTGCCGCAGTCTGGCTTGGTGCTGATAACGCCAAGGTCGTGGGTTCATTCCCCGAACGGGCCACCAAATGCCACAGTCTGCTGGGCACAACTCAGGAGCCACTTATAAAGCAGAAACGAACTTTATTTTTAGAACACACACACACACACACACACACACACACACACACACACACACGCCACACCACATGAGCTCTTCAGGAATTCCCTCAGAGCCCAACTGCCACCACTGGCTTCCCACAAGCCTCTCAACCCCTCCCCCACTCCTCCTGCTCTTGAGGCTGATTGGCTGGGTCACGTGGGTGGAGCAAAAAAAAGTCCCCCAATGAGCAGCTCCCTGGTCTGAAAGGGCGGGGAAACAGCTCAATGAGCATCACCGCAGAGGAGCCAATCAGCTGGCAGCTAGAAGTTTGCTGGAGCCTCTGTGAACCAATCATCAGCTGGCAGCTGGAAGTTTGCTGGGGCCCCTTCTGCTGTGGCTCTCAACAAGCTCCCATTAAGCAAATTCACAGGGACTGATGTAGAGACAAGGATGACACTTTCCAGTATAAATAAAGTTACCACAGGGCTTTGAATGCCCGCAGTTGGTTCAGTGCTACTCCCTCTTCCTTGCTGGTGCTTGACTGCCTCCTGTCTCAGGCTCCTCTAAATGTCAGCTTCGGCAGCCAAAGCTGCCTGACGCATTGTTTTGGATTCATATGCTTAATGAGGTTACAGTCTGGTTTGACTGGTTGGGTAGCTATAAGTCTGGTTGTGGTGACTTTGCATATCTTTGCTTTCATCATTGTGTATACATTTTTCAGTATGTTAAAGAGCATCATTTTTTAAATCATGAAATTTGTCATTGATATGTACTGGGTCAAAAGAAAAAATGAAAGCCACTGATTTTCTTTTTAAATCTTTTCAATTAAAAAATTGAGGTGCTAATAGTATATAACCAGGTAAATTATGTAAAAGATTATCTCCATCAGGCCTGGGAGTACATGCCTTATAGTTCCAGCTACTTGGGAGGTTGAAGCATGAGGATCATTTGAATCCAGGAGTTCTGGGCCAACCTGGGATACATAGCAAAATGCCTTACCATTTTCTAGCTGGGTGACTTAGGGTAAGTCTCTTAAACCTCTTTGATCCTTAAGAGGGATAATAATTCCCTCGAAGAGTTGTTGTGAGAACGGCTTAGGCAGCCAGGGCAAGATGGCAAGTAAGGAAGTAAGGGGCAGGGCCAGAACAAAGGGGTATGAAGAGGATCTTATAATGAAGTCAACTTCCTGCAAGACAAAAGTGCTCATGGACACAAGTGGGGGACCCAATCTGTGCTCCTAAGTGGGAGATCCAATAGAAAAACTGAAACAGATGGGCACGGTGGCACACTCCTGTAATCCCAGCAGTTCAGGAGGCTGAGGTAAGAATTTCAAGTTCAAAGCCAGCCTCAGCAAAGGTGAGGCACTAAGCAACTCAGTGAGACCCTGTCTCTAAATAAAATACAAAATAGGGGTGGGGATGTGACTTAGTGGGTGAGTACCCCCGAGTTCAGTCCCTAGTACCCAAAAAGACAAACTAAAACAGACATGCAGACAGAGGGGGGCACCAATCAGTTATAGTGAGGAGAGAGTGGACAGGGGAGGAAATTCCAGATACCATAAAAATAACTTGCCAAAACTCCCTCACCAGATTCCCAGCTCTGGGGCCCATTCTCTTCAGAGAAATCTGTCTCTCTCACTTTTGCAATAAACCTACTGTTTCCTTGCTCTGCATCCTGTTCTTCAGTTATTTGCTGAATGGAGACAACAATCCCAGCAACTCAGGACAGGAGGACTGCAGTTTGAGAACAGCCTCAGTAACTTAGGCCCTAAGTAACTTAGGCCCTGTCTCAAAAAAGACTGGAGATGTAGTGGTAAAGCATACCTGGTTCAATCCCCCAAACAACAACAACAACAAAGATAGATATAATGTCTGGCGTCCTATTACATGGCAGATCCTTAGTGCTAACATACCTGTTTGTTTGTTTGTTTTTAATATTTATTTCTTAGCTTTAGGTGGACACAATATTTTATTTTTATCTTGTGCTGAGGATCGAACCCAGTGCCTCATGCCAGGCGAGCGCGCTACTACTTGAGCCATATTCCCAGCCCCAACATACCTGTTTTTTTTTTTTAATATTTATTTATTTATTTTAGTTTTCGGTGGACACAACATCTTTGTTTGTATGTGGTGTTGAGGATCGAACCCGGGCCGCACGCATGCCAGGCGAGCGCGCTACCGCTTGAGCCACATCCCCAGCCAACATACCTGTTTTTAAAAAATAAAAAAGGAGCCAGGCATGGTGGGACACACCTGTGACTCTTGAGGCTAAATTACAGAGGATTGCAAGTTTGAGGCCAGCCTTGGCAACTTAGGTAGGCCCTAGGCAGTTTAGTGAGATCCTGTCTCAAAAACTAAAAAGGGAGGGAGATGTAGCTCAGTGGTAAAGCCACCCCTGGGCTCAATCCCTAGTATAAAAAAAAAAAAAAAATGGGAAAAGGTAATAACATATTTTAGGAAAATGTTTAATCTGTGATTAAAGGGAATAAAATTCAGTTATCTTGAAAGTTGTTTTTATAGTATATTTCTAATTCTGGATAAATTTACCACTGAAGGTAATTCATATAACACTATGTCTAGCACCATTCTCTTTTGTTTGCATTAACTCATTTAATCCTTACAACAACGTTTGTAATAGATACTATTTTTGTTCTCATTTTCCTGATGAGAAAACAGGAGCAATGAAGTAACTTGCCTGAAGTCACACATAGCTAGCAAGTGAGGAACCAAGATTCTAACCTAGGCAGCATGCCACCAGAACTATGGAGGATAGGAAGGATAAAACCTACACTACCTTGGGGTTATTAGGAGATGCAAAATAAGAATAAATATTAAAAAAAAAAAAAGGAGATGCAAAATAAGATAAAGTTGGGGAAATGGCTCTTTGTGCTTTGTGCATTCTAGGCTTCTACGGCAGGCCGACTGAGGCTGTGGTTAAGATGTAGTCTGGCTGTTCGCATTGAGTCCCAGCTCTGCCACTTGTGTGATTTTGAGCAAATTACTTAATCCCTTTCTGCCTCACTTTCTCAACTATTAAAATTGATACATGTAAGATGTAAAAAGACATACATGAAGCCAAGTGTGGTTGCACATGCCTGTAATCCCAGCGACTCGGGAGTTTGAGGCAGGAGGATCTCAAGTTCAAAGCCAGCCTCAGCAATTTAGCAAGGCCCTAGGTGCTTAGCAAGACCCTGTCTTTTTTTTGGGGGTGGGTGGGGGTGGGTGGGGGGGAGTGGTACTGAGGGTTGAACTCAGGGCCATTCAATCACTGAGCCACATCCCCAGCCCTATTTTTTTTTAAGAGGGAGAGAGAATTTTTTTAATATTTTTTAGTTCTCGTCGGACACAACATCTTTTTTTTATGTGGTGCTGAGGATCGAACCCGGGCCACACGCATGCCAGGCGAGCGCGCTACCACTTGAGCCACATCCCCAGCCCTCCAGCCCTATTTTTTATTTTATTTTGAGACAGGGTCTTACTGCATTGCTTAGTGCCTCGTGGTTGCTGAGGCTGACTCTGAACTCATAATCCTTCTGCCTCAGCCTCCTGAGACTGGGATTAGCCGTGTGTGCCACTGCGCCCTGCATGAGGCGCTGCCTTAAAAAAAAACTTTTAAAGGCTGAGGATATGGCTCGGTGGTTAAGTGCCCCTGGATTCAATCCCAGGTATAAATTAAAAAAAAAAAAAAAAAAAGCCAAACTCGGTGCACGCCTGTAATTGCAGCAGTTTGGGAGGCGGAGGCAGGAGAATCGTGTGTTCAAAGCCAGCCTCAGCAGTTTAGCGAGGTGCTAAGCAACTCAGTGAGTCCCTGTCTCTAAATAAAATACAAAATAGGGCTGGGGATGTGGTTCAGTGGTCAAGTGCCCCTGAGTTCAATCCCCAGTACCCAAAAACAAAATAAAAATACATGATATAGTTGTTTAGTTGTTTCTGGGATTAAATGAGTTGGTACATATGAAATTTAGAATAATGCCTAATATAGTTCTAAACAGATAACTAAGAATAAGAAACTAACCTGAAGTTCAAGAACTTGAAGTTGAATCCCAGCTCCTGATTTGGTCTTAAGATCATTTCTAAACATCTGAGTCAAATTTCTTAAAACAGAATTGTCTGGATCAGAAGTAGTGTTTGTAAAGACCCTCAGCCTAGTACCTGCCACTGAGTAGCAACTTGCTAGGTATTACCTTCATTTACTCAACACTGAGCGCTAAGATATGTATCAATGTGCTAGGCTCCGAGGAAGACACAGATATGAGTTATTCTCCATACTTTCAGATAGAAATCTGAAGACTGAAACTGATGTTGTAGATAACTAATGCAAAGAATTAAAAATATGTACTGCTAAATACTGTACAAGAAACAAAAATGTACCCTCTGAAGAGACCTCCCTCAATGTGAAAATCTAGAGGGCTTCCTAGAGGAAGTGGCATTGGCTATGGGCCCAGAGGCTAGGTGATTCTTTAATTCTCTTTTTTGTAGACTGAGCTCTGGAGCTGTGGGAGACTAGGCTTCTGACGCCTTGCCTGTGAGCCCAGGAGAATGCTAGCTGTCTGCAGTGCCCAGTGCTGCCCAGTTGGACAAGGTTCTGTGAACTGAGGGGTTTGGGGCTTGTAGGTGCACTGAAAGTGGAATTTCCAGATCTGGAAGTTCTAGTTTTATGGAGAGATAGGCAGCATTCTCAGGCCCTTGCTGATCTGCCAAGACCATCGCATGAGTGCTCAGAGAAAGGGCCAAAAATCACATCTCTGCCTACCAGGGAAGAGTAAGAGACTGCCCTGATGGCCCTTGGGGTGTTCACACTTCTGGCAGATTTGCCTAGAGTTTCCCACCCCATGCCCAGCCCACCTGTGGACCACAGGCAAGCAGGTAGAGACAGACAGACATGGGTTTAAGACCTGATTCCACAACTTGGTCTCAGGGAAGTTAGTTAACCCCTCTGAACTTCAGTTTCATCAGCTGTAAAGTGGGAATGTTTAATAAGATGAAGAAATATGAGAATTGGTGCAAAATGCCTGACTCAAGACTTGGCACATCATAGAATTCTAACTTGTAAGAATTAGTCACCATTTGTTTGACACAAGATTCGAATTGCACAAGCACCTAGCATATAGACCCAGCCCAAAATGAGCTACCTTGCCTCTGCTGTGTTCAATCCTCACCCATGAAAGAAGCCGCCACAAGCCCTTGAATCTATTCCCATGGGATCTGGAGAAGTTCTCTTCTAATACTTCAAGGTGTTCCTCTGCCTCATCCTTAGCTGAATTGTTGGGACTGCACCCTGAGGGGCTCACCTGGAGGTGCCAGAGCCAATTCCACTTGTTGATGATAATTTAAAATAAAAACCAAAAGTGCACATGACCCAAGAAGAAATACAAGGCTTTAAAGAAAGTTTGTACTGGAGACAGACTGTGGCTTATTCTCCTCTTTCTACCCACCTCCATGAGGAGCCTGGGACCAGAAATCCATAAACTGGGTTGTGTTTCAGTGCCTGGCCTGGCCTGGTTTGGTCTTCAGGCTGTACCAGGCAACTACTTCCTATCTCCCTTCCCCATGTCAGCCCCCTGCCACTCCTGCTCTGTGCCTTGCATTTGACCCAGTTCCAAGCATTTGACCCAATTCAGGCCCAGGCAGGCCTGGGAAGGCCGGTTCTGTAGTAGGTGGGAGAGAGAGGGCTTGGTGGAACCACTTTGTCACGCAGAGACCCTGGTTGGGCCATCAGGCCACTCATCAGCATGGAGGCCAGGCTCTAGGCAGAGTGAAGAGGGCTGCGACTGGCCCCGTGTGTTACCTAGAACAAAACCCTGGCCCTCTGTGGGCCTCAGTTTCTCCCATGCCCAATGATGGGTCTCGACTTGTTCGAGGTCCTCTCTGGTTCTGGATGGGAGTGTGCTGCTCTGGGACCCCGCTCCCGGGGTACCGACGCCCTCACCAAGCAGGGAGGTGCCGGCCAGGTCTGGGAGGAGCTGCCGGGCCCGCCCCGCGCGCCGGGTCCTGGAGCTGCCGCTGGAGCCGCGGTTGCTGTCGCCCACACCGCCACCTGGAGGGGCCGCCCGCGCCCTCCTCAGAGCCTGGCCGGCGCCCATGGCCTTTCTGACCGCCTGGAGGGGGGCCGGCTTCCGGGAAAAGAGACCGCAGGAACCGGGCGGGGGCGGGGACTCGGTGGGAGGCGCGGAGGGGGACCCACAGGCCGCTAGGGGACACCGCCGACGGGAGGGACAGCCGAGGGGGCACAGAGGGAGACGACAGCGCACAGGCTGCTGGGCGCGGGGTTAATGGCCACAGGGGCAGCCCCGCACCTCCCCCAGCTCCAGGTGCTCCCAGCTCCAGCACAGCAGGACTGGGTCTGGGGCCAAGGGATTCAGTCTCACCTGAGTCCTGCTGCCAGTGCCACAACCTGTAGTCACCCTGAGGGGGCTGGACTCTGGCAGTGCTGATAGTCCACTTTGGGCAGCCACTCTCTGCTCAGCCCTCCGCCCACTCGCATAGCTCTCCCCAGCTTGCCCCCACAGATAAAAGGAGGAACATTGTCCTCCTGAGGGGCTGTCTCCATCATAGGGCAGCAAGCAGTGTTGGGAGTTGGGGTGGTGACCATATCCTGGGTCTTTGTCCGAGTGTGGAATGATGTGCATCACAGCTTCTCCAGTGACCCTTCAAAGACGTGTTATTGCCCTCTTTTGATTGTCACCTCTCCCAGCTAACTCCACATCCTGGATGAGTTGCTACCTTCAGATGTGTTCCCATGAGGGGACAGCCCTGATCCTTCTTCTGAGCTGAGACCCTCCCCACAAGTCCTTCATATTGACATATTTAAAGTTCACTCTTCTATCCCGGAAAGGGCAATGCAACTATCCTCCATCTGACTGTCCTAGGAGCACCTCAGACTTGGCAAGTCCCAAACTAAATTCAACATCTTCACTCCCAAACCTGTTCCTCCTCCTGGGTCCCCATCCCAGCCAATGGTATTCACCCAGTTGCCCAAGCCTGAAACCTCTGACACCTCCCTCCCTCACTCTCACACCAGTTTCCAATCCTGCTGATTTTACCTCCTGGATGTTTCTGAAAGCTGTTGGTTTCCCTTAGACCCTCACAACAGCCCCTAGCTTTCCCAGCTCCTCCAATCTCTCACTCTCCAAACATTCTTTCTAAAGCACAAACCAGACTGCTATTTTTCTGCTCAAAAATGTTTCCATGACTCTCCATCAATTAGAGGTTGAAGTTCAAGGCCCTTGGGGGGCAGGGTTGTGACCTGCCCAGGTGCATCACTCATTGGTCACTCATTGATCATTCACTGGCCTAGCCACACCAACTGGCCTTGTGCTCTCAGGACTATTGCTCGGGGCTGCCTAGAAGGCCATTTCTCCACTCTAACACTCCATAAAATTCAACTTCAGGTGACCTCTTGTTAGAGAGTCTTCTGAGCCCATCCCTGAGTCAGAGTCAGGGTCTCCAGGGCCCTGGCATCTTGGCTTCTCTTTCCTGGCTCTCAGTCTTTCGTCACATTTGTAACCCAGGACCTATGTACATACCATGTTTCAGGAATTGTATTAGGTACTACAGATATAGTGTCACTTTACACATACAGGCCTGGGCTCTTGGAGACCATATTCCAGTGCGAGACACAGATATACACAGGTAGACCAGGAAATAAGTAAACATCAGAAATAGATGCTGAGTAAGACTTAGAGTAATGTGACGTGATGCACAGTAAAATCTACCGCCCAGAGCATGGTGAAGATCAGTGCTGACCAGATCTAGGATCCAGGAAGCAGGCTGACCAGAACAAACAGGAAAGGAGGTTTCACTGCGTGTTGAAAAGCACTCTCTAGTGCTTTAGGCAGGGTATTTACGTATTTACATATTTAAAGATGATCATGCTCCCCTCCAGAGAAAATATTTGTGGACAGAACATTTCAACTCTACTCCTTTTTCTGTTTCCCCATTATGCCTGGGGGAGGAGACAGGATTCTTCTGCCCCATGGCCCCAGAGCCCAGCACAGAATGGGTTTCAGGCTCAGGCTGTGTTCAGTTTTGATGAGTACATGAGGGATTTCTGAGGAGGGCAAGATGCCCTGGTTGGCGTGGTAAGGACTGGCTGTGTCCAGATGGATTTCTTAAACTCCCAGGATTTCCTAAACACCTATGAGAATCCAGTTGTGCTGTCTTGGGTACGGGAACCTCCACGCTAATATTCTGTGCGTATATATTGTTGTTACTGTGTGGAGAGGAATGGACAGGAGTATCAGAGGGGAGGCCACACAATGACCCGGGAAAGAGATACTGGGATATAGATTAGGAGAATGGAGGGAATGCCGGACAGAGTCTAAGCAATAAGAACTGCACCTTGGTGAAGGGACAAGCTGGGAGGCAAGACTCAGAACCACAAAGATGGGAAGGAAGTGAGGGGCTGGGAGAAGTAGGGGGAGAAGGGGCCCTCTGGCCAAGCAGAGGCCTCCACATCCCTGGGTGGGGGGGGCTATGTGAGGGAAAACATGTGCAGCCAGCACACAAGTAGCCTTTATACTTCAGCTAGTACCTGCTGGACACAAACACCAGAGAATTCTTTACTCCCAGTTGCTCCCACAAGGTGTCACACCTGAGGCTTAAACCCAAGTCTCCATTCTCCCAGTGTGGGGCCATGTCTTCTCTCCACCCTCACCCCTGACCTTCATACTGCCTGGTCTCCCACAGCATGTCCAAAGGGGGAAGGCTTCAGATGTTGCTCACCCCCTATTCGGCCACTTGAACTTGATTCAGTTACTTGATCTGTGAGAGCCTCAGCTTACTTGGCCATAAAATACTAGCTATTTTCTGAGGAGAGGGAAAGACCCACTGAAGTCATATTTGTAAAGGACCTAAAAGTCAGCCACTGGGGCTGTTCAGTGTGGAGTAAATGTGAGTTCATGTCCTTGGTGCTGGTAGGAGGAAATATCACCCTTCCAGAGCATTTGCGTTGGACAGAGGGGATTCTGAAGGGTTCAGGAGTCAATGATCAAATTCCTAGAAATGGAAACCCCAAACTGTTAGGAAGAGGAAATGGAACTGTCCCATCCCTGCACATCTTAGCGTGGGGACTAGCCTACAAATAGGGCTCCCTCCTAGCCATTCCGCAGCCCATTTGTGGTAGGCATAGCACCAGAAGCCCAGGCGAAGTGCAGGCAGGCAGGTTTGCCCAAGTGACTAAAGGGCAGAGCTGCAAAACGAGGAAGAGGCTGGGCTGCAGCAGACAGAATTCTTGCTCTTGGTGTGTAGTCTGAGCTAGAGGAGCCCTCAGCTGCCTCCAGGTTAGGTGTGTCTCATCTGGTGGCTGAAATCCTTGGATAGCTGTGGAGTCCCTTCCTTGGAAATGGATCTGAACTCAAAACCAGTGATGAGATTTCATCTCTGTGATTCTCAGATCCAACAGGTGGAGGTGTTTGTGATTCTGGACCTATGATTTAAAATTCTAGGGCTGGGGATATAGCTCAGTTTGGTAGAGTTCTTGCCTCACATGCCCAAGGCCCTGGGTTCAATCCTCAGCACCAAAAAAAAAAAAAAATTCTAAACTTTGCAAGGTGCAGTGACATAGGCCTATAATCCTAGCAACTCAAGAGACTGAAGGAGAAGGATCACAAGTTCAAGCCAACCTCAGCAATTTAGTGAGGCCCTGTCTCAAAATAAAAAAATAAAAAGGGCTGAGGATGTAGCTCAGTGATAAAGCCCCTAGGTTCAATCCCTAATACTAAAACAAATAACAACAAATTTATGCTTCTATGATATTGAAGCTTCTGATTCCAGGATTCTGGTCAGCTCCCTGTTGCTGAAGGCAGTTATTCGGGGCAGGAGACAGTTCTGGTGTGAGAAGCACATTTTGGCCCTCCCTCAGATTCTCAATCCCTTGTGAAATATCATGAAAATTTTCCAAACAACCTACATCCCACTTTATGAGTTATGGATTCTGATTTGGGATCCCTTTTTTTATTTTCTATTTTATTTTTTGTAGTTGTAGATGGACAGCATGCCTTTATTTTGTTTATTTTTATGTGGTGCTGAGGATGGAACCTAGTGCCTCACACATGAGAAGCAAGTGCTCTGCCTCTGAGCTACAGACCCAGCCCTGGGATCCTTTTTAAGGTCAATGGGAGGGGCTGGGGGTGTGGCTCAAGCGGTAGCGTGCTCGCCTGGCATGCGTGCGGCCCGGGTTCGATCCTCAGCACCACATACAAACAAAGATGTTGTGTCTGCCGAAAACTAAAAAATAAATATTAAAAAAAAAAAAGGTCAATGGGAAATAGATTATTGGGAGTTGCAACTTCAGTTCTGCCAGCATGCTACATTTCCTGAAATACCTTCCAATCCATGACCTGAGTTGTTTTGTCTGCCTCTCAGTGGAGCCTCTCGGTGGCCAACTTCACTCCTTATGCTCCTCCATGCGGTATGAGATGTGGTGCCAGCAGCTTTCCAGCTCAAGCCACAGGACAGTACCAACAAAGCAGTGAAAAGGCCTCTGGGGTCACATAGGCTGGTTTTGAACCCTGACTCAGAGACTTCTTTGCAGTATTATTATTTTTAATTTTTATTTATATATGACAGTAGAATGCATTACAATTCTTATTACACATATAGAGCACGAATTTTCACATTTCTGGTTTTATGCAAAGTATATTCACACCAAATTCGTGTCTTCATACATGTATTTTGGATAATAATGATCATCACATTCCACTATCATTTATAACCCCATGCCCTGTCCCTTCGCCTCCAACCCCTCTGCCCTATCTAGAGTTTGTCTATTCGTCCCATGCTCACTTTCCTTATCCCACTATGAATCAGCCTTCTTATATCAAAGAAAACATTCGGCATTTGGGTTTTGGGGATTGGATAACTTCACGTAGCATTATCTTCTCGAATTCTATTGATTTACCTGAAACTGCCATGATTTTATTCTCTTTTATTGCTGAGAAATATTCCATTGTGTCTATATGTCACATTTTTTTATCCATCATATGATCATCTCAATAGACGCAGAAAAAGCATTTGACAAAATACAGCACCCCTTTATGTTCAGAACACTAGAAAAATTAGGGATAACAGGAACATATCTCAACATCATAAAGGTTATATATGCTAAGCCCCAGGCCAACACCATTCTAAATGGAGAAAAATTGGAGGCATTCTCTCTAAAAACTGGAACAAGACAGGGATGCCCTCTTTCACACTTCTATTTAACATAGTTCTTGAAACACTGGCCAGAGCAATTAGACAGATGAAAGAAATTAAGGCTACACATAGGAAAAGAAGAACTTAAATTGGCATTATTTGCTGATGATAGGATTCTATACCTAGAAGATCCTAAAAGTTCCTCCAGGAAAACTTCTAGAACTAGTAAATGAATTCAGCAAAGTAGCAGGATATAAAATCTACACCCATAAATCAAAGGCATTTCTGTATATCAGTGACAAATCCTCAGAAAGAGAAATTAGGAAAATTATCCCATTTACAAAAGCCTCAAAAAATAAAGTAAAATACTTGGGAATTAACTTAACGAAGGAGGTGAAAGATCTATACAATGAAAACTACAGAACCCTAAAGAAAGAAATGAAAGAAGACCTTAGAAGATGGAAAGATCTACCTTGCTCTTGGATAGGCAGAATTAATATTATCAAAATAACCATACTTCCAAAAGCACTATACAGATTTAATGCAATTCCGATCAAAATCCCAATGACATTCCTCATAGAAATAGAAAAAGTATGCAGTATTATTTGGGGCACATTGTTTAACCTCTCTGTGCCTCAGTTTCCTTATCTGTCAAATGAGGACTGTGAGGATTCTAAGAATTTGTTTATGTACAGCCCTGGGAACAGTGCCTGACACAGTGCTGTAGGAGAGCTTCTGATTATAAGAGGAAGGGTCTTCTCCATCAACTCTAGGAAATTGGTCTGAAAATCCCCGGGGGACTATTCTAATTGGATCTTCCTACAACCAATCACTGTACTCTGAGAAGCAGGGTCAGGTGAGGGGATGCTCCTGCAGGTCAGCCAGTGGGGCTGGAAAGGAGTGAAGCTTCTTGAAGAACTGCTTCCTGAAGAACAAGCACATGAGGGGCTTATAGTATAGAGGTGGCCACTGACCAAAACATAAAATGAAGCTATAGTTGTGCAAAGTACACAAATCACAATGCATTTAGGAGGACTCCTGCCCATTCCTCTGAGACCCCAAATTGTTTGTGACATCCTAAGAAACTGAAAGTTGAAAAATCCTTTGTGGCCTCCTCTGGGGGCCTGTGCCACTCACTGCCCTCCTGCAGTTGTGGCTTTTCTAGACCCAACCATTCTCTCCCTGCCTGTGACCACCACCCTGGCCTGGGAACAGAGTGGCCCTGGAGGCTCCTTACTTTATCACCTGTCAACTTTGTTCCCATTCAGGCTGCTCTAACAATACCAAAAGCCAGGTGGCTTCCAATCAGAAATGTGTTCCTCACGGGCCTGGAGGCTGGGAAGCCAAGGATCAAGGCAGATTCAGCTTTCTGGCTCACAAATGGTGCCTTGTTGTGTCCTCACTTGGTGGCAGCCATGAGGAGTCTTTTATAAAATCCCTAATCCCATCCATGGGGGGCTCCACCTCATGCCCTGATCACTCCCCAAAGGCTCCACCTCCAAATATCATCAACTTGGGGTAAAGATTTCAACATGTAAATTCTGGGAGAACCAAATATCCAGTCTATAGCAATTGCTGTATCCCAAGGACAAGTCACACCTAATTCCCCACCAGATTGACTGGGATGCTTTAGCAAGTAGGAATAAAGAGAGATTTTTTGTTTGTTTGTTTGTTACTAGAGATTGAACCCAGGGTTCTTTATCACTGAGCTACAACCCCTGTTTTTTTTTTTTTTTTTTGAGACAGGGTCTTGCTAAATTGCTTAGAGCCTTGCTAAATTGCTAAAGCTGGCTTCAAACTTTTGATCTCTGCCTCAGCCTCTCAAATTGCTGGGATTATAAATGTGTGCCAGCACACCCAGCATAACAGATTTTGATGATACCATGGCCATTCTCCAATCTCTTGAGCATTCTGGAATTCTGGAATGAGCCTTCTCTGGGAGAAACCTATGCATGTCTTCTAGCATCTTCTTAATTAAGAGACAGGAAGCATATGCATTCTCTCTCTCTCTCTCTCAGAAGGTATCTCTCTGTTGCCCAGGCTTGTCTCGAACTCCTGCATTCAAATGATCCTCTCACCTCAGCCTCCCAAGTGTCTTAGATGATAGGCATGAGCCACCAAACCCAGTTCCACATTTTCTCTCTTACCCCAACTCTAAAGCCTTCCTTTCCCAGCTCAAGATCAGCCTTTCCCAAGTGAGCAGCAGTGCAAAAATCTACCACTTTCAAGTAAAATTCTTTCCCTCACCCTACAAATAGCTGTTTTTTGCTGCACTACTCCTGGCAGGACTAGATGGGACATAAGGTGCCCCATCCAGGTGGAACTCAGCCAAGCAACTCCATTCTTTTGGATCCCTTTTCTTCCCATGGGAGTAAATTTCTTCCTTGCTTTTTGCCTCCTGCAAAAAGGTATTCCCCTTAGTCCCTTGCAGTCGGCTCTGACTAATACCCACAGCTTGCAAAAAGTAGTAGCATAGCCCCTTGCTTCATTTCCAGCAAAGAAACACCCTCCAACAGGTACAACAGCTAAGCCTCAGGTTGAAGGTAACTTTGCTTTCTTTCTGAGCAAATGCGTGGGTGGGCATTTGCTTTACATCTGGGTGCCAAAAGGGCATACCCAAGGACCGTCCCTGAGCACAGATCAGGCTAGTCAAAAGTTAATGGCTCCACTCAACAGTACTTCTCTCCTCCTTCACCTGCCACTGCTTCCTCCAAGTCCCAGCTTCTCTCCCAAGACACCTTCTGGACCAGCTCTCTGCCTCCAGAACTCTCCCCTCTCCTGCCTTTGGGATCCATCATAACATAGGCCTTCACCCATGCCTCACCAGGAGCACTTGACAGGCATCATCTATTTTCCACACAATTTTGACCAAAGAGGCCTCCAGGTCCTGGGCAGAGCTCTTGGTGTACATCTTAGGAGAAATCCTTTTAATTTTTTTTCTGGACAGCCTTGTGTGGTTTGAAGTCTCTTTCAGGTTCATTTGTTTATTTAATGCTCACAACAGTCCTGTTATCCCTGCTTTTTGGGTGAGGAATGTAAAGCTGAAAGATAATGACAATGCTCTGTTCTAAGAGTTTTTTTGTGGCCAGGCATGGTGGGTCCATGCCTGTAATCCTAGTGGCTCTGGAGGCTGAGGCAGGAGGATCCCAAGTTTAAAGCCAGCCTCAGCAACTTATCGAGGCCCTCAGCAACTTAGTGAGACCCTGTTTCTAAATAAAATATTTTTTTAAAGGGCCAGGGATGTGGCTCAGTGGTTAAGTGTCCCTAGGTTCAATCCCCAGTACCAAAAAAAAATTTTTGTATATTACCTCATTTAATTCTTGCAACAACCCACCATCATTCTCATCCCAGAGATGGAGTCACTGACCCAGGTGTCAGAGCTGGGTACAACCCTGGTATTTGAGCTGTTCCCTGAGCCACTCCCTACCCTGCCTCAAGCTAATCAGATGACTTGCCTAAGATTACCTAGTTGGGACATCATGGGACCAGGAGTCCATCCAAATCTTCCTAGCTCTGCAGCCCAATTTCTGAACCCCAACACCATGCCACTTAATGGCAGAAATCCTTCGTTAGAGCTGTCACCCTTGATGTATCAGAACTTTGGTTCCCTGTGCCTGCCCAAGCTCCTTCTATATGCCCACCCTTGGCAGCTGCTGAAGACCAGGCAGTAGAAGACCCCAATCCTCGAACTGAGAACGTCAGAGAAGGGAGGGCCCTTGAGCTCCCTATCCAGCCTCTCCTCCTCTCTGTATTTGGAGGAAAGAGAGAAACTAAGGGCCAGAGTAGAACAGTAATATGTGCCCAAGATCACAGGACTAGTGTGGGCACAGTCCACTTGAGGGAAGAGGTCCATCCAAGGATCAGGCCTAGGTACCCCCAAAGGCATCGTCACTACAGGGAATATTTAAGAGCTGTGATTCTCACAGTCTCTTCAAAGGTCCATATTGGGTCTATTCACTTGTGAATTATTAACAAGCCCAGTTCTGTATCCTGCTGGGTAGGGCTTATTCTCTCCAAGAAAACCAGTTTTACAATCACCAACACAGCCCCATTGGGAAGGCTCTGGAGTCAGTGGTGGATCTGGGCTGGCACAGACCACAGGGGTTGGGAGGGGCACTTTGTGCCAGGAAGGGCCTTGGGGAAGGGACTGAAATGAGGATGGGGACAAGAATCACCCAGATAATGCTCACTTATCATTCCAGCACTCCTGAGAGTGATGGAAGGAGGGAAGGCAGAAAGCAGGAAACAGGCGTCCTGACAGGGGAGGAAGGGATCCAGGATGCTGTCAGCTCAAGGTCACGGGTGGGTGGATGGATGATCAGAGTAGAGTTACTGTGTTGGGAGGCAGAAACAAGGATGATGACTCACAGGCTCCCCTGGGCTGGGACTGGGCAGCTCCTAGGGGTGGGGAATGGGCCAGGTGGGGCCTTCCTGAGGGTGGGCCAGTCCATGCTCTGACTCACCAGGTGAGTGGGCATCACGATACTGGGTTGGCTTCAGTATCGTTGCCACCATGGTGGTGTGAGGAGTGTTCCAGCTGTAATGGCAGCCATGCTGCTTACCTTGCAGAGCTCGGTTTGCATCTGTAAAATGGGGAGCACAACATCTAGCACACTACCACCGTTACTGGGTACTTATGCAGCACTATGTTACATGCCAGGTCCTATTCTGGGTATTGTGCATACATAAATTCTTAATTCTTACAAAAGCCCTTTGATGTAGGCAGTATTATTATTTCTATTTTACTGATGAGGAAACTGAGGCTCTATCTAGTTAGAAATGAAAATTAAATGAGATAACTCATGTTACATATTTAATACCATGTGTGGCACCTAAGAAGCTTTTGATGTGCATCAGCCATTGTTGCAATAATTACCTTAGAGGTAATTACTTCCTTAGGGAAACTATAAAGTTCTGGACCTAGTGTTCATGTCTGGTGATTAGTCAGGCAACACCAGCTGTCAGGCGCTGAAACACACAGATGAATCTGACCAGGCCCTACCCTCAAGAGTGTCCCGTGGTGGGGGGAATTAGGATTGGTCAGAGCAGGTTAAGGCAGTGGGTGCCCAGGATTCCCAGCTCAGCCTGAGAGGGAGGGCTTTCTGGAAGAGGCAGTATCTGAGTAGAAACCTGTAGGGTAAGGAGGAGTTTGGGCATTAGCATGTTCTTAATACATGTTGGTCAAATACCGTGAAGATCTACCTTGGAGCTAATGTAGCTTAAAACTTCAGGATCTCTTCCTCACCTGCCTGGCATCTTCTGAGGCTCCAAGGAGGATCCTAGCAATTTTCTATTAGTAAATTTGTATGATTTTTTTTTTTTTTTTTGAAAAGAGGCCTCCCAATAGTAAGCTTCTGGATCCATCCCTGGTCACATGAATGGATAATAAGTGACAAGGAAGGGACATATCTTCTAGGGAAAGGAAACAGCATGGGCAAATACGTGGAGATTTGAAAGTGCATGGCATGTAACAGCCTCCCAGCCTCATCACCTGGGACTTGTCTTTACAACAAATTGCTGGTCTTGTCACAGCCTCCAAACTCCAGCTGTCACCAATGTGCCCTTGCCACCTATATGTTTTCATGCATGTTGTTCCCTTACCTGGTACACTTGCTCCACAACTTCATTAATAATATAACTTCAAAGCTCAGCTCTGACCCCACCTTCTCCAGAAGGCCCCCTGACTCTCCTCATCTGGATTCCTTACAGTTTCGTGTGGATGTCATTATAGACTGCTCCTTGTAGTTAATTATCTTTTTTATGCCTATATATGAGACTGCAGAGGTGGGATGATTCTTGGAAGTAAGCATCTGCCCTCTGCTTACACATGAGCTGGAGGGGAACTCACTGCCTTCCCAGGAAGCTTGTTTAATGTAAGCAATAATCCCACAAACCTCTCCCCACTACAAACAGCCTGCCTGGCTCCTCTGGGATCTAGTCCAAGTCTTCTTCCCACCCTGGTTGCTTTTGCAGACTGCCCCCTCCTGTTTCCTCCTCTGACATCTAGGAACTTAACCTGATCTAGGGGAAGTGGAGTCCCTCCTTCTCCTGTCCCCAGCCTATGTGAAGGGACAGCTCTAATGGCAGCCACGTGCTGTGATGAGTCATGATTAAGAGCATCTGGGACCCAGAGGTGGTGGCTGGTTAACTCCTGATGGGCTAGAACTTTCTCTGCCAGGAGATCAGGTCAGTTCAACCCTGGGCTTACATACCCACCTGAGGCCTAGATGCACAGTGGACACCTGGAGAGTGACCCCACACACAAGCATTGAGAATAAAAGAGAGAACCAGTGGGGACTGGCACATGAGCTCCAGAGTCAGAAGGGCTGGGTTCCAATCGCAGCTTGTCACATATTAGATGCGTGCTCCGGAGCCAATCACAAGAACCCTATGCCTCAGTTTCCACATCTGTAAAATGGCAATTATGGAGATTGAGAAGACTAGTGTGAGCTGCCCACTAGCAGTGAGTGCTAAAATCGCGTTATTTCCCGCCTTCTGGTCTCCTACAAACATACTCGATGGGCATGTGTTTGGGATTAAAATTCAAGCCTGACTCTGGAGGCTGTGTCTTTCTCCGCATGAATGCCCCCGTTAATGTTGTAGGACACCAGAGGTTCCGGTGGGAGCCGCTGCGGGGCGGGAGCTGTGGGGGAGGGCGAGTGACAGGAAGGAGGACCTCAGGTCTAGGAGAACTTTCTAACTCAGGTGGGGGCGTCTGCGGAAGGAGCGAGCGCTGGGCTGGGCGGGGTCTGCGCACAGAATCTGTGGCCCGGGTCGCACCTGT
>NW_026000082.1:14364720-14367311 GCF_001458135.2 Marmota marmota marmota
GCCGCGAGGGGGCTGCGGAAACTGCCCCAGGGGACCCTGGGTCGGCCACTCCCCCTCTGGGTCCCAACTTTCTCACGGAGGTGTAGTCAGAGCCATGTTTGCAGGAGGCTGCTCACCAGCCGCGTGGCGTTGGTGTCTGGGTGGGCCTGTGACCATCCCCCCACCCCCCCCCCGCTAAGATGAGGAAACTGAGGCATAGCTCTTTATCTGACTTGTCTTCGCTCCTCCCTGAGGTAAGAGTTGGGACGAGTTCTGTCTGATGTCAGAGCTCCCACCCACGTCATCTTCAGTGATATTGGGTGGACTTAAAGGGCTGTGTGTCCAACCCGGCCCAGGGGACGTAACAGGGTTGTAAAAGGTGGGCGTTGGCACTATCGACAAGGCTGTCTTGCCCAGCCCTACCCCCACCCACTGAGGACTCCTGTGGGACCTCCACATTGCCGCTGTAGCAGTGACAGCTGCTTGCTGTCCAGAGACCTTCCGCAGCTCTGCCTTTCCTAAGCCCCGGTGGGTAGGGGCAGCTGCGGGGATTTCTGGCTGCTGGCAGGTTGCTGGGCAGAGATCGAACCCCAGGTGAGCTGGAACCTATGCCTGCCCTGCTTGGAGCCTCACTACCGGTGACAATATTTGCCAAGGGCCTGAGGCCTAACAAATGAACAGGGAAGTTAGGAACCTGGTGCCATCTGGGCAGCTGGATGCCCCCATAGGGCCTTTGTGTGGGGCTGGAGTAAAAGAGTTCAGAAGCTGGGTTGCTGGTGAGGGATGCCTGGTAAGTTTTGCCTTTATCATTTTTGTTATATGACTTTGGCCACGTTCTTTACCCTCCCTAAATTTTTCGACCCACCTTTGGAAAATATGGGGAGGCTGGGCCACCTACTCCCTTCCTGCTGAGGGCTGAAGTCCTTGTAAATCTGGAGCTTGCTTAGGTCCCCTTCTGCCCAGCTCTGACTTAGCACCACCCCCCTGGGTCTAGAAAAGTGATTTCCTGGAGAGTATGCAGGCATGGAGCAAGGCTTCCATGAAAGAATCCTAGACTTTGGGACTGAAATCCACATTCATCCCTCTTCTTTATACCACCACATCCATGCCTGAGTCCCCTCCACAACCTCAGGCTCCTCTGGGCCTGCTGTGGGATTCCAGGGCAGCAGGCTGGCTCTTCTAGCACTGGCAGACCTTCCTCAGACTGACCACATCTGCCTCCCTGCAGTCCTGCCATGGCCTACTGTTCTTTGAGGTCATGTAGGTCTATCTGCCCCTGCCTTGGTCAGAGTCATCCTCATGAGATCTGATCAGTTGAGGCCCAAATCAGAACTATCTCCACCTTCTCTGTGGACACTAATTCAGTCACTCATCAAATAAGACCTCTCTTGGGCCCAGCCCTAGGCAGGATGGTCAGTGGTGAACAAAGTAAGCCTCAAATCTCTACCACTTTAAAAATTATAAAATATTTTTAAGCCTTTGGAAGAAGATAGCAAATAATAAACTGAACTCTCATTTTTTGTCACCCAACTTTGTCAGATATTATCACTGTGCCCCATTTAGTTCATGTTCTTTTTTTTTTTTTTTAAGAAATAAACCATGGATATGTCAAGAAATTTGTAATGTTTTGAACAACCAACAATAAAAAATTAAAAATAATAAAAAAAAAAAAGAAATAAACCATGGAAACCTCTGTGGACACTCCTTCCCTCCTTCCCTCTCCAGAGATAATTGCCATCCTGAATTTTGGTTTTTTCATTTCCCCGTTTTCATTCTTTTGCTGAATATATGAAATGCTAAATGGTAGGTAGGTGTTCTTTAAAGTGGAGTCATAGCATGTGTTGTCCTGCAGCTTTTTCCTCATTCAACGTCAGGTTTCTGAGGTTTAGCCTTCTTGATCATGTGACTCTGGTTGTCCTTGCCCTGATATATGGTACACCACCCTGTGTAAAGACTCACATTTATTTACTTACCTTTCTTGTTGGACATTGAGGTGGGTCCCCATGTGTTGCTGTTCAAATACTGAATATTCTTGTACAGGTGTCCTTTGCGCATGTGTTTCTCTGGAATGTCTCTTAATAGTAGAATTGCCAAGTCATAGGTATGTACTCAATCTTTTAAAGTTATTTAGTTTTATTATAAAATCAGTGCTGCTCAGTAAAATAAATGATGGCAATATATAATGTTAGGAAAAAGTTATAATTGCTGATCTTTTCTGAGTACTTCCTATTGTGCTTTACACAATCTCATTTTTTACTACAATACAAGGAGGTAGATCCTGTCATTCCCAGGCCATTGACGAAAAAACTGAGGCTTATAGAGGTTAAAGAACTTTCTCAGGTTTTTGCAGTAAGTTATTGCTGAGACGCAGCTTGAGTCCAAGGGTTATGTGCTTTTAAAATGCTTAAAGGCCACCTTGTTATGCCACAGGGCACTCGCTTTATGTGCATTTAAGGGGTCTCTGGAAGGAGTTTAGAAATATCTCTTTGGAAGTGGATATGTTACTTCACTCGTGGCGCCAAAGTCCCCCTCTCCCATGATGGAGCAGGGATTAAAAGCCACTTCTGGCTCCAGAATGCTTCTTTTTTTTTTTTTTTTTTTTTTTTTTTTTA
>NW_026000082.1:14367333-14424833 GCF_001458135.2 Marmota marmota marmota
TTTTTTTTTTTTTTTTTTTTTTTTTTTTAAAGAGAGAGATGGGGGGAGAGAGAGAGAGAGAGAGAGAGAGAGAGAGAGAGAGAGAGAGAATTTTTTAATATTTATTTTTTAGTTTTCGGCGGACACAACATCTTTGTTTGTATGTGGTGCTGAGGATCGAACCTGGGCCACACGCGTGCCAGGCGAGCGCGCTACCACTTGAGCCACATCCCCAGCCCCCAGAATGCTTCTTGAGTGACTTCGCCTCCCTGCCCCACATCCACCTCACCCTGACTGAGGTTGGGATGGGAGCTTTTTAGCTGGGGCTGAGGATCTTCTAGCTACCCCACTCTGTCTCTGCCTATGAAGCACCAGGGTAGCAGACCAGGTGACAACAGATGGGAGGTGGGAGGCAAGAGGAGAGCAGGGAGGTGGCTCCAGGCTGCCTGATGCCCCCTTCCACTCTGTCCAGTTCCTATCTCATGTGGGCCTTAAGTGGATGGGATCTGAATGGGAAAGCCCCACCAAATTCCTGAAGTTGGTCACCAGCCCTGCTCCATTCTTCACCCAACCCTGTGCTTCCCTTGGCCACCTTCCTCACCTTCTCATCCTTGTCTCAGTGTTCCCAAGGAGATGGCCCCTCATCACAGACCCATCACCTGCTTACCTGAAGGTGCCCTAAAGGAGAGTGGCCTTGAAGACACAGCCTATGAGAAGGAGGGGCCTCTGTCACAGTCAGGCCAGGGGAAAGACTTGGAGCACTGAGATGCAGAAAGCATTTGTCTTTTCCCAGCTTCATGGGAGGGGCCAGACCTTGTTTCCGCTTCTGGGCCTTCCCTCCCTCTTATCTGTCAGTACAGATAAGAGTGCCTGCTAGCTGGAGGATTGAGTGAAATAATGCAGTCTCCAATTTAGATAAAACTTGAATGATATTCTCTTGGTGGTGGATGGTGTTAATGCTATTATTAAGTTAAGTGGGGCCAGTGTCCCTCTTTCCTGAGCTCCCCAGTCAGGCCCTGTCTCACCTCTCTATTTAGCTGCCTTTTTGGAGCCTCTGTCTTCCAGCCCTTTGAGACTGCTTAGCCCCCTAACTGCTGTACAGGTGTAGTGTCTCCAGCCCTTTTCGCACATTGTCCCTTCTTGCACTTCTTTCTCCGTCATATCTGCAACTCTGCACCATCTGTCCCAAATAGCTTTCTTGAGTGCCCCAGGCTGGGTTGGAGACCTCCTCTGGGCCTCTTCAGTTCCAGTGATCCCCATGATCATAGCCCTGATCAGGATGACTATCACTGTCTCCACCTGCACCTGTTGCTCCTACAGACTATGAGCTCAAGGGCAGGCCCAGGTCTGGGCCTTCTCTGTGTTCCCAGAGCCTAGCCCCACGCTTGGCCCAGAACAGGAGCTCAGTGGGTATTTATGGGAATGAAGGAAGGGGGAAATCATCTGGAGGAAGGAAAGTCACTGACCAGCCTCATTCCAGTTAAGCCAAAGAGGTGCCAGGGTTGCCAGGGGGACAGATATGCATCTCTGTACTGTTTGTCCCTCAGGCTGTGCATGGACAGGTGGGCAGAACCTCTTCTTGGTGGGGGATGGAGGGAGTAGGGTATGTGTGCATAAATGGGAGTTAGGCTCTTGGCTCTGGAATTAAGACATGGACATAAACCATAGCAATGGACTTGGTTCCCTGAGGCTGAACTGATATGCCTTGGCTCAGGAAGAAACTTGGGTTGGAACTCACATGTGGGTGTGTCACCTTGGACAAGTCACCTCTGAGTCTCTGTTTCCTCATTTGCAGTGTTCGTGTCTGTTTGGCGAAGGGAGCGGGGTGGTAATAATCCTATTGCACAGAGCATTTTGAGAGTTCAAGGAGAGAGTGCTGTTGAACATCCAGGGTAGTAGGTGCTCAGTGCCACCTTGTTGATTCATTCATCCAACAAAGCTGAATGGATTGAGCATTAGTTGGCAGGCTAGGCCCAGGGCACAAAGGAAGATAGACACATCTAGGCCTTGTGAGGAGAGGGCTGGGGCAGCTTAGGGTGGGACTTTTTAGACCATGAAAAGGAACTGGGTCTTTGCCTTGAGAGGATGGGGAACCAGTGAAGGATTTGAAGTCTAGGAGTGACATGGTCAGATCTGTGTTTTTTTTTTAAATATTTATTTTATAGTTGTAGTTGGACATAATAACTTTATTTCACTCATTTATTTTTTATGTGGTGCTGAGAATCGAACCCAGGGTCCTGCTCGTACGAGATGAGCGCTCTACCGCTGAGCCACAACTCCAGCCGTAGATCTGGTTTTTAAATGGACATATTTGGCTATAAAAAAGGGACAGATTCGAGGGAATAATGTTTCAAATATTCTGCCTCCAAAAAAACTACCTGGAGGATGGATGGGTTATACCAATCACCCTTTATGACACCTTCTGAGCTCCCTCAGTAGAAGCAGATCCACTCAATCCAAGAACAAAGAGGGAGCTAGAGTCAGGCTGGAAATGAAATGAAGCCACAGCAACCTTAGGGTCCTTGCAGATTCAGAAACCTAGACCTGTCAATGCCAACAGCCACACAAGGGATGGGAGATGAGGTCTTAAGCCTGCGCAGGTACAGAAGTATGAGGAATTAGCACATAGTCTTCCTCCCCTTCATAAATGTGGGACCCTAAGGCCTTCAGTCTCAGTGACTAGGAGGATGGGCCAGAAAAAAGATCATCCACCAGAAAAGGGAGACAACAGTTCTGGTGGGAAAAAAGGGTTCTCTAGAAAATTCTAAATATTCATCTGCCATGACACAAATGCTGGGTTTGAATGCATACCACTTTTGTGGTCCTAGAATTCATAAATTAGAAAAGTGACTTAAGTGGTCTCAGGGTGTCAGTGCCTCAGGGAACTTGGCTGGAGTAAATGGAAGTCCTTTTTGGAGGGATGTGCCCTTGTCCCAAGGTCCCTTTGACAATGATGAATTCATGTTTAAATTTTAAAATACACAAGGAAACAAGCCATTATGATCAGCAGATATCAGGAACAAATAGTAGTTTATCTGAGAGTCTTAAATGCTAGAATTATCAGATACAGAATATAAATAATTGTGCTTAAGAATTGTGGAGACATTAATGCCAGGTGTGGTGGCACATCCTTGTCATCCCAGCTGCTAGACAGACTGAGGCAGAATGATCAGGAATTCAAAACCAGCCTCAACAAAAAGTGCAACACTAAGCAAATCAGTGAGACCCTGTCTCTAAATAAAATGCAAAATAGGGCTGGGGATGTGGCTCAGTGGTCAAGTGCCCCTAGTTCAACCCCTAGTCCCTCCCCCCAACCCCCCCCCAAAAAAATTGTGGAGATGTTCAAACAGGCATAGTGATGCATGACTGTAATCCCAGCAATTCAGGAGGCTGAAGTAAGAGGATCTCAAGTTTGAGACCAGCCTCAGCAACTTAGTGAGACCCTGTCTCAAAATAAAAATAAAAAGAACTGGGAATGTGGCTCAGAATAAAGTACCACTGGATTCAATCCCCGGTACCCCCTCCCCCCAAAAATATATAGAAATTGAAGAAGAACTTGAAACAATAAGATAAACAGGTAACAAAATACTATCTAAAATATCCAAAACATACTTGAAAAAGAACCAAGAAGAATTTCTGGAAAGGAAAAATATAATAATCAACATGAAAAAAAATCAGTATCCTGGACAAATAACAAACAGATCAGACACACCTGAAGAAGGAAGTCGTGAAATGAAAGACCTAAAGAAAGTATTCAGAACCTAATAAGTCAAATGGATAATAAAGAAGCAAGTTGAGAGACATGAAATGTGGAATAAAAACTGTCTAGCTGAGGGGCCGGAATTGTGGCTCAGAGGTAGAGTGCTTGCCTAGAGTGTGTGAGGCACTGGATTCAATTCCATATAAAAATAAAAACAAATAAAATAAAGGTATTGTGTTCATCTACAACTAAAAAAGTATTTTTTAAAAATTTTAAAAAAGGGAGAAGGGGTAGGAAGTGATCGGAACAGACTTGGGTAAAGATGATAGAGACTTGGGCCAGAGGCCACTGGGCATGGAAAGGGGTAGGTAGGGTTTTTCTTGGTGGTGGTGGGGTACTAGGGACTTAACCCAGGGGCACTTAATCATTGAGCTGTATCCCTAGCCTGCTTTATTTTTTGAGACAAGATCTTCCTAAGTGCTTAGGACCTCCCTAAATTGCTGATGCTGCCCTCAGACTCACAGTCTCCCTGCCTCAGCCTCCCAAGTCTCTGGTATTACAAGGCTGGGGCATCATGCTGGACAAGAGGATGGTTTTGAGACATTTAGGTAGTATAGTTGATAGTGTTTAGTGATGTAGTGGATGATGGAGGCCTGTGAGAGGGGTGTGTCAAGGATAACTGTCAGATTTCTGGCTTGAGAAACTGGGCAGAGGTGTGTCACTTATTAAAATGGCAGAACTGAGGGAGAACATATTTGGGAGAATGAATGGGAGTTTAAACGGGACACATCTCATTTTGCCTGGGAAGATCTGATGTATGGAACAGGAAGCACTAGAATTGGGCCTCAAGGTATAGGTAGTTTACTTGGTGGAGAAGAGGTTTTCTCTTTACTATTTTTTTGGAAATAGGAATTCCCTTCAATTATATCACTGAGCTCCTTTCTGGAACCTTCCTTCACTCACAAGAGCCCTTGAGAAGAGGCATTCTCAAGATTATCAGTTAGACTTCTGGGATCTTTCTCATTTCACATCTTATTTTTTAGATGGGAATACTGAAGATCAGAAAAGTTAGGAATTTGTTTTCCTAGTTTTTTACTCCCCTTTTTTCTTTCATTCATTCACTTCACATATGCGTTAAAAGCCTACTTTGTGCCAGATCCTAAGTGCTGGGGATAGAGCAGTGATTAAAACTAAGATTCCTGTCTTTTAGTGCTTGTATTTTTGTGGAGAGAGAGAGACAGACAGACCATAAACACAAAAATATATCACATATGAGAGAAGATAAGGACCTCAGAGAAATGTGAGAAGTGGGGAGGGCGGGTATGTGGAAGGTGTCATTGGGAAGGTGAGACTGCAGTATGGAATGCCCCGGGCTGCTTTTACGGGTCTGCTGCCCTCCATGGCCCATTATGACAGTGTCTGGGGTTCTAGAGTGCAGGCCTGAGAGACAGGAGGAGGCCTGGAGAAGGAGGGACAGAAGTGGGACTTAGTGGGTGAGCTGCACCCCCCCAGGGGGGCAGCAGAGCCCAATGGGTCAAAAAGGCCACAAGGATTCCCACTGCTCTTGTGGAGGGTAAGATACATTTATTCCGAGGTCTTCTTGCTGTCTATTCTCAGCCCCTCCCCCACCCCTCCTGAAGATCTCAGATGTCACACACGCTTTTGCTCCTCCTCTCACCCTTGGAGACATTGAGAAGTGGGTCCAAATTGTCTCTTCATTCCAGTACAGAGTGGGCAGCCTGGAAGGGCTTGGGAAAGATATTCAAGGCTAACCAGAGAGGTAGTTGGCCAGGAGGAGCTGAGGCCCATCTCTCTCCCCTCAGGACTCCTGTGAGCAACCTCCATGAGGCCCTGGACCAGTGCATGACGGCCCTGGACCTGTTCCTCACCAACCAGTTCTCAGAAGCACTCAGCTACCTCAAACCCAGGTGAGCTTAAGCCCCAGTGGGGGTGAAGGGCAGAGCTGCGTGTGCACATGCGTGTGCAAATGTGTGTGTAGGGATGGGGCATGTTGGTCATGGAGAACCAGAGGTCTTGTATGAGAAGAACCTCATGTAACTCAATGCCTTCAGCTTTCTGGGTCACCGTGACCACTGAGAAGTCCCATAAAATGGCTCAGGCTCCCAGTCCCTCAGCCTTTGAGCAGCCACCATAGAGACCTCTCTAAGGTCGCTATGACTTATTCACTTCTTCCCACTTTACCTCTTATTCCTGCTGAGTCCATTGTGGCTTCTTCTCTCCATCGGCTTTGCTTATTTTCCCCGCAGTTGCCTACTTCAAGATCAGTAGGGTAATAATGAGCACTGATCTTTTAATCAATTTCCCCAGTGTTTGCTGCCTTATTTCTTGATAATATGTCTACACTGCTTTTTCTTATCATTTTTTTCTTTGTCTTTAAAACTGAGATATAATTCTCATTTCATGAAGGTCACCTTTTTTTTAAACTTCTGATCCCACACTTTGATTATATTCTTTATTTGCTGTTTCTCTCTCTTTTTTTTAAATGGTTCTTTTTAGTTATACAGAACAGTAGAATCCATTTTGATATTCATACAAGCATGGAATATATCTTTTGAAAGTCACCTTTTTTTACTTACTACTTTTTGAAAAATTTGTTCTAATTACTTATACATGACAAGCAGAATGCATTTCAACTCATAGTACACAGATGGAGCACAATTTTTCACTTCTCTGGTTGTACCCAAAGTAGAGTCACACTTTACACATTTATCCTTAACTCTACCAGTTGATCCTATCATGAGTTTTTCCCTATATGTCCAAATACCAAGTGAGCTCTCAGTCCCTGTTCTTCCTGGAAACCTGGATATACATGTCTCCTGGCCACCTCCCAGCTACCTGCCCCCCCAGGCTCCTGTTGCCTCTCTCCTGTTTCCTTGAACCCAGCTCGTTCTCTCACATATTCTACTGGATTTTTCCAGAATATGCCCTCTAGAAATTTCCTAACAAAGAGTTGCATGAACATAACATTTTTTTCTATCAGAAGTTTGAAGGTATCACTCCCCTGCTTTCTGTCATCTTCTGTCTCTCTGAATCCTAATTCTACTTTTCATGTGATCTTTTTTCCTTCTCTAGAAATGTTTAGGATCTTCCCTTTTATTCTTGAAAATCTGGGATTTCACAGTGATGTGCTAAAACAAAGGTCTTTTTTTATCCCATATTATTTTTTGGAGACTCAGTTCTAGGAAATTCCCTCTATATTCTGTTTCTCTTTCCTGACTTTATTTAGATCAATCCTCTTCTAAGGCTCTTATCTCCCGTTCCCCTTTCTGATTCTTTCTCGTTTTCTTCCTCCAATTTTTGGGAATTTCCTCAGTTTCATTATTAAGTCCTTCTATTGACTGCTTCTACAAGTACATGATAATTTTTTAGTATTCTGTATTGTTCTGTGGATCTTCTTTTTTTTTTTCCTATAACGTCTTATTCTTGATTTGTGGACCTGTTGTCTTCTTTATAGCTACATTTGGAATGTGAGGTTCCATATGACAGAGCCTGACATAGTAAGCTTTCTAACTTATCATTGTTGTTGTTATTATCACAGCTTATTATCCCTTTTCAAAATGCTCTATTCTTTTCCCAGGATCTTTATTCTTTTCATATGATCTTGGCTTCTCCAGTTTCCTGAATTCATTTAATGGTGGGAACCCTTCTCTCATGGGGTATTTTCTGAGATACCTGATGATCCCTAGTCATAGTTAACAGTAAATTCACTCAAAGGCCAGCTGGAAAACCTGTACCAAGTAGCCTTGTGATTGGTGAGATCTGGGAGAGAGCTGCTGGCCCCCAGATGTCAGCATCTGGTGTGGTCCAGTTTCCTGAAAAGAATCCTCCATTTCTAAGCCTGGACAGAGAACCCAGGGCTGCCTGAATTCTGAGGTGGGGGGAGGAGGCTGGGGTCCAATCATGTCATCTGCCTATTTTCCTTAATCTCCCTCTCTTCAGTCCTACGATATCCTCTATATTGCTATACCCAGTTCCCCAGATCCCAGGAAAGCCAATGCCCAGGCAGGCCCACTGGTTTCTACAAGTCCCCAAGCCTGATCTGTTCACTTTTTTAAAAATATTTATTTTTTGGTTGGGCACAATATCTTTATTTATTTATTTTTATGTGGTGCTGAGGATCGAACCCAGGGCTACCACTGAGCCACAATCCTAGCCCTCTGTTCACTTTTTCTGGAGTTGACTGGCTCATCATTCTGTTTTCTGGGCTCAGGGTCCCAGCTTCTGGGGTGTGGTGGGGGATCCAGGATGTGATGATCAGAATGAGTCTTTCTGGTAACTATTCCTCATTCTCACCCTCTGAGGGACTCAGGTGACCCAGTCATCTTGCTCCATTGTCCAGGTTTCCTTCCCAATAGTTTTTGTTTGTTTTTTGTTTTGAGGTACTAGGAGTTGAACCTAGGGATCCTCTACTACTGAGCTACATCTCTAGTCTTTTTTCCAATTTTTTATTTTGAGGTAAGCTCTTATAAAGTTGCTGAGGCCGGCCTTGAACTTGCAATCCTCCTCCCTCAGCCTCATGAATCTCTGGAATTACATCATGTGCCACTGCACCTAGCCCCTTCCCAACAGTTTTGGAAGGCTACTTGCTCTCAATTCCCTCCTGGTCATTTCCTGTCTCCCATTTCCTGGACCCCAGACCATAGCCACCTCCTGCACTGGAAATTGGCTATCTCAGGACTCTACTGCCACACACCAAACATTGACACTGGCCTTTCTCCTCATCCCCTGAGGCCTAGCGAACACCAGGTCACACCTTGGTTTAACTCTGGACTGTCCTGTAGACTTGGGGCCAACAGAACAGAATCAGAGCATAGGGGGAAAAAAAAACCCACTAAAATCACATGGCATGTTACACCCAGGCCCTCAATGAACCTACCAAAAGGTCCTGAGGAGGGATTTTTCCCTCCTCCTCTCCCTCACCTCAGGGAAGCACTCCAAAGACAAAACCCTCACTCTAAAGGAGGTACCCTAGAGAATCAGTCTTCCCAGGAGGCCCCTCTTACCTTGCATGTAGAGCAGGGTAGCCTCTGTGCCTCAGTGCTTTCCCACAGGTGATAGTATCAATAGCATGCTCTCCCTACCCTGCCTTGTGGCAACCAAAAATGTCTCCAAAATTGCCAGAAGTCCCCAGGGGAGCAAATTATGTCCCACCTGTGATAGCCAAAAAAAAAAAAAAAAAAAAAAAATCTTTAGAACTTGCCAGATGTCCTTGAGGGGCATGTTATGGGGGCAAAAAATACCTCAACACTGAGAACCACTGGTTTAGGGAAAATGATTCTTGCTAAAAAGCAGTCCTGGTCCCCATTTGTAACCTCTGAAGCTTCAGGAGAGGTTAGGATTCAATTTCACTGTCACATGTTGTCTTGTTTAATTGTCTGCCTTAGCTATAGGGGATGTTATCCCTCTTTTACTCCCAGGGGAAGTCACTATGTTTACCAAGTTCCCTTCCTACGTCTGTTCTGCTAATCTCTGGTACTTAGCTCTATGTCCGTCTCAAAGCATTGTCTCTGGAACATGGAGTCTACCCTGTTAATTTTTCTCGATAAATAAGTGATCATGGTTCATAAGTGGCAGAGCTGGGATTAAATTCAGGGCCACCTGGCCCATAGGCCCCACTCTGACCACTGTGCTCTCTTGGGTCTTGGCAGGGTGGAGGCGGTCACCTTGCATAGGAAGGCCTCATGCTGCCTCTCCACCAGGAGGAGTGAAGAGGTAGGAAAGGGTGTGCACAGATCTGCATGTGCCTGGGCACAGGAAGTTCAGGGTGCGTCCATGTGGACATCCTGGAATTTCTCCAAGAGAAAGGTCACTTGTTGAGACTCGAGACTAAGGGGTCAGGTCCCAGCAGGGGAATAGTGAAACCAACCATAAGCTTGCTGAGAGCTACACAGGGACCCCAACTCATGTGGGGGTCAGGAAGGCTTTGGTGCCAGCTGTATAATTTCTTTCTTTTCCATTTTTTTTTTTTTTTTTGTGTGTGTGCATGCCCACGCACTGGAGATTAAATCTAGGAGCACTTTATCACTGAGCCACATCCCCAGCCCTCTTATTTTATTTTTTATTTTGAGACAAGGTCTTGTTAAATTGCTTAGGGCCTCACTATATTGCTGAGGTTGACCGGGAACTTGAAATTCTCCTGCCTCAGCCTCCTGAGTTGCTGGGATTACAGATGTGAGCCAATGTGTTATCTTTTATTTTTTTATTTTGAGACAGGGACTTCCTAAATAGCCTTGAACTTGGAATTTTTCTGCTTCAATCTCTTCAATCTTTCGAGCTGTTAGCTTATAGGTGTGTGCCCAGCAAGATGCCTAATTTTCAGACCCCATTGCAAAATGAAAATGTGGGGTCATTTAGCTCCAAATTAAGAATTTTGAACTGGGCACAGTGGCATATGCCTATAATCCCATGGCTTCTGAGGCTGAGGCAGGAGGATCCTTGAGTTCAGAGCCAGCTTCAGCAACTTAATGAGGCCCTGTCTCTAAACAAAATACAAAAAGGGATGGGGACAAGGCTCAGCAATTAAGAGCCCCTGGGTTCAATCCCTGGTACCCCAAAAAAAAAAAAAAAAAAAAAAAAAGAATTTTGAGGCAGTGATAACAGAGAATTAAACCAAACATAGGACCTTTTTAGGTACAATGCTCTGTGCAGCAGCACAGATCAAATGCCTGTGAAACTGGCTTCAAACAGCTTTCTTGAAGAAGTGACATGTAAACTTCTGGGCTGGATGAGAGGGAATAGCCTGTGCATGAACCTACAGTGAATGAGGCTCTGGTGTATTTGAGGGTGGAGACCCTCAACCTGGCTGGAGTGGGAAGAGCTACGGCAGGTACTAGTAGGGAAGGGTCCCAGCAGTCTGAGGGAAGGTGAATGGGATGTACAGTCCCCTGGAAGCAGCTTGTCTTGAGAGGAGGTCAGTGAGGTGAATTTTGAGAAGACCAAGGTGAGGGACTAGGAAGTGGGAGCTCTGATGAGGAGGGAGTAGAGATAAGGTGAGGTAGAGGGCTGTGTCTGCCTTCAGACATACTTGGAAAGTGAGGCCCTAGGCTGGGACTAGAGTTGGGGGCCCAGGAAGGAGCAGTGGAGGTTGGGTCAGGATGAGAAGGCCCAGATGGTGGAAGCAAGGGCCGTCATGATGGCTGATAAGGCCTAATTGTTGGGTGCAAGCCAGGAAGGAAGAACTTGAGGCTACCTCAAGTGGCCAAGGGGTCCCCAGTCACAGCATCCTGCTCTGTTGATGGCTCTTCCAGCACCCTCCCCATCTTGATAACTGCTCTGGGCCCTGGAAGGTGGGATCCCAGTGGGCATTGTTTGGCAGAGCTGGGTTCAGCGCAGCTGTGTGGGACCTAGATTCTATGTGTGCAAATAAAAACATGTGGAGTACATACTGAGGTTTGGGGGTTGTCCTACCTTTGTATATGAGTTTTCAGTGTTGATCAGAGTTAGGGGGCTTCCAGATGATAGGCTGAGACAGGGCTAGGATTCTAGCCACAGATGCATGTTGGGGCCTTGGAACTCAGACTAGAAATTCTACTTTGCCTGCCAGCTACACAGGTGGGGCTGTCCCTCCTTCTGGGCCAAGTACCATACTGGGCTCAGCAGGGAAGCTGGACAGGTGGTGCTGATTCCTGGGACTGAGACCTGTGGAAGAAGAGGAAGGGAGAGGCTAGGTCCTGAGTTAGATAGGTCTGAAGAAGGGTTTTATTGTGGGGCATCAGGGGGTTGGGTGTCTGTGTTGCTTGGGAAGCCCCTCATCCAGGAGAGGGCTGGGAATTAACCTTGACCCTAGCAGGACACAGAGGAGCTCAATTTACTGAGCATAGACATTGTGGCCCCTGACCTGGGTGTCACTCAAAAAATACAATAACCCTTGGACAGAAGAGTTATTGTATTCATTTTACAGAGGAAAAACTTGAGACTTAGAGAAACTGTGAGGTTTACCAGAATCATACAGCTGGTAACTGGCAAAGCTGAAACTCCATTCTGTGTCTAAGGGATTCTGAAGTCTAAGTTTGGCCCCACTTCAGGCAGCCATTTTTCCACAAACTGCTATCCCCAGAGGAAGCCTGATGAGGTGTCTTGAGGACAGGCAGGGATTGAGAGGGGTCCTCCAGCTTTTTGTTTCCTTCAGGAATCTTTGACTCTCAAGGAGCCTAACACCCAAGAGTCACTCAGAAGTATTAAAAAAAAAGCAACTCAATCTACAGATGTTTCATGAACGAGAAAGGAAGACGGTTAGAGTCACATGATTTTACGATAAAACTGTCTATAAACCTTAGTCATCTCTCTCTCCTGTGAAGTTCCCAGCATAAGCCTGGCACTGAGGAGTTTTGTAAATAATTGACAAGGGCACGTGGGGAAGCAGCAACACTGCTGCTGTGCCAGGCAAGCAGCTCCCTCCTGTCAGTCCCAAGGGCCACAGGGCCCAGGCCAGCCAGCATCATTGCCCCCTTTTGCAGAACAGCCACCAAGGCCCAAACTGGCATAGTTCCCATGCCTCCTTGCCCTCTGCCCTCTCCATATGTTAGGCTAAATGCCACCCCACTCCTGCCCAAACACACGTCTTTGGGAAAGCCCAGGGCTGTGGAGGAGCAGGGAGGCAGGAGGCAAAGGTTGAGGACAGAGGTGAGTCACATCCAAGCTCTGTCCCTGAGGTGCTCATAGTCTTTGGAGATGGCTGAGTCTATGCTGATGACAGTTCAGTGTGGCCTGTGCCTGGTCATAGGCACACAGTCCCTGAGGAAGAGCCCTGGATTCCCAGGAGGCTTGGAGGCAGGGGAGGGGCATCTCAGGGCACAGGAGCCATGAGGAGGAGAGCATGGGGTTTTCTCAGGGAAGGTCTGGATGGTTCATTGAGGCCAATGGTGCAATATTCATTGTAGCCAGACCATGGAGGGGTGGAGCTTGTTTCCAGTGGAACTGGGATGTTAAACCAGGGGCTAGTGGTCAGATGATGGGACAAAGGGATCGAGAGCACAGCTATCAAGGGGGTTGGAAATGAGAGCTAGCCCAGGGTTGGGGCTTGGGGATAGAAGGGATCTTGGGAACAGATAGGACCAGGGATTGCCTGCTGGAGGTGAGGGCAGAAACAAGAGGCGGGCCCAGGTTTGGGGAAGGGCAGCTTTAGGTCCACACTCCTCCAGGACCTTAGTCCTCAAGCTACGTTGTTGCTACCACCCCTCCCAGAGAGAGGAGGAACTGAGGCTCAAATTTGGAAGGTCATTTAGGACCCCTCAGCAGGATGAGGAAGAGCTGATCCGAGGTCTTCTGAGTGGCAGTGAAAGGGTCAGACAGTACCTGCTTCCCTCATGAAGAGCTGGAAGGGGATGGCAGGTGATTTGCACTTGTCCAGTCACATCTGGAGCTGGAGGAGGGGTGCCCTCAATGTCCCTTTTCTCTGGCAGAACCAAGGAGAGCATGTACCACTCGCTGACGTATGCCACCATCCTGGAGATGCAGGCCATGATGACGTTTGACCCCCAGGACATCCTGCTTGCCGGCAACATGATGAAGGAAGCACAGTTGCTGTGTCAGAGGTTGGGGCTATGGGGAGGCAGGGACTGGGGTTTGAGGTCCCCCTGTTTGCCATCCTGTCCTATCCTAGTGTCTAGAATGCCACTACTAGTGCTGTTGCTTTTGGCTAAGAGGTTTTGTCCTCAAGTGCTGAGAGCCGTCCCTGCCAGCACTGCAGTAAAGCTTTGTCATCTGCTCTAGTTACCAAGCCACTTTCAGGTACCAGTGCTGACTAGGAGAGAAATCTAGCTCTGTCACTTCATAAATCTGACCTTGGCAGGTCCCTCTCTGGACCTAACTTTCCTCATCTACAAAATGGGTGTGATAATATATGATGATGGGTAGTTCTGGAAACTGCATGAGGACATGGGTCACAGGACCTGGTGCATAACTGAATGTGTCCAATCCATATTTGCTGTATAAGTGGGCCAATAGACCCTGAGTGCCTGGGCCAGATGTGGTGACCTAGATTATCAAACTGGGGCAGTTTTGTTGCCTGTACCACCAGGCAGGGACACAGACCCAGAGAGTGATTCAGCATGATTCAGGGGGCTCATAGGGTTTTGAGTGTCTAGCCCACGAAGTGAGAAAGACTCCTGGAGAAGGTAATACCTCAGAAGGCCCTGGAGTGTGACCAGGTGCTGGTCAGGGCAGAGGGAAGCAGGACAGGGATTCAGCCAGAAGACAACAGCAGGACAAAGGGGTAGGAAAGTCCTGAATTTGGGGAATGTCAGGAGTTCAGTATCTGGAGAATCCTATACACCTTGGAATTTTCTGGAGCATAGCAAAGAGGGGCAAAGACCTAGGCTGGTCCTCTCTCTTATCCCCACCTAATAACTGGAGGCCTCTTTTTCCTTTTCAGGCATAGGAGAAAGTCTTCTGTGACAGACTCCTTCAGTAACCTGGTGCACCGCCCCACCATGGACCAATTCACAGAAGGTGTGGCATCTGTGCCCAGCCCAGATGGCCCAGCTCCAGACCTGAGGAGTGAGGGGAGGGGCAGTTCTTTTTCCAGTTACCATGGGGGCAGGGCCCTGGGCCTACATGTGGGGCATGGGTGTGTCAGGCCTGGGACCTTTTCAGGAATGGCCTCTGGTAAGGGTGTGAGGAGACCTGCCCACCCAACAGCATGCCTGGCTGAGAACCTGGACTGAGGAAAGGGAGACTCATGGGGACCAAAGGGTGCTTAGAATGGAGTGTCGATCAGGTGCACTGATGTACTTGCCTTAGTGACACCGTGTGCCCCAGAGGGGAAAGTGGTCTTAGGAATTGACACCCCAGGTTTAGACAGATGGCAGCAGCAGCAGAAGAGTTGATCTGGGCTGTTGTAGACCAGGTGGCATCTTTAGGCCATGACATTGGGTGACAGTAGCCAACCATAAGTTATTTTGGGGCTTTTCAGCACAGGGACAAATGATCTCACCCACCTGAGAGCACTGGTAGGTTTTAGTATCAAACAATGCATGCAGTGGTGCAGGGTGCAGCGGCATCTGCAGTGACACTTGGGGAAGGAGAATGGTCTGTGCCTATATTTGGGGTGTTAGGGCTGGGAGCCAGTCCAAAGACTAGGGAGAGAGATGTGAGCTAACTTTGGACAGGGTGACTGGGTAGAGGTAGGGGAGGTGCTGACACAGCCTCCCTTTGTTTTGGGAAAAGAGGGGGTTTGAGGATTGGCGCCCCCATCTCCTGGCTGCAGTATTTTGTTTTTTCCCCCACAGAGGAAATCCACGCTGAGGTCTGCTATGCAGAGTGCCTGCTGCAGAGAGCGGCGCTGACATTCCTGCAGGTAGGGACCTCTCCTTTTGCTGGGAGGCTGGAAATTTCAGATCAGTTACCATGTCCATGCCAGATGGGTACATAGCACCATGACCCTCCCCTTGTGGTCCAGGTGAGGCCTGAGGCTTAGAGCCCCAGCTCCTGGTCCTGGCCAGCCTCACTGTGGAGGGAATGTGCTCTTCCTCTCCCACCTAGCACAGGTGCTCCCAACCATTCCTGGGGTGTGGCTTCCACCTTTTCATTGCTGCTGCTCCTGTTTATAACCACATGGGGCAACAGGCATTGTCACAGAGCCCTGTCACAAAGCCCACTTTTTTTTTTGTTTTGTTTTGTTTTGTTTTAAAGAGAGAGAGAGAGAATTTTTTAATATTTATTTTTTAGTTTTCGGTGGACATAACATCTTTATTTTATTTTATGTGGTGCTGAGGATCAAACCCAGCGCCCCATACATGCCAGGCGAGCGTGTTACCACTTGAGCCACATCCCCAGCCCACAAAGCCCGTTTTACACTTGATTCATCCAGTCAACACTGGTAGCACCTACAGTGCACCAAGCTTTTGCACACAGCAAAGTATGTCCTTTCTCCATACGTCACACATGTCAGTTTGTTTTTATATATGTTTACATTGTTATTTAATCTTCAACTCAGAAGCCAGTGAAGAGGCAATTTAGAGGAGTCATTTTCTCAGGGTCACAGGATTAGCAAACGGCCTCCTTACCACCCCGTAGGATTCATGAGAACTATCACTGCATTATTTTATTAAAAAGCCTGGCTTATAGTTATAACATATTATCAGGATATTTGGAGGGAAGGGATACACATGGGTGCTGTTTGTTATTCTTAGCTCTTTTTTTTTTTTTTTAATTGTCTTTTGGGACCTTTGGTGATTAGAATTAAATTAATCCTAATCTTTGGTTTAGGACTCACTATAATAATTGCACCATGAAAGGCTTGTTTGTTTGTTTGTTTGTTTATACATACTGAGTAATGAACCCAGGGGTGCTTCACTACTTAGCCACATTCCCAGCCCTTTTTACTTTTTATTTTGAGACAGGGTCTCACTAAATTGCTGAGATTGGCCATAAACTTGTGATCATCCTGCTTTAGCTTCCAGAGTCTCTGGGATTACAGGCACGTACCATCACACTTGGATTATTTTATTTATTATATTACTACAAATAATAAACACCTTCAGCCCCCAAGAACAGCACTGGTGAAAACTCTTCTTGCCGTCTGGGATCCTGCCACCATCCTGGCTTCCCTCCACAGGGAAGCCACTATCTTCATTTTCCTTCATCCCCCACCTGTTGTTAAAAACAGTTTATCAGCTTCCTGTTCATTTCTGAACAGCACATTGTTATGCTTCAGTGTTTATGAACTTCCCAAGGGCTCAGGCTATGTGTTGCTTGCTTTCTTCACTTGTCCTCATGTGGCTGTATGATATTGTCTTGGATGAACATACCCCATTGTGTTTACCCACACTCCTGTTGGGTTGTTTTGGTTCTCAAGCCTGGGCTGGCTCTTAGCATCTCTCCCTTCTGCAGGATGAGAACATGGTGAGCTTCATCAAGGGGGGCATCAAAGTTCGAAACAGCTACCAGACCTACAAGTGAGTGGGGCTTGCCAGCAGGAGGGCTGGGAGGCCTGGGGCCGCGGCATCTACTACCCTGGGCTGCTTTGTAGGAGGCAGAGAGTATTGGCTGGGGGCTGGAAGTTTAGCGTGCTGAGCTCAGGCAGATTTCTGCACCCCCAGTGTCTCAGTGTTCTGAAATAATATCCCCCTGGTTTTCTGGCTGTATCTGTTCCTTTGATCTCCTGAGTGCCTTCTCTGTGGCTGAGCCTATGCTAGGGAAAAATTAGACCCAGATTTCACACAAATATCTTGGTCTAGTGGAGGCAGGGAGACAAACCCAAGAACAGTCATTCGAGGAACAGCAGAATTCATACATATCCATGAAGGCCATGATCCTTTCCCCATGAAGCTTTTCTCAACTCCTTTAGTAGTCAGATTGTACACACACACACACACACACACACACACCCCACCCTTGAGGGCCAGAATCATTTCCATGCTCTGTGGATCCCTGACTTTCAGCTGTGGGCCAGACATAGATTGTGTTTATGAATGAAAGAATGAAGGTACAATCAAGAGCACTTTTACCCAGTATGTCTCCACAGTTCTTTATCTATAATCCATCATCAAATAAAGCTCTGAAAACTCAGTATCCCCCTAAATTTTACATTAAAACTTATTTCCCATGAAAGTGTGAGACTACTTATCTTCACCTTTCCCATGTAGTGTGACTGTTTCCCTGCAGATAAGTGTTGCTCATCAGTGTGACAAGTGTGGCTGGGTTGGAGCACAGGATTCGTCCAAGGAGCCAGACAAGTGCTCTGGCCCCACAGCCTGCCTGTCAGCTGTCAGAATGATGTCTCCAAAACACACCTGGTTAGGTCACCTCTTGCCAACTCCTGAGGCTCCTTCTGCTCTGAGAAGACTCTTGGTCACTATCCAGCCATTCCTGGGAGCTCTTCCGTACCTTCCTTGCCAAATCCTCTCCTCTCCTCTGCCTCAGACATTGGGCCTTCCCCCAGTTCTTCAAATATGCCCAGCTGAGTCCTGCTTCAGGGCCTTTGGATATGATGTTTGATCAGAAACACTCTGTACCAGGCTAGCTCCAACTCACCCCTTAGATTTTCTGCTCAAATGTCACCTCCTAGCTAAAGACTTTCTGATTCCCAGATGAGATTGGGCCCAGGGCTTCCCCTCTGAGGTTCTCTTCACTCTTGCAGTGACTTGATGGAGCTGTCCCATAGAAGATGGGTGCTATGGGGCTGTGCTTGGTCGTTTTGTTCCCTACTGTCTTCTAGTGCCTGGAGCTGAGAAGCCTCAGTGGTGCTTGCCAATCAAAAGCTCATAAGACATTGATAGTCCAGGAAGGAAGCAGACACTTTTTATATATATATATATATTTCTTTTTTTAGAGAGAGAGAGAGAGAGAGAGAGAATTTTTCAATATTTATTTTTTAGTTTTCGGCGGATACAACATCTTTGTTTGTATGTGGTGCTGAGGATCGAACCCGGGCCTCACGCATGCCAGGCGAGCGCGCTACCGCTTGAGCCACATCCCCAGCCCCAAGCACTTTTTTAAAATACTGGGAATTGAACCCAAGGGTGCCAAGTGTGCTTTGTTGCTGAGCTATATCCCTTTTCTTTCTTTCTTCTCTTTCCTCTTCTTTCTTTCTTCTCTTTTCCTTTCTTTCTTTCTTTTTTTTTTTTTGAGACAGGGTCGCTAAATTATTGAGGCTGGCCTTGAACTTGCAATCCTCTTCCTCAGCCTCCCAAGTTGCTGGAATTACAGGCATGTGCCATCATACCTGGCAGCAGGCACATCCTGAGAACCTCTGGCTTAGCCTGGGCTAAGGGATCTTTAGTTGGTGACCAGGAAGAAAAGGTTGGATTCCAACCAAGCAAACTCTTGGAAGATTTCCTGAGGGAGGGGGGTTTCAAGTTAGCCAGTGATTCTCACCTGGTGGTAATTATGTCCCCTGCAGATGTTTGGCAATGTCCCACTAGGGAGAGGATGCTACTGACATCCAGAGGGTGGAGGCTGGAGATGTACTAAACAATGCAAGAGACAGCCCCAACAAAATTAGCTAGCCTACCTAAACTGTCAGATTGAGCAACTCTGTTCTAGTCAGAATGCACAGCATGAACACATGCCTGAAAGACAGGGGCGAGGCATGCTAAGGTCAGTGTGGCTGAAATTCAGGGTGAGGAATGTGTTGTCATGGTGAGAGATGGCTAGAAATTCTTTGAGTATCAGCTCTCTGGATCTCTAGAACTGTGCAAATCCACCACTATGGAGTTAGATCAGGCTAAAGTGTAGTTGACCTTGGGCCCAGCTGGAAGGGACCCCAGCTTCTGCCCCCAGCATGTGACTGAAACAGAGCTTTGCCTGTTTCCACAGGGAGTTGGACAACCTTGTCCAGTCCTCACAGTACTGCAAGGGATCTAGCCACAGGCACTTTGAAGGAGGAGTGAAGCTTGGTGTAGGAGCCTTCAACCTGGTGAGTGGGAGTCACCTCTCCCCATTTCCACAGTGTCTGGGTTCCAGATAAGTCTCCCCTGCATGTCTCTGCCATGTGTGGTCATTATTGAGTGCACCATGCTTGGCTATGTGCCAGGCACCAGGACCCAGAGATAAACCTCACATATCACCAACCTTCAGAGGCTCAGAGCTGGGGCGTGGGTGGACGGTGCTGGACTCGGCTCCAGAGACTCCATCTGTGCATCTGTGTGTCAAATTGGTGGCTCAAAATTTACCATGGGGGAAATCATTATAGCACTAGAACTTGAAAAATCAGTTATATCAGGGCTTTAATGACAGGGAAAGCAACAGGCCTGGAAATAGCTGGTGACCAGCAGAGGACAGAGAGCCTAGTCCTTTTCCAGGAGAGCTGGGGAAGTTTTTCTGGGAGACAGAATAAGCATCTGGCTGGATCTTGAAGGATCCACGGAGTTTGCAGATTGAGAAGGGTATTCCAGGCAGAGGGGACAGTGTGTGCTCAGACAGGGAGACTTGGAAGCACTGCTCTTAGGAGGTGTTGCTGCTCAGGTCCCTGCCACCTAGGACTAGGGACCTTTCCAAAGGCATGTGTGTCAGGGAAGTTAGGGCTCTGCTATCCAGAAGTCTACTCAAAGAGCAGGCCGTGGGGTGGGGTTCCCTGTCCACACTGGGGTGCCCTCATTGTACCCAGCTGTCTCTATTCCTGCAGACATTGTCCATGCTTCCCACTAGGATCCTGCGGCTCCTGGAGTTTGTGGGGTTTTCAGGAAATAAGGTAAACACTTGCCTTTTAGTGCCTTTGTCCTGCTCCTCCCCAGAACTGAAGCTGGGCTTGATAGGATGCAGCTGAGGACCTAGGTGCCAGTCCAGGCTCAGCCCCCCTCAGTGTGTGACCCTGGAGAAAGCCCAGATCTCTGAGTCTGCCTTCACTCCATTCTGGTCCTATGGGGCAGTTGATCCCTCCCTGGCCCCTCACATGGAGGAGAGGCTCTGGGGTGAGGGTGGGTGTGAAGGGCAGCCCTGAGGGACCTGGAGTTCTTTTCCCCTCTGATTCTTCCTCACTTCAAGGCTTTAAGCAAGTCCTTCCCTCCAGGACAATTTTCTGGTGCTCCCACCTCATCTGGGAGATACCCAAGGGAGCCATCCTGGGCTTCAGAACATGAGAAGGAACCAGAGAACTTGAGCACCCAGAAGCCTTACTGAGAGCAGGAACTTGAGTTACCTACCAGCCCCCATTGAGGGCTCTCTGGTGGAGGAGGCTGGTGGTGTGGAAGGAGCACTGGCTTGGAAGTCAGGAGCCTCATGGCCTTCCTGCGACCCTGAGCAAGTCCCTGCCTCCCCTGAGTTACCTCTCAGTGAAACAAGGGATCCCTACGGGCTGGATAAGAGTTGCTCAGAGGTGCACTGTCTCTGGCCCTTCCTGACATCTGCCCTGCCCGTGGATCTCCACGGTATTATTTATATATTACTTTTCTCAAAAGTCACTCAATTTTCACTTGAATTTATTTTAATGAAACCATATTACATGAAGTGTATATTATTTGGCTAGAACATTATTATAAAAAAGAACATTATTATAAAAAAATTACGAGGGCCACACAATCTTATGAAATAGTGACCCCCTAACTCAACCTCAGGCTGCTTCTCTTTGTGAGAGGGAATTTAGGGCAAGAGTTTGACACATGCCAGCATGGGTCTGGAGCTTTCTTCTAGATACTATCAGGACGGAGAGAGCCAAGGAGGGAGATTGTTACCTGAGGCTTGGTGATACTGAATGCCTGTCTTTGGGCCCTCGAAATTTGGGTTGTCAGCCAGGCACAGTGGTGCACAGCTGTAATCCAGCAACTTGGAAGTCTGAGGCAGGAGCATTGTAAGTTCGAGACCAACCTCAGCAATTTAGTGAGGCCCTAGGGACTTAACAAGACCTTGTCTCAAAATGAAAACAAAAGACAGGGCTGGGGATGTGGCTCAGTGGTTAAACGACCCTGGGTTCAATTCCTGGTACCAAAACAAAAAATAAAATAAAAAGAAAATAAAAAAGAAAAAGGATTTTTTTTTTTTTTTTTTGGTTACCATCTGTGGTCCATGACTGGAGGCTTCAAAGGTCCATCCTGTCAGTTTTGCTGATGGCAGGTAGGGTCTCAGGGTGCTGATGAAAGAAAGAGTATGAGAAAGGCCCAGGTAGGATAGGTAACCCTAACCTGCAGCATCCAGCCTAGGCTTTGTCCCAAAGGCAGGGTAGTCATAGAGAGTTTGAGGCAGGTCAGGTTTGTGTTTTAGGAAGGACACAGGAAGGACAATAATGCTGCAGACTACAGACTGAGGGGCAGGGACTACAGGAGGGTCTTGCCTTGCTTCTCCCCAAATTAGGCTCTGGAGGCTTCTCCCCCAGGAAGCCTTCCCAGGCACCCGGACTCGTGGCCCCACCTGTGCCCAGACCCTGTGGTTAGGATTTTCCTTTCACCACTCCTCCTCCCAACACGACCAAGCTGCTTGGCTCTCAGAGCCCACCACAAGGCTGACAGTAGATGCATACAGGGAGGAATGGGAAGGGACTATGGGAGAGGTGGGTGACACCCAAGACCCAGGCAACCCTTTATCCTGGCCTTAGCAGCCGTGTCCCCCACCCTGCCCCCAAGGTGGCTGAGGCACTGAGAACGCAACCCTTTGCTCAGAGTCACACAGCCTGGGGGCAGCTGCTGTGGCCTCCAGGTTTCCAAAACAAGCCTAGTGCTGTCTTGCCCCTGCTTCAGCAGTAGAGACTCCCAGGCCCCTGGCTCTCTCTGGGAACCTCAGTCTGTCCTCCTTTCCCCCAGGACTATGGGCTACTCCAGCTGGAGGAGGGCGCCTCAGGACACAGCTTTCGGGCTGTGCTCTGTGTCATGCTGCTGCTGTGCTACCACACCTTCCTTACCTTCGTGCTTGGTAGGAGCCCTATGTGGGGCCCCGGGTCTAGTGGTCTCCAAGGACCAGAGGTTGCAAACTATGTCCAGGCCTGTGGGAAAGGGGGTGGGTTACTGAAACCAGAAATAACAGAGCCACATTGACTATCCTGTGGCCTAGCCTGCTGGCCACTCAATTCCTTCCAGTGTAACCACATTCCAGCCACAGTTTCCTCATCTGCAAAATTGGCATGATTGTGCCTACCTTGCAGGGAGTGAAGATGCTGTTTCTGTGTTTCTGGACACAAACTTGGCAGATTTTGGCACCTGACTGTTGAGCTCTGTGATGTGCCAGGGTGATATCTGCATTATCTTATTTAATTCTTATGTTGCCTTGAGATAGGAAGAATTATCATCCCTATCTCAGAGAGTGGGAGGTAGAGGCCCTAGGAAGGCCCTGGTAGGCTGCTGGGAAGAATACCAGGAGCCTGTGAAGGTAATGTTTTATGCTCCCCTGGCTACCTCCTCCAGGTACTGGGAATGTCAACATCGAGGAGGCAGAGAAGCTGTTGAAGCCCTACCTGAATCGATACCCCAAGGTGAGCCCACATTCAGCCAAGCCTCCCCAAGCCCATGAGCACACCACGGACCCATACATACCTTATATATGTCATTGCAGGGCGCCATTTTCCTATTCTTTGCTGGGCGGATTGAAGCCATCAAAGGCAACATTGACGCAGTGAGTGTTGGGGGTCTCTTGGGGTCTCCCAGCCCAGCAGGAAGTCAGGCAAACAGAAGCATTCTTATTGGATAGAGCAGACTTGTAGTGGGGCCCCAAGAGAGGACCCACACAAGTGTAGGGTAGGAGATTCACTTCTAACTAACGCAGTCTGGGAAAATGAAGGAGGACATGGTATCTGTACTGTAGGATTTTTTTTCTTTCCATTTTTTTTAATGGTGTGTTAGAGTTGTACATAATGATTTGTTGTGCTGTATGATATTCTAGGTGAGGGGGATGCTTAAGGGAGGTGGAGAGTAGGAAAGGCCATTTGTTCAGAGCATGGTGAGGCTGGACCCTGGTGAGTAGAGTGGTATTGCCAGGGGCTGAGGGGAGCCAGGGAGAGTTAGAGATGGGAAGGGTCACAGTACTGGTAGAGACTCCAGCACTAAGTCAAGGCCCACAGCAGATTCTACAGTGTGGAGTGCTGGGGTTTCTAGCTGGCCCTGGTAGGACAAATATCTCAGGCACAGGTAATCTTATAGAGGCTACTGATAGACATTATTTTATCACTGTCATGTTAATTCCTTCCACTTCCTGTTATCCCCTCCAGTGTAGCTCTGTCCTACCTTTTCATTTTGTGACTGAAATCTAGAGTCCCAAAGAGGGGCAGTAATGGGCCCAAGGACATATAAGACTTAGGTGGGTAGAACCAGGACAGAAAGAAGATCTCCTGGCCCCACCCAAGCCTGGCACAGGGCTGGACCACCATGCACTGGAGGAGGTCAGGTCTGCTGTGGAGGTGGAGGTCTCAAAGGGTGCAGAGGGTGGGGCAGGACACACCAGGCTGACGCAGAGGTGTCCACAGGCCATCCGGCGGTTTGAGGAGTGCTGCGAAGCCCAGCAGCACTGGAAGCAGTTTCACCACATGTGCTACTGGGAGCTGATGTGGTGCTTCACCTACAAGGGCCAGTGGAAAATGTCCTATTTCTATGCCGACCTGCTCAGCAAGGAGAACTCCTGGTCCAAGGTGGGTTGACTTCCCGTGTCAGGGTACTGGGATGCTCAGGCTGACCCAGACTGGCCATGAGTCCCTAGACCAAAAGCTAACCCCCTGGCTGAACAGATGTGCCAGATGGAATCTAAACAGGACCATACCTTCTAGTGGGACCCAGAGTTTGAAGGTACTAATACCATGAGGAATAGAGAAGCTTGGTTTTTTGTTTTTTTTTTTCTGGTGCTAGGAATTGAACTCAGAGCTTTGCATATGCCAAGTTTGCATTCTGCCACTGAGCTACATTCCCAGAATTATGTCAGTCAAGATTTTTGGTCACAAGGAATAGAAACATGGCTCACATGTCTAGGCAAGTGCTGTCCAATAGAACTGCCTGGCTCTTTCCATTTCCTTCACATCACAACCAATGGAAAAGTTGCCATCTCCATTGAGCACACGGCAGACTCTGAGGCTGACTTTCCTGGCCCACTTAGCTGTTGGTGACAAACCCTGGATTTGAGTCTCTGAGACTCAGGGGCCTCTGCTCTTCCCTCACTGCTCTAGTCCTCCCAGGGAGGCTGGCTTGCCCTGAGACCACTCTGTTGTTGGGGGCTTTCTTGGGCCCAGCCCCTGTGTGCCCACCACACCCATGCCTCATCACCTCCCACTCCGAGTAGAACTAAGCCTCGGGAACCTTTTTGAACTAAAAGTGACTGTGGAAGCCTTCCTGTGCAGTGAGGTGGCAGGTGGGTTCACCCACTTGGGGGAGACGGGGCGTGGGGCATCTACACAGCTGCTTTGAGGAGCAGTAGGAGGGCCAAGTCTCCCAGGTGTCAGGACATCTCTGGCTGTGACAACCAGCTCAGTCCCCAGCTTACTGATTTTTTGGGGGGTCTGTAAGTCCCTATCTATCTATAATACTGTCAGGGGGTTTCCTATAGAAAATGGGGGTTGTAGCACCCTGAGTCCTGGGGCTTATCCATTCCTAATCTTTAGAATGTGGCCACCACAGTGTCAATCAATGTCCTACTCTAGGGATTTGGCCTGTGACCATTGTCATATGTGTCACCTCCTCTACTCAGATTTCTCTCTGCTTGGACCCTTCAAAGGCAACCCTGTGAAGATCTTTGAGTTTCTCCTGTGCTTAGCCTAGGGATTGAGATGGTCAGAAATTTGGTAGTGACATCTATGCACTTAGTAATATAAAGGGGGATGAGAGCAGCTCTGAGGCAGCCCAGAGGACTAGGAAGGCCTCAGGAAGAGGAGCTTTCTGAGCTGAGCCTCGGAGGAGGAGTTAGTGTGGTGGAGTGGAGGAAGTAAGAGGGACAGCAAGAGCAAAGGCTTGGGCCAAGAGGTTCTGTGTTATCAGGACGGGGGCATTGAGGGGTGTGGGGTGTGAGTGCAGGGACACTAGAGAGTCCTTCCTCCTCTGAGCCACTTGCTATAAGCTTTTTTTAAAAAAAGAAATTATTTTTTTTAGTTTTTTGGTGGACATAATATCTTTATTTTACTTTATGTGGTGCTGAGGATCGAACCCAGTGCCTTATGAATGCTAGACGAGCACTATACCACTGAGCCCAACCCCAGCCAATGATATGTAAGCTTCTTGAAGACAATTACTTTCTGCCTTGCACAGACCCTGTACTGTAATCCAGCAAGGTAAATGTTTGTGGAATCAAAGAGCAAACCGTCAGGTACCTTGGGGAGAAGGGACTCCCAACAGGGGAGGTGGCTGCTATGTTCTACAACATCCCTGGATAACTTGAATGTGTACAACTCTAGGTCACCAAATCCATTCTAGCTCCTGGTAGCATAGTGAGGGCGAGCTGTCTGGGGTGAGTAGAGAAGGCTCTTAGGAGAATGAGACCGACAGAGGAGAGTGGCATACTGGGCAGAGGAACAGTGCAGGCAAAGACCTGGGTGGGTAAGTAGTAATGGAGAAGAAATGGCAGCAGATAAGCCAGAAAAGGAGTTTGGGGCAGGTGGTGAAGGTCTCCAGTGACTTTTGGGGCTTTATGGTAACATCAGGGGTAAGGACAACCCTTGAATGCTAGTGGTTTACAGATTTGTGCATTCTGGGCACCCCCAAGTGCCAGGTCCTGTTCTAGGACAGGAATACAAGAGTGAATAAAGCAAAGACCCTGCTCAAGGCTAACATCCTAGTTGATGTATATACAACTACATATATAGATGTATAATACATCATTATGTTGATCCCCTTCTAATGTATGGGTAGTCAGGGATGCGTGTCAGGGAAGAAACTGGAATGTGTTGAAGGGGCAGGCTTTTCTGTTACTTCAGACAGAGGAGCCAGGAGCTGTAGTGCACGCCTGTAATTCTAGTGGCTCTGGAGGCTGAAGCAGGAGGATGGCGAGTTCAAAGCCAGCGTAAGCAACAGTGAGGCGCTAAGCAACTCAATGAGACCCTGTCTCTAAATAAAATACAAAATAGGGCTGGGGATGTGGCTAGTGGTTGAGTTGGCCCTGGGTTCAGTTCCTGATACTGATACCCACCCCCTCAAAAGAAAGGACCTTCAAACAGAGCGAGCTGTGGATGCAGTAGGCTGCAGATAAGGCCTGGTTGGAAAACAGGGAAACACACTATTCTGGGAATAGCTCAAGGCCTGTGGCAGGAGTGTGTGAGTGAGGGGAGATGGTAGGAGATGAAGTAGGAGAGTGGGGAAAACTGAATCTTATAGTCCATGGTGTGGGTAATGGCTTGCAGGGGAGTAGGAATGGGAGCAGGGAGCACAGGAGACCATGTGGACTAGGAGTACAGCCTGCAGCGGGGAGAGCGTGGGGGGGCTGGTGCGGTGACTGAGGGGTGTCTGTGGGAGCAGGGCCTGTGAGATTCAAGGCTGGACCGGAGGTAAAGTCGCTGGGAACTGGGCGGGGCAAAGGGACAGAGCTAGAGTGCGCTGGGGAACAGGTTTCCACAAGGGGGAACTTCCCATCAGCTTTTTGACGTTGTGAAGGGTTGACTGAGGCGCGGGCTCAGCGTGGCTGCCAGATGGAAGGCTGCTTTCTGCCTCCTCCAGAGATCAGACTCCAGGATGTCCTGCTCCTATTTCTTTCTTGGCTACTGGTAGGTGTTTTCCTTGGCATCAGCCCCAGGAGCCATGAGCTGTGGTTCAAGGATGGGCCACTTGAGGGCAGCACGCAGCTGGGCAGCACGGAGCCAGGCAGCACCCAACCGGGCGCCTCTCTCATAGACTTCCGGGGGAGGGCGTGCGCAGGCGCGCAGGGATCCAGTTCCGGACTCGGCTGCCACCGGTCTGTATGGCACAGTCCCACCCCCAGTGCTTTGTTTGGGCCACTCTTTGTTGGCTGGAAGGCCCCTTCTTGTGCCTCTGTGAATCTTCAATTCCTTGAATGACCTTCAAGAGTCCATTCCTCAGTCGCTGCATCCTAGAAGCCCTGATGCTCTCGCTGTCTTTGTCTCCATCCCAGCTACTAGTTGCTTGGTCCTTCTCTCCACTGCTTCAGGATGGAGGGGATGACTGCTTTGACATAAGATCCTCCAGGATTTAACTCCCAATTCAATTCCTAAAGTTACTTCAGCTTCCTCACTGTCACTTTCTCCCCAGGGGCTTCGGGAGAATGTTGAGCCACAGTGAGATCTGAATGAGGATTTTGTGCCATTCTGGAACAGTGACTGGCAGGAGGGTTACTCACATTTGTCTCTTGATGTCTCACAGGCCACCTACATCTACATGAAGGCCGCTTACCTTAGCATGTTTGGGAAGGAGGACTACAAGCCATTTGGGGATGATGAAGTGGAGCTATTTAGGTAGGTCCTGCCATCCCACTGTAGACAGACCAACCAGGCTCCTTTCATAGCTGATGAGGGTAGCAGAAAGGGGCCTGGTGAGGTGGCCATCTCCTCCAGCTCTGGGCTTCCTGTCCAGAGGTGTTCACAGCTTGTCATCTCCTGTCACCCACTATGACGCTGCTGCTGCTGCTGGTCAGAACCCTTTGAATGCCCAGGTTTCCTTTCATAAGTGGTTCTGTAGACTTCATCTACCACTCAGCCTCTTCCATCTGGTCAGTAAAACAGAGGTGGACACTGAGACCTACAGAGGGGCAGGTCCTCCTTCAGCTGAGTTAGCCTGATGCACTCCAGAAGCACAGTACAGAGCCCACCCCACAAATGAGGACCAAACCAACAAGGTTAAATCCAGCCTGTGCCTTTTTTTTTTTCCCCCTGTGGTACGAGGGATTGGACTTGAGAGTGCTCTACTACTGAGCTACATCCCCAGCCCTCTTTATTTTTGAGAACAGGATCTCACTAAGTTGCGCGGGCTGGCCTCAAACTTGCAATCCTCCTGCCTCAGGATCCTAAGCCTCCTGTCTCAGATTCCTAAGTGGCTGGGATTACAGGTGTGTGCCACCATGCCTAGCTCAGCCAGTGCCATTTCTTAGCAGTGTCACCTTGGACAGTTTCAGCATCATAAATCTTGCAGGGTTATTGTGTGACAACTAGATAATATATTTAAAGTGCCTGGCCTAGGACCTGGAACCTAGTGAGCAGTCTGCCAAGTGGTGCTGTTTTCATTCTTATCTGTACCACCTGTTTGCCTCCGTAGGCAAAAAGGTTGTTAAGGGAAAGCTCCTTTAGCTGTGGCAGGCTAAAGAAGGGAGTCTAGACTCTTCCTAGGGTCATGGTGAGGTTGGCTGAACCCATTTTGCAGACTTGGAAGTGGGTATAATATGAACTTCCTGGACTACTACTGTCACATACAGCATGTATCGCTTATGGAGTGCCTGCTACTATAGCAAACTCCATATCCCTGTCCCATAGAACTCTTCCAGAAGGCCTGTGAGGGTAGGTATCATTAATACTATAGAGATGAGAAAACTGAGGCTCAGAGAGGTTCCTTCCAGCATGCAAGGCATTTGGGGTGGCCTCACTCCTATGTCCAGCTGTTTCTGGAACCTAAATGTCTCAGGCCTGAGGTTGAGGTCATGGCCATACCAAGTGACCATGGCAGAAACTGGAGGGTAGGAGAGCTGGTGGGTGAAGATTCAGATATGGAGGTGTGCTTAGCTGCATACTGCATATTATTCTGCCCTTGGAAACACCTGAGGAGGCTAAAGCTCGAGAGACTGGAATTAATTAAGGCTTTGAGCAGTTTGGTCTAGGTAGGTCCTACCCTTTTACTGGATGTTGGTCTCCCCTGTGAAACTAGAATTAGATTTCCATTGGGTCCTCCCAGGAAATGGAGCCTGGGAGTAGAAGAGCAATATTAGGATAACACGGGGCAAGCCTAGTAGCATTTGGGTATATTTTTACCTTAACCAGCCACAAACCCTTTGACTAGCCAAAGGAAGTAGCCAGGTGATGAGATAGGGCCTATGAAATAAGACTATAGCCAAAGGCTATTTCAACCTGGAAGGCTCTTAGAGTCACTCTTTTCATACAGATGGAAAAACAGGTCCAGAGAGAGGGACCAAGTAGAGGCTGGGTAGCCTGGGGACCCTCAGTGCTTTCTTGCTTTTTCTCATTTCTTCCCCACCCTCCTTGTCTCTTTCTCAGAGCTGTGCCAGGCCTCAAGCTCAAGATTGCTGGGAAATCTCTACCCACAGAGAAGTTTGCCATCCGGAAGTCCAGGCGCTACCTCTCCCCGAACCCTATCTCATTGCCAATCCCTGCTCTGGTGGGTAGGAAGGTCTGGCTTGATCCTGCCCTTGGGTTTGGGATTGTGAAAATTAGATGAGAGCCACTGCCTGTGGGAAGTACATGAGGAAACTTTCTTGTCTCTGAGCCTGGAGAGGGTTTCACAGTTCACCTGGGATTGAGGGTAGGAACAGAGATGAACTGACCTGGCCCTGAACCTGAGAAAAGTGCTGGTCTTGGAGCATGGGGAGGAGATACTTCAGGGCAGAAAGAGCAGTTCTTAGGCCACAGCCTGGTCCCTAGGCAGAGGCATCAACCTGACTGTCCTCTGTTCCCAGACTATTCCAGTTCTGTCACATGATGATAATAATTGTTGCTCATGCTGGTGCCCCCTTCACTAAACTCATCTTTTTTGAGGGCTGGAGTCTCCAGCCCATGTCTTATTTAACTTTGAACAAAAAGATGAACTTACTTGTCCAGTTTGCTCAGCTAGTAAATTGGAGTCAGAATTTGAATTCAGCAGCATGGCTTCAGAACCTGTATTCTGAGCCACTGTTATAAAGCTAATTCAATGCCTGATTTGAGCTGGCATCAGATAAACTTCCCCTTAGCTAAAAATCATATTGTTATTCAACTAGTAAGGCAGTTAGAAAAGTAGGAACCCTGATTTAGAGACCCGAAGCCAGCTCCACTACTCACTAATGCATACCTTAGATAGAATTCCTCTTCAATATAAACCTGATAATATGTGTCTTGTCTATTTCCACAGTTAAACACTTTGTAACTTGAAAAGCTCAATATTTATAAAGAATTTTATTTAGAGCCTGAATATTTCTAAATGTTAAAAAATTTTACAATTAAAAATATATAGTAAAGCTGTTATTATCAAATGGAGGAAAGGATTATTGTAGGAAGGGCAGAAGATGCAACTTTACTGAAAAGTTAGGGCAGAATTTTCCCAAACTGTAATCTGCAAAACACTATTTATGCAGAAAATAGTTTCAGTGATTAAATACATTGGGAAAGTGAGCCTAAACAAAGTTGATACGTTGTAGACTTTCTTGGAGATTGTTTATGCTGATCTAAATGATAGGTTTCCCAGAAGAAGCTTAAAGATATGTATGATTTTTTTCCCCTTATTTGGGCACAAAACCCCCCTCTTTTTTAATGGGATATTGGCTAACTTGGGACAATAGAACAATTTGAGAAATACTGGTCTAAATTCAAATTCCCTTCCTAGAATATAATAACTGCAACAGTATCTTTCTAGAACTTTATACAAATTACATTCAAATACTTGGTTTGATCATTTAGGAAATGCTAATCTAAGCTAACAGTTACTTGAATGCAAATTTAATATCCTGAACTTTCTGGAAGTCAAGGCAAAACAACAACAACAACAAAATGGAATCAGGATATATTTTATAGTCTTCATGATAGTAATGCAATTCTAAAGGAAATGGAATGTGAGTTGCCATTATTGAGCTCATTGGGGAGGACAGGAGAAAAGATGACAGTATTAAATTCTATTATCCCAAAGTACTTGAATAAATTATGGCTCCTCCAACATAAGGAGTCCCTGCTGGATGGAAAAGAGGATTTCTTGTTGGCTAGGACATAGCCTGGTCTTTAGAAATGCCAAGTTTGGACAGAGGTTGGAAGAAGACATAACAGTACCCAGGGAAGCCATAGAAAAGTAGATGAAACATATTGGTAGTTATGAGCAGAATAGTGAGGATATTGAATCCTCTGCCCCACTGCCAGTGATAGGGCCTGTTGCATGTTAGGCAAGCGCTCTACCACTGAGCTGTTGTACCCCCTTCCCCAACATTGGGCCATCTTAAATTCCTGACTGGGGTTAAGGTGAGATCTCAATAATATGTGATGAAGTTCCCTCCATACCACTCTCAAGCCCACAACTTTACAGGCTGGGCTGAAACCTGGTTGAGAAATTAGAAGGGATTGTGAGATCCTCTGATCTGAGCTTTCATTTTATAGATGGAAAAACTAAGTCCCCATTTAGGGCAGAAATGTAGGACTGACTTGCCCTATCCCCTGCCCTCAGGAAATGATGTACATCTGGAATGGCTATGCTGTGATTGGGAAGCAGCCGGAACTCACAGATGGGATGCTTGAGATTATTACCAATGCTGAAGAGATGCTGGCAAAGGGCCCAGGTGACTACACTCAGGCCCTTGAACCTGCCAGGCTAGGGCAGGTCTTTACAGTTGAAGATTCCCTCAGCCAAAAATGCTTTTCCTCGCTTCTCTATTCTGGTAACTGTCCTTTTTTCTTTCTAGACTGACCTTAAATGTCAGCTCCTCCAAGTAGCTATCCTTTGTCCCCTTGTCAAGGCCTCTCCTCTAGGCTTCCACAGCCCCTGGGCTTCCTTCTTTCATGCCTGATTCTCTGTATTGTCAGTCTCAGTATCTTTTTTTCCTTCTCAGATGTGAACTCCCCTCCCCCTAGGACAGGGACTGTCTGATTCACTCTTATCCTGGGACCTACAGAGTAGGAGCTCCCCAAGTAATGAAGCAGAAATGACTAAGCCTATATCTTCTTCCCTTACACCCCTGTTCTCAGAGAATGAGTACTCAGCAGATGATCAGTGCTTGGTGAAACTGTTGAAAGGCCTGTGTCTGAAATACCTAGGCCGTATCGAGGAGGCTGAGGAGAATTTCAGGAGCATCTCTGCCAAGTAAGTACCTCTGGCTGCTCCTGCTGGGCCTAGGCCTCCTGGGAAGAATTTTGGGGGCCTCCTCCATCCTCATGTAGCTGATAGCAGCCAACCCCATTCACCCATGTGTACTACTGTCTACTGTGCTGGGTACAGAGAATTCAGACCTAGACCTCCAGGCTCACCAAATCATACAGCCATGTTTCCAGTGAACAGTGCCCTGGTAAAGTTTGTAATTCAGCAGCATGGGAAGCAACATGTTAGAGATGGATATCTATGGATAGCCCAGCCTAGGGCTATGCTGGAGGGAAGCAGAGGATGCCTGGAGGAGGGATCTAAACCTAACTGGAAATGCTAGAAAAGGCTTTCCAGTGCTGATTATTTAAATTGGGAAGTTTATCAGGCAGAGAAAGTAAGGGAGAAAGTAGGTACAGCCTGTGCAAATGCCTGGACACAGGATAAACACCTGAGATTGGGGTAACAGTGGTGAGATCCTTTGCTGCATAAGTGAAGCTATAGAGAGAAAAGGGTATAACATGAAATAAAGAAGGCTGCATGTTCTTTTGCATAAGGCTAAATTATCCTGTAGAGGAGAGCCAGGAAGGATACTGGACAAGGCAGATTTGTGTTTTAAAAGTATGACTCAGGGGCAGCATAGAACATGGGTCAGAGCCAGGAGACTTCCCAGTTTAATAAACCATTCAGCCTGGAGTATGCAGTTGGTATTGAGGCAGGGGATAGGCTAAGTATAGACAGGACACATAGATTGTCAGGAGCCTTAGGGTATAGAACTAGAAGGCTCCCCTGTGGACTCTAACCTTTCTAAGGTTAGGTAGTGGCAACTTTCCCAAATTGGAATGCAGGTCAGGAAATCCTCATATGAAGTTCTTGGGAAGCTACAGAGGAGGACCCGAAGGACACCTCAAGGGCAAAAATTTGTAAGCCATGCCTTCTTCTGTTCTGCAGTGAAAAGAAGATTAAATATGACCATTATTTGATCCCAAATGCCCTATTGGAACTGGCCCTGCTGTTTATGGAGCAAGGCAGAAATGAAGAGGCCATCAAACTCCTGGAGTCAGCCAAGTAAGGCTTGAGTCACCTCAAGGCAGGGGGAAAGGAGCAGGGGGAAAGGAGCCCTCAGGAAGCAGTGAGGGAGGCTTCTTGGGGAGGGCACACAGTCCAGAGGCCAATCATGTATCCCTGGGTACCCAGCTCTGCACTATCATAGGAAAACTACTTCCTCAACTTACAAACGAGTAATTGGAATCCCAGAGGAAGTGGGCTACCAAGGACTGGCGTGAGGACCCAGGTCTCCTGCCTTCTAGTCCAGGGATATATCTCCTGAAACCACCCCTTCATGTTTAGGGACCCAACAGGACCAAGAACTGTTCCAAAGGGCATGATACCAGGGTGAGGGGGCACACACCCTCTGGGTATTCCTTCCCTTGGCTAGGACTCCACACTCATATGGATGAGTCAGGGATTTGAGTCTCTAAAACATAACAGGGGAGAAGCTCAAATAGAAAAAAGAAAAAAGACCTCCCAGAGCAGCTTCATGTATCTAATTTTCTGCTCACTTCCAGGCAAAACTACAAGAATTATTCCATGGAGTCAAGGACGCATTTTCGAATCCAGGCAGCCACACTCCAAGCCAAGTCTTCCCTAGAGAATGGCACCAGATCCATAGTCTCATCATTGTCCTTGTAGCTTTGTATAGCATTCCTGGGCTGCAAGATGAACAGAGACAGCTGGACAGAGCTCCTGGAAACATTTCAAGATTCCCTCCCCCTACCCTGCCCTGCCTTTGGGGTCCACCGGTGCTCCAGTGGGATGGCACAGCAAGAGTATCCATGCAGAAGCAAAGCTGGCATTTTCACTAGTGTGGCCACAGGCCTTTGCCAAGGGCAGAGCAGATGGAGCCCTCTGCCTGCCCTATCACACATACGGGTACTTGTTTTTCACTGTGATGTTTAAAGAGAATGTATGAACAGTTTACATTTTCCTTAGAAATACAATGATGGGATTATAGTTGGCTTTAAAAACAAAAACCAACCACCTGTAAACCTTTGTTTTCACCCACACTGATGTGGCAGTAAATCTCTTTATAAGATGCCAAAGGCCAAACTGCTTTTTAAGCCTCAGCAAAGACCTTCCTTTCAGAGGACCTAAAGAATATCCAGAGGGTCTGTGACTGAATTTGAGGTTCCTGGAGGTAGGGCACAAATGTCACACACAGACACCTACTCTCATACTTCATATCCCCCCACTTATTAACTGTCCAACTTAAAAATCAAGCAGGTGTTGTTAGGGAGATGAAGTTTGAGCCCATCTGTAGAAAAATCAGTTTCCACCAGTAGGGAACAGGGATGCCAAGGCCCAGCAGAGGCACCTTGTAACCTTTGTGCGCCAAAACCAGGAACTTTGTGGGAAGTGAGGGAGGTGGTTTTCAGAAACCAGTCTGCATCCTTGCTATATGCCAAACTAAAACCACTGGGAATAATGAAATGAAAATATGTACTTCACTCCAAGGTATGTTTATTTACAGTCAGGTATGTTTATTTACATTCTATTTCTTAGAAATAGAATGATTATTCTTGGCCTGCTGTATTATGTTTTAGATTTTTCAGTGAAGAGATATTTAAGTAATAAAATTTATACACTTGAAGAGGTCATGCAACATCTATTTCAATAAAATACGTGTTGCTTGAATTCTTGGGCAGGGCAGAAAGTTTTGATTAGAAGCAACATGGCCCATGTCAACATTTTTTTAATAAGTTACCAACATTTAAAAAAAGAGAAGATTTTGCAAATGAATCTGGTTTCGGCCTCAACATTGAGCCTCAATTCCCACAAGAGGACAATCAGCTGGAGTTAAGTAGAGACTACTTTAAACACCACTTCTACCTTTCTGGCCCCTAACAGCATTTGAATTTGTAAGCTCTGGGACTGTTAAGTGAGAACTCAAGTTCGGTTACCAACAGTTTTACCGTTCACATTCTAATGTCAGTACATTTCAACATAACTATTTTTTTGAAAAGGAAATCATGTTAATAGTAAAAATATTCATCTGTAAAGAAGTGACTCCCCAGATGCATGAATGCAATTTCTATAAGAATCACAGCCATCTTTTTCAAATTTTCTAGAATTGCTGTTTAGCAAACAGCTGAACATCTGCCAGGGGTTGGGTTAATACTGATATACAATCAACCCTAACCAATACTGAAAGGAATAACTGGTTTTAGCTAAAACACATTCTTACCAGAAAAAAAAAAAAACAAAAAACTCTTCATCCAATAACATCTTTTGCACTCTCAAAAGTGCTGTCAGAGTATAAACGCTGTGAAAAAAATATGCTGTCCAAGAGAGCCAGTCCTTTGCAAGCTCGCTCTTCAAAGCCTGGATGCTGGGAGATCAACCTGTTTTTAGGCTGTTGGACAGGACAAAGTGAGAGGGGTGATTCCTTGATGAGGGTGGTGGACTTTTTTGGTTTCCCTACATATTAGAAGGTTGCCTATGGATACACCAAAGCAGCACTGGTCACAGTATCCTGACAAATTATTTGCAAAATGCAGTTTAAAACAAAATAGGGGGACTGGGATTGTGGCTCAGTGGTAGCTGCCTAACATGTGAGGCACTAGGTTCAATTCTCGGCACCTTATATAAATGAATAAAATAAAGATCCCCAAAGAATTTAAAAAATAAATAGGGCTGGAGGTTGTAGCTCCGTGAAAGAGCACTGGCCAAGCATATGTGAAACCTTGGGTTTGATCCCCAGCACCACAAAAAAAAGAAAGAAAGAAAGAAAGAAATCTCTCCTTGAATTAAGAAGGAAATTATAAAACAAAAACAATTTTTTTCAACATTCCTTTCAGCTGTTTTTTGCTTTAAATTTTTATGGGAGGATTGTTTCCTTTGCCAATATTTGTTACTACTGATTTCCTGTTGGGCTTCATTAATTGGCCTGTGTCACTTTTACCTGTTACCCTGGTTGCAAGCTGATAATCAGTGGGGTTTTACCTCCTCTGTAGCTTCTGAGATAGTCTCCCCTAAAACATCCATGTGAAACAGAGTGAAAACACTTGAGTCTAACAACATATCCAGGGGTCTCTGAAGGTGAAAATCGTGTCATGGGCTTCTTGATATCTCCTTTGAGTCATTTTTGGTCATTAAATCTCTTAATACTGCTGATCTTTCTAAAAGCACATCTGCCCTGCAGAGGCTGCTGATTAGTTTTGGCCTGGAAATTAGAAGATCTAAATTCTAGTCTTAACTTTGCTATTGACAAGGTGACCTTGGAAAAGCCACAGACTCTTTCAAAAATGGCAATTTATATTAGAGTAAGGCTCTGATTCCAACTCAGGGCAAGTCTGTTTCTTAGTTTTCATCTGCAAATAGAGGGACTAGATACACCTCCATATTTTTCTGCTTGTCTTTACAAGCAGTTCAACCAGAAACAAAAGACTCCCTTAAACAGGAGTAGGATGAGGGAGTAGGAGTAGGAGTAGGAGGAGTAGGAGTAGGAGTAGGAGGAGCTCCACAATAGCCAGGACTCCAGAGAACAAGTAATCTTCATTTAGAAAAGGTCTAAATCTTGTGCCACACAGATGAACTCAGTTTTCAGGGAAGTAGCAACTGTGTAACAGGATCTGAACAGGCCCTTGAAAGTATACCTTGGCCTCTCAACTGGTCACAAAGGCCCTCCTGCACCCTGGCAGGGTGGCTTGGCAGTGTGATGGTCTCTATCAGCTCTCCCACGTGTTGGCAGGTTTCCCTATTTCCTTATCTACTGAGTCAAATGGGAGTGTTTCCAAGACAGTTATCGTCATTCACAGCAAAAGCCGCAACCTGACATCAAAGCTAGGTTTTTAAAAGGCCAACATCAACCCAAGACTTGGCTGTGGTCCAGGTGGGAGATTCCAGCCTGAGAAGAGTAGAACTAGGAGGTTTTCAGAAAGCAACAGCCTGTGGATTATTAGACCATTTAAGAAAGAAACTAAATCCACTTTTCCCTAGAATTATTCCCAAGTAAATTTAAGAAGATAGGAAGCCAACAATCTTAGCTTGTTGCTTTCAAGTATACCAGTTGTGGCTCTTAAGTATTTTATGTAACTACCCTATCAAGCAGGGACTATTGTTGCCATTTTATAGAATGAGAAAACCGAGACACAACTTACCTAAGATCATGTAGCAGAGAAGATTCAAATTCAGGTAGCTGAACTCAAGAGCCCATACTTTGCTAAATTACTGGTCAAGTTGTAAAATTCACTTCACAGCTGGTCTCCCCAATGTACACTGAATCTTGGGCTTATGCCAAAGATGGAGGAGGTACTGGCTAATAACCACTGGAAATCCTTGGTTGGAACATATGGAATATGTTTGTGTCACCTGGTTCCCCTAGGCTATTTGGCATTTTGAGGTAGGAATGTGAATAATCAGAACAAAAACAAAAGGAAGAAACAAAAAAGTAATATGTACTCATAAAATCACTGAGGGATGATAGAGAAAAGGGCATGATCTAATTCCCACTTGGTAGGTAGAGTTCAGTCAATAATTCCAGAGATGGTAAATGAAGCCTGCAAAGATGCAGTCTCAGAGGCCTGAACTGAGGCTTAAGGGGGGAGCAAACTATATTGTAGAAGAGGACTGCTATCAGACTAGAAGTTGGAACATCAAGACAGTGGGATATGTACAAAGCTAATCAGTAACTTTTAAACACTTATGAGTGCTTGGCTGGTCAAAACCATCATATCTGTGGGCCAAGTGATTCATGGGCCATATTTTTATTTTCCTTCTTTTCAGTGCTGAGAATTTAAACCAGGGCCTCATTCATGCTAGGCAAATGCTCTACATACTGAGCAACACCCTAGCCCTGTGAACCAGAATTCTGTCACTCCTGGGCTAGAGTTGATTTACTGCAGTTATCTCTGGAAAAGGTGGTAAGCAGACCCACACAATGAGAAAGGTTGGCTTACTAGAAATACTCAACCTTTAGACTATGGAGCAGTGGATAAAAGCCGACTGTATTTAAACTTACTTGAACTTCTTTACCCCATGGAGAATCAGTTTATTTTTACATAAAATAGGGCTTTAATGTCAACTGCTTCATAAGGTTGCATTAGATAAAGTTCATGTAAATAAATCTAGCATAATAAGGCTCCTGATAAGCATTTAAGTATACTGGTCTACACATGCTATGGTGGGTCTGACCTGTGGGGTGACCAAATTAGGGGCTATAGTGCTCCCATTAAGGTTTTTCCGTCTCTTGTCTTTGCTTCTGTATTAGGCGTATTCTCTTGGTTTCTTTGGGTGGCAGTTTTCCTAACTCTTGCATAAAAAATGCCAGATAAGGATAATTAGCGTGGCCTGGCTCAAATGTCCACCTTTTGGGCAAGTAGCTCTTAACTAAGCAGTATTAACATTATATGGGGTCTTGTTAGAAATAAATTCTCAAGCTGGGTACAGAGGTGCACAATTGTAATACCAGTGGCTCAGGAGGCTGAGGCAGGAAGATCATGAGTTCAAGGCCAGCCTCAGCAATTTAGTGAGGCCCTAAGCAACTCAATGAGACCCTATCTTTAAATAAAATATAAAAATGGCTAGATGTGGCTCAGTGGTTAAGCACCTCTGGGTTCCATCACCAGTACAAAAAAAAAAAAAAAAAAAAAGAAGAAATTCTCTGACCCCAACAGGCCTCTGATCTGTAGGGTTAAGACCCAGTAATTTGAGTTTTAACAAATCCTCCAAATGAATACACTCAAGTTCCTGAGAATGAAAGGGAGTCCTATCTTGGTTATATGTTCAGTGGAGGTTACTTCTAAACACGGGATACTAAACAAAAACATTAAAATCCATTCTTACATAAAATTAAAAATGTCCCTTTTTTCATTAATTGATATACAGGAACTATGATCTGCCACATTCCCAAGTAAAGAGGAGGATGAGGCCAGGTGGGTACAGTTTGAGGTATTGGTAAGAGATGGGGCCTATCAGAAAGCTGCCTGCTTAAAGAGAGAATTGTCTTTGACATTCTCCTTGCCACATCAAAACTCTTCAAGAATTTGCTATTTTCCAATGAGAACATTGTTGGGATGGTAGGTCCCACTCCATTAGAAATGCTCTGATTGCTTAGGACCTCTCTTTTCCCCATTTTCTTTCCCCTAGTTTAATAAAAACCATGTGACAACATACCATCCTGCTTTTTTTAAAAAAAAATTTAGTTGTAGATGGACAATACCTTTAATTTATTTTTATGTGGCGCTGAGACTTGAACCCAGTGCCTCATATGTGCGAGGCAAGCACTCTGCCACTGAGCCACAATCCCAACCCACTATCTTGCTTTTGTGGAGCTTATTCTGATAGGGAAGACATATAGGTACTTAAAGAATTAAGCCATGGAGTAAAATAATGGAATATATTTGGCTCCAAGGGCTAAGAAGCCAGCAATCTGAACAATGTTGAGAGGAGCTACAGAGCAGAAACTATACTGCAAAAAGATGAAACAGGTAAGAGGCATGGCATTTTTAGAAGACACTAAAAGATGATCCATGAAACCAGTGGTAGAGTCCTATGAAATAAAGAGATGCAGAAAGCCAACTCATCCCAGTTAAGGAGTTGAGTTTACTTAAAACAGGAAACTATTAAAATTTTAAACTGAGGAATGACATCTTCTAATCTATTAAAGTTATTTTACTTCCCATGTGCTTTTATAAGGTTAAACATGGATTAAACCTTTAGAACCAATTATTTCTGACTTTTCTAAATTGCTAACAAAAATACCTTATTTTCCCTTCACCTGTTACTGGAATTAGGAGGGGAAAAAAGGGAATGCTTTCAACAGGCTAAGTGATCATCACTTACATGAGTTGGTATTTCATATTCTTAGCTCTTCCCAGGAAATCAGAAGACCAATTGATCAAAAGCCATAGCCATGAACATCATTTCTTATTTCAACAGCATATTCAAAGTCATTAATTCAAGGTTTAAGAGAGAGTTATAAGAGTAGGACTGGCAATAACAGCCCATCTGAAAATGACTTGCTAGAATAGCACCTATCTCACAACCAGAAAGACCTATGAATTATTTTCCTTCATGTCATTACAGATAATCAGTATGACAAAGGTCATAAGGACCAAATGCTGCACTGTAATACTGTAGTTTATAATCTGTTTACTGAGTTTGGCCACACTCATGGATAGAAGATCATTATTTGGCACTGCTTCAAAACTGAAGGATTAGCTCTACTCCTGGAATCAGCAGAATGTAGCCTGCTCCTGCACTCAGTACTGAAAACCAACCTCTTTCTGACAGCATAGACTAGGGTTCCCAGTTCACATAATGCTTTTGAGTCCTAACTGACTGCATCAACTACTATATGGTAGGCTTTTTATTGATTTATTTTGGCATGGCCAACCAAATCTTCTCACAAGAATCCATTACTATGCCCAGATTTTTAGGGTAAGTCCTTAGTTAATGCAAATTTAACTTACTTTCCTCAATGCCAGGAAATCTGGAGCCTATAAGCATGGTTTTAAAAGGGTTCAAAAGCATACAGTGCTGCTACTCTACTGATCACATTAGGCATTTTAGATGCATAATATGCTCTCCCTCATTCATACTAAGAAAACAAAACCTTCTGTGGAAAGTACCCCAAAATAGCAACCTCCCAGTAAAAAAATAGTAAATTTTCTCAAGAGACAAATTTAATGAAAAATTCCCTCCCAATTCTGCATTTCCTAATTGAAGTATTGTGACATGTTGTTTTTTGCATTTAAAAGGATAAGGTTATTGTTTTTTCCTGGTTAGGCTTTTCATACCATTTCAAAATGACTTGGCAGGGGCAGCCAAGACACAAGGGGCAGACACTTCACCACTGAGCTATATCCCCAGACCTTTTTAAAATTCTCAGACAGGGTCTAAGTTGCTGTGGCTGGCCTTAAACTTGCCATCTGTGTGCCTCAGCCTCCTAAATCACTGGGATTAAGGTATGCACCACCATACCTGGCTCAAATCCCGCATCTAAATAAATTCCCCTATTGGGCTTTAGAAGCTTTAATGCTATAGAGTTTTAATGCTATACTGTTTCAAAGTATATGATTAAATGATATTAAATGCCAAACAATAAAATATTTCTCAAAGGTATATATACCTAAACATTTTAGTGATCAAATTTAAAATTTATACATGATCCCCCCTTTTTTTGGGGGGGATATCTTGGGAGATATTCTCAGTAATCAACTCTAACTGTAGCCCTTCACAGCTGTATTATAACTTTATTTAACAACTCAGTAAAAGCCAAAATTGATGGATTTTAACATGGTATGTGGAGAACAAAGTCAAAGAATACAAAGTGCCCCAAAAATCATTCTGTTCAATACCGGTACCTTCAATATTACCAAACTTCTGTGAAAGAAGCCTTATAATAAAGAAAGACTAAAATCAACATGGAAACTGATTTAAAAAAAAAAGTTCATTTAGCAATTCTGACAATCTAGAAAAGAAGGTCTGACTATAATACTGGATAACATATACATCATGTTTTAAGTAGAAAACACAAGAACAAAAAGTAATTATCACTGAAAATATTGCACAACTTCAGCTGTTTCCTCCAAATTTACTTTATATAATCAGATGGATATAAATTAATGAACAAAAATTTAAGCAAGATACATTAACAATTTAACAGAACCCGATAATCTAATTTCTTCCAATTTTTCTCAAATTCATTTGAGTGTTTCCATCATGGTGCTCATAAGGAAATCAAACAACATATGGCTACTACAGATGAATGTCAAATTAAGTATTTATGACATACTAAATTCTTCTATAATACAATTATGAAGAATCTTTAAGGAACTTATGTTTTGTATGTAGAAAAGTGTTAAGAGTCAAACATTCAACTCAACAAAAATAAGAAATATTTCTGATTCCTCTGTTAGATGTAGACTGCTTCTCCTTTTGCTAATGAATGTTTTTTTAGCTGTAATATCACTGAGCTGAACAAATAAATCACCTTGAGTACATAAGGAAAAATAAACACATGCTAAATGGATAAACTACATCTTTACTAGATCATCTCTACCTCTAATACTTCAGAAGCTTAGAGATTTAGAGTATTCTTACATTAACTGCAAGAAAAATTAAAGGAGAAATTCCTTTTGAGATCACAACTATGAAGTCATGTGGTTATAAAATTCTGCATTTGTGTGCAAAACATGAATCACATTTACCTTTATTCTCCCTACTTAAGTCTTGTCAATCACCTAGCAGGACTTAACAGATACCTTTCAAAGAAACAGAGACTGAGATGTGTTTATATAACTTCAATAACCTCATCACTATAGTAATGAGAGATGCAGTATCCTTTTGCTATGGTTCAAGACAACAGGGAAGGAGAGATCACAAGAAAGCGAAATCAAAATTATTACAACTGAGAAACTACTTCTCATTAAGTTTTACCATGGTGCCACCTTCATTTTTACATAAGCATGGTGGCATAATTCAAGCTCAATAAATCGGAAATCTTAATATTTAAAATTTACCTTGACTTTCATTTATCACCATATTAACAACCAAAAGAATTAGATAAAACACATAGGAAAGGGTAATATTAAACCCACCTTGCTGAGTTGATTTATTGACACATTAACTCATTTTTATATAGAAAAGGGATAGTGCATCTCAGTTTGCTTACAAGCTAGGAGATCACTTAAAATTCTGCATTTCCTAACTGCAAACAGAATATAGCACTTACAACAGGTTATAAATAAACTGGTTTTCAAGCATAGAGCCAGCCCCAACGATAATACACTATTTAAAAAGACCTAAGGCAATGAATTCCATTTCCAATGGAAAAAAAGAACTGTGCAAACAAGCTTAAAACTACTTTTTTTGTGCCAGTGTTATAAAATGTAGCTTTTAATAAAACCTTGACCCAAATGCCATTAACTTCAGAAAAAAATTTGGTGGAGAGAAGAATGTTATTTCATTTAGGAAAAATAACCACTATCTTTTTTCCTAATCTTCAACACACACAATTTAAACATATACAGTTGCTTTAACACTTTACACAATTCCTATGTACTGGAGCAATAACAAGGTCTAAATACAATTATATTCTTAAACACTGGGTCAAGGCTTTACATAAAAATACCATCCTACTTTCCCCCCCTAAGTTTCTAAAATATCACATACTTTCCTCAACATCTGCAGCCATCCAGGAATTTTTAGGAAACTTTTTGTGCATGATCTTAATTCCTAATCCCTGGCTCTTTGGGCTCAGTGACGAAAGATCAAAACCACCAAAAATGATGGTTCACTTGAAGTCAGACGAGAGACCCTGGCTCAATTAGTCTCATAGGATGAGAGCAGTGCTGCATCAACTGGCTCCATGCAGGAGGGGCACGTGAAGGATCTCATCAACCAGTCATCTATACAGTCCAGGTGATAGATGTGCATGCACGGCAGAAATCGAATTGGGTCCCCATAAACAAAGTCCATCATACAGATCACACACCTGTGGATGTGAGAGTAAAGTATTTTTAGGTGAGTGGCCTACTCAGAACACTCTTTAAAGTCCCATAACAAAGACAATGTTAATACAAACAACACATCAGAATGGTTTGCCTGTCACCTCATTACCAAAGCATGCAAACTGAATACATCCATAGTGATGTATTCAATGTTGATAAATGTTGACACATTCACATTATCTTATTTTAATTTCCTGGGAATTTGCTGGGCCTTCATCACAATCAGCAGAGCAAAGAGAAATGGACCTCAGAATCAGGTTCACTGATGTGCTTGTAAAACAGCTACATATTACAGGATACATCTATGAAGAAATTTTATTAAAATTTGCATTTTAATAACTACATATGAAAACATAACCACTGATTTAATCCTACCTACTGGGCTGCTGTTTTAAACCTATATTAACCCAGTTTCGAGTTCACTACACTTTTCTGAGGTTCAAGAAAGCAAACCAATTCTACAGTGTTTTAGAAGTCAATATCTACACAGACTATATTGTAAGTACTAGAACTAAATGTTGCTATAGCTAAAACAGCCTAACATTAACTAACACAGTAAATTAGATTATGTCTGTGTTAGTGAAGCCTATCTCAATTTAAAAGGAAAATGAATGTCCTCATTAAAGATTCTCAGATATCAATGATGAGCCCTGGGGACAAAAATTCTCAATAAGCAAAATTTTACCTACAACTCATTAAGCATAATGAATTATTTCACAAGAAATAAATTTCTCTCATATCACTATAAAGCCTTAACAATTTTAATGACTTCATGTTATTGATGTATTCCTGTATTATAATTTACTTAAATATACCTCTACTCTTGAACAATTAGGCAGCTAATAAGACTGCAGTGAATATTTAGTGCATAAAGCTCTGGCATGGGGGGAGTGAAGTATACATTTTGGGACAGATTCCTAGGAATATTGTACATAACTCTTTCTCAGAGGTTATCAGTCCTTGAAATACTGCCAAACTACTTTTCAAAAACCTGTTGAGAGGCCACCAGCAATGTTCACTTTCATATAGGTGAATTAACTACCAAAGTCATTCAAATAGACAAGCAGCATATAATGGTCTGAATCCACATAATTTCTTAGCTTTTTGTTTTTTACAAAATTCTTCCTTATTGTTACTCTGAACATCTTATTGCATTAACTGAGGTGTTCTAAAATCATAAATATCACAGACTTCCAAAGTACATGAGAAAAAGCAAATTTTCAAAAAGTTAATCTCAGAAAACAGACCTCTGAAATGTGTTTATTAATTAAAACTTACTCCCGGATCTTTTTTTCGGATCCATCTCTTCCAGGGTCATAAACTCCTTTAGGCAGATGCTGTATAAGGCCTATTCTTTGAGCTATCCTAATTTGTTCCTCTTCAGTCAGCTGAGTTGCTAGCCGAGTCTGGCTAGGTGTTGGATGATAAACTGGAACTGGAACTTGTTCCTAAATATTAAAAAAGGAATTAAAGATTAAAAACCTTATTTTATTACAGTTCTGTTTTCTTTGTTTTTGTTTGGTTTGGGAGAAGGGGGCACCCAGCTCTGCCTTAACTTTAGCTTCTACAATAAAGCATAACAAAAAATTCATGTTTAGATATCAGACCTAGTTGATTTTTTTTAGTTGTAGTTGGACACAATAACTATTTTAATTATTTTTATGTGGTGCTGAGGATCAAACTCAGGGCCTCACACGTGCTAGGCAAGCACTCTACCGCGGAGCCACAACCCCAGCCCTCAGACGTAGTTTTAAAGGAAAGTCTTACTGAAAAACTAGCATAAAATTAATAGAAGTTATTTTTCCATGAAGTCCAATATATCAAGATATATTCATTTCTGATATACCAATAGATAATATAAATAGACCTGCCATGTGATCAAGCAGTGGAACTGTACTCAGTTAAGTCACATTCTGTACGCTGCAACGGAGTTGTGGTCACAGTATTAACAATATTTGTGTTAAAACTGGCCATCCCAGAATTACTTTTTTCTTTTCTTTCCACAGATAAAATAACCTTAAAATGCATCTACTGTTTGAAAGACTGGGTATTGTTGCAATAAAATCTGCAAATTTCACTGTGCAGTCTACACAATCAAAAAGTGTGATCCTTTGTCAGACTGGAGGAGTTCCTAGAAAGGGGGACCTCAACTCAGGGCAAGTGAGGTCCTTGTTATAAGTGACTGAAAAGAATTTCAGTAGGCACAAGGCAGAGGCACATATTTAGGAAAGTAGGTAAACATTCAGAGGAGAATGTGGGCTCTCAAGAGAGAGATGTCTTTTGGATAAGGTAACAGGCATTCAAGGGAGAATGCTGGCCATTTAAACAAAGGAGAATACAAGCCATCTTGAGTGAAAAGTTTTTGGAGTAAATCAAGGAACACGCATTCGAGGAAAAAGTGTGGGCCACCTCCAGAAGGAAAACAGCAGTTCTTTGATGTAGTATGTTAATATTTACAGAGGGTCAGGTGCTAGGGACTGGATTAGAGGTTGAATCAGTAAGGATTTACGTAATTTCCCATCAGTTTTCCTTGCACATATGTTGCCTGCATCATTTTACTGTGTGTGTGTGTGTGTGTGTGTGTGTGTGCGCGCGCGTGTTACCCAGGGGTGTTTTACTACTCGGCTACATCCGGAAGCCCGATTTTTTTTTCCAGACAGTCTTCCTAAACTGCCCAGGCTGGCCTCAAGCTTGCAATCCTCCTTCCTCAGCCTCCTGAGTCAATGGGATTACTGGCTTGCACTACCACACCCAGCTGCATTGTTACTTTTGTAAGCAAGGGCATGGGCTACGGATGTACCTCAGTGAATGTTGCTCAAGGAATGTGTGTCATGATTATTTAAATCTCATGATTATTTCCAGTATTCCAGGATTTCATGGACATTTTCCCCAAGCAAGTATATCTTTGTCTTCCCATTTCCTATTTCATCTTTAGATATTAAATCATAAATATGGTATGGGCACCCTGTTCTTAATCACCTTGAAGACTAGCCAAAATCTTCAATGCAGAAAAATTCCATAGTGTAGAGTCAAACAGAATGTCTCTATTCTGTCACCTATGTGCTATATATGTTATTTAATGTCTTTGAGCTTCAGTCTCTCCATCTTTAAAATACTAGGGTCACTATAAGAATCCAACGGTGTGATGTTTTGTTTTGCTTCGATACTGGGTATTCAATCCAGAATTGCTTTACCACTGAGCTACATTTCCTGTCATTACTATTTCATTGTGAGACAGGGTCTTGCTAAAATACTAAGGTATACTAGGTGTACACTGTTACCCCTGGTTAAATGGGAATTAAGTGTTATCCTAGGCATTGGGCCAAATACATAAGTTCAGTCAATAAGTATTATTACAGCTCTGCCTTAGTGCAGAGCATTTAACAACTGACTTTTGCACTGGACTAGAGGAAAAGTAAAATTAAAAAAAAAAAAAAAATATATATATATATATATATATATATTTTTTAGTCATTGATGGATCTTTATTTTATTTATTTATATTCAGTGCTGAGAATGGAACCCAGTGACTCACACATGGTAGGCAAGCACTTTGCCACTAAGCCACAACCCAGTCCAAAGTAAAACTTTTAAATGGGAATTTTAGAAATCATCTAAGACCAACTCTCCCACTTTATTAGTTAAAGGATTTGGATTTGGATTTTGTTCATTTACATTACTTTGAAAAAATATACTGAAACCAGGTGTGGAGGTAAAGACCTGTAACCTTAGCTACCAAGGAGGCTGAGGTGAAGAATCCCAAGTTTGAGTCCGGCCTGGGCAAATTAAATGAGACCATATCTCAAAATGGAAAAAAAAATTTTTATATATATACACATACATACATACATATATAGGTGCGGTGGCACAGCACACACCTACAATCCCACTGGCTTGGGAGGCTGAGATATTTGAGGATCACAAGTTCAAAGCCAGCCTTAGCAAAAGCTAGGTGCTAAGCAACTCAGTGATATCCTGTCTCTAAATAAAACAAGAAAGGGCTAGAGATGTGGCTCAAGGCCTCTGAGTTCAATCCTTAGTTAAAAAAAAAAGAGGGGGAGGTGGTGGTGGGATGCTCTTGTCAATCCCCATTAGCTCAAAAAATAAAGATTTGGATTGGGGGATGATTCTTCCCATTCCATAACTGATGGTTCACTGTGCCCAAACTCTTTATGTAAACTACGATTTTTGCCAAAAACCTGATTTCCTTCTGATTCTGGAATATGGTATATGCTAGGCAAGTGTCTATTTTAATCCCTTGGGTATGAATCACCAATAAGCTTCCCTAGACGATAACCCTTCACACGTTTCCACATGTTGGAGGAATTAAGTTTTCTGTATAACTCCACCAGGAAAGGACTTTTGGAAGCTGATGCTTTATTTCTTCCGAACTTTGCCCTATGCACCTTTCCCCTTTACTGATTTTGCTTTGTATTCTTTTGCTATAAAGCTGTGAGTAGGATTACATGCTGATTTTTGAGTCTTATCATCAAGCCTGAAAATTGTCTTAAGGATTCCCAATGCCAATGACTATGATTTGTTCCTACTTCATTTCCTTGGCTACTGTCATTGCCAGCTAAAAACAAATGAAAACTAAAAATTTTGAATAGAATATACTCCAGGGCCTAAGTATAGAGCTGATGATAAAAGGTATAAAAACATACTTTTCAAATGATGTTCACAGTGATAGCAACGGTGCCTGCATTGATGCCCATGTTTTCAAATGATAGTATTAGATATGCTCCCTTGCAAAAACAAAATACAAACAAAATCCCAGGATGCTTTGAATTCTCTTTTTCTTGGTAGTTCTGGGGTTTGAACCCAGTACCTCAAACATACTAGGCAAGTGTTCCATCACTGAACTATACCATCAGCCCTCACATACTTTGACAACAGTGGTGATCCAGCATCGACTTTTCTCAAAGTTAATAAGGACTAATATTTTGAACATTTATTATTTAGTGTAAGGAAAAAGTACTTTCAAGAGAATCAATTAGCTATCTGCCTCTATCTTGAGGGGGTAGAGGGTGTTGAATAAGATCCTATGTGCATCCTTTTTTAATCCTGTCATGGTCTTCACCTAACACTATGGCCTTGTTGACAGTTGAAATGGTATGATTCATAAATTTATACATTTCTAGGGCTGGGGATATAGCTCAGTTGGTAGAGTGCTTGCCTCACATGCACAAGGACCTGGTTCAACCCCAGCAGCCCCCCACCCCACCCCGGCAAATTACATTTTGAGTCTAGATCTCCCTTTTAAACTCTAGGTTCTACCTGATAGTTCCAATCCAATGACTCAAGGGTACCTCAAACTCAACATGTCCATAAACAAATTCCCCTTAAAAAATCTGATCCTCTTTTAGGCTTCTCTATCTCAGTAAATGGCATGATCCTGTCTTTCTATTTTTGTAAGATAAAGACATCCTTGACACCTCCTCCTTCTTCCTCACCCTCTCATATTAAGTATGTCACCAGGTTGTGGTGAACTTATTTTCTACATAAATAGACAATCTGTTATTTTCTTTCCATTTCTATTGCCAACATAGACATGGTGCCTAGTGTAAGCTCTCATTTCTTCCCTAGTATGCAGTATTAGCTAGCAAACCCTCAATTTGTTTTCTATATAGAAGTTAGAGCAATTTTTTTGGGGGGTGGGGGTACTGGGGATTGAACTCAGGGGTACTCAACCACTTAGTCACATCCCCAGCCCTATTTTATTTAGAGACAGGGTCTCACTGAATTGCTTAGCACCTAGCTTTTGCTAAGGCTGACTCTGAACTCAAGATCCTCCTGCCTTAGCGCCCTGAGGCACTGGGATGCACTGTGCACTGGGTAGAGTAATTCTTTAAGCCTGCATTCAAATCATTGCTTTTTAGTCTTACTGGCTTTCTCTCAGATTCTTGAAAGAGACACAGTCTCATCAGAATGACAATCAATAATATAAAACAATGAATGCTGTCAAGGATGTGTGGGGGGGAGGTACACTCATACATTGCTGGTGGGACTGCAAATTAGTACAACCACTATGGAAAGCAGATGATTTAAAAAACGCCATTTTGAAAACACCATTTTGAATAGCAATTATCAAGAATATAAGTTTTACAATAAATGTTGCAAGGATATGGGGAAAGTGTACACTCATACATGGTTGGGACTGCAAACTCATGCACCACTCTGGAAAACAATATGGAAATTTCTAAGAAAACTTGGAATGGAAACACCACTTGACCCAGTCATCCCATTCCTAGGTTTATACCCAAAGGACTCAAAATCAGCATACTATAGTGTCAATGTTTACAGCAGCTCAATTCACAGTAGCTAAACTATGGAACCAACCTGGGTGCCCCTCAACACATTAATTCACAATAAGTGTGTGTGTGTGTGTGTGTGAGAGAGAGAGAGAGAGAGTGTGTGTGTGTGTGTGTGTGTAAGGGGAGAAAGAGGTATTCTGGACTAGACAGAGGGGAGTGAAGGGAAGGGAGGGGGCATGGGGTTAGGAATGGTAGTAGAATGAATCAGATATTATTCCCCTATGTGCATATATGATTACATGACCTGTAACTCTACATGTATAACCAGACAAATGAGAAGTTATATTCCATTTATGTATGATGTGTCAAAATGCACTGTACTGTCATGTATAATTAATTAGAACAAAAATATATTTAAAAAGCTAGAAAACAAAAATAAAAAACAGAAACAAAATAACCAGTCTCCTCTGTACGCTGACACACAACCCTTTCCCCAAATATGAACTTAGTGATTTTAACCACCAGTGGAAAATAACATTTAGCAATTAATCATGTCCAATGTATAGAAAGAATTATGAATCAACTTATGAAGATCTATCTAAATCACCAAAGTACCAAATTGTTAATATAAACACTGGTCTTCAAGAGAGTATTTGATTAAAGCAGAGAACACCAGTTAGAAAAAGGCCAAAAAGTACCTGGGAATTGGCAATTCTTGAATGAAAGCTCCTTGGATTTATATTACAGCAAGAATAATCGTCTCTGTGGCTATGAATACAAACCATCACTGTGTTTGGGCTAAAAAAGCAATTTAACTGTGATTCCCTTCCCTAACCCATACTAGAGACCGAACCCAGGGCACTCTATACCAATGAGCTATATATATCCTGCTAACTGCCTGCCTGCCAATCAACTGATCAATCAATCATCAAGGCAGGGTCTTCTTGAATTTCTGGTCTCAAATTTAGTGATCTTCATGACTCAGCCTCGAGTCACTGGAATTACAAGATTGTGCTACCTTACCCAGCTCTATCTGTTTACCAATGCACAGTACCTGGCACATAGTTAGGACTAAAACATTACTGGATAGCTGAATGATCTATATCAAATCACTAGTGTTCCTATAATCTATGTCATATAACACTTAACTTTTTTAAAAAACTGCTGATATAATACGAAAAAATTGCTAATGATTTGATAAATCACAATAAAAAAGGTAAATTTGATATGAATTACAACAGGGCTTCTCCAAGTGACAACACCTGGCTTGCTATTTTTCAAATTTCTACCTACCCATCCCAATAGGTCCAAACCAAACTATACCTCTCTATACTTCCATATTATTTTCAAATCCAGAATTTCTACTAGGTTAATAGCAGAGAAGGACTGTGTAAATACAAGCATTTCATGGAATTTCAACACTGGCATGTAAACAAGTATGTGACTTTAGGCATGTTACTTAATACCTCTGAACAAGGTGCAGTGGCAAAAGCCTGAAATCCCAACGACTCATGAACTGAGTCAGAAGAGTTTGTGGCTGGCCTCAGCAATTTAGCCAGACCCTAAGCAACTTGGTGAGATGCTATCTGGAAATAAAAAAAAAAAAGGTGGGGTGGGGTGGAGTGGGTTTAGGGATGTAGCTCAGTGGGCCTGGGTTCAATCCTAGTACAAAAACAAAAACAAACCTCTGAACCATTTGGGCTCTCCTATAATGATATCACCAGTCATTTAAGTAGATATTTCATTCTTCCTGATTTCCTTTATCCATCATCTACTTAAGTATCTTACAGTCTTATTTATCATGTCCTCAGTGATAGGATACACACAGTTGCTCTTGGACAGGTAGAATTCAGTTGGAAAAGCAAATCTATTACCAATAAATTTAAACAACATTCTCCTTAATGCTTTCTTTAGTTCTCCATATAAGTCTGTATGTAAAAAAATAAAATAAAATAAACAAAAAAATAAAAAAAATAAAAATTCCAAGTGAATTCAAAAAGACACATTTGTCCTATAGAAAAAGAATAATTTAATGTGCACTAAGGAAAAATGCAGCAACATGGAAGAAGGTAGAATATAAAAAGGACAGAGGACTATAAAACATGCAAATACAGGGCAATGGGAAATGACAGGTTCAGACACAGGCAGAATCAAAATATAACAAAGCAGGTCCAACCTTATGAGAAAAATCTCTGAAACATTCCAGTTGTTTGTTAATAAATAAGATAGCATCTACAAAATGAATAGTGTTGCAAGAATATTCTGGGGCCAAATCTTAAGACAAAAACAGATGAAAATGTAAAATGTGACCATCTGAAAGGAATTCCATTAAAAGTTGGATTCAACTTAGGGAATATGATACACTTTCAGAAACTAAAACAATGCAGTGGGGAATTGCCTAAATAATGTGCTGAGACTGGAAATAGTACAAGTCTGGTTTGTGGTGACGGAAAAATAAAGTCACTGCTAAAGAATGCAGCTTGTCACCAAAAGCTGTATCTTTTTATCCAGTAAGAAATAAGAGCCAGCCCTTCTGATTTTTCTCCTTACAGCCTTAAAACTGCTGCTAGCACCACCTCCTCCCCAGCTGCAGTCTCCTGCTAGGCATGTTTTCTCTGAATTTTGCCAAACTTACACTTATGGTCATAAAAAAAGAAAGATTTGGAATAGTTGGTCACAATGTATATTTTAGCTCTGATGTTCTATTAATCTTGCTCATAACAGCAAGAAAACACCCAAATAATAGCATTTAACTATACTTTTTGAACATACACACAGAAACAAAAGTCTGCATCTTATCTAGATACTGAGATATGATATCAACTGAGATATGATATCACTTTATATTTATTAAGAAAGTTGACAGGCGAGCGTGGCCTGAATGTTTGAAAAATTGCTCTGCTTCCAGGGCTGGGATTTGTTTGCTTGTTTTTAAAATGAAATTTACTAGTTGGTTTCTATTAAATACTGAGTATTTCATACATAGGATTGCACAGTGTCCTATTTGGAAGAGAAATGTGTTATCACTAAATGTGTTATCACTAAAGGTTGTGGCAATGCCAATTAAAAGGCAGGTATAATCAAGATTACGGGGAAACAAAATTAAGATAGAATGTAGAACTATGCACATATTAGGAGATACCACAAACAAAAAAACCTTGAAACCCTAGGTAAAACCATGTGAGGGTCTCACAGCAGAGTTAGTCCCCTGATTTCTTGGCAGCTTTTGATTTTTAATTCATATGTATCATTAAAATAAACCATCTCTCTGAGGTATTTTTACCTAATTTTAAAAGTCTCCTAAGCCCCACCTCCACTTTCTTCCCTTTCAATTTCAAATTCAACTACCTTTTCTATCCCACCAAGCAAACTGGTTTTGAAGGGAAATGGCATTTCCTCACTGATTTAAACATGTAAGAGGTCATTGGTTTGAACAAGGCTCTGCATGAGGCCCAAACCAGAAACCAAAATGCAGTCACTCTTGCTGAAATTCTATGCCAGCAAAGCGAAACCAACTTGTTTATCTGATCTTCCCAAAGAGTTAATAGCCAAATCCCCAAGCAGGCTAGTTTTAGTCAGCATGACATGCAAATTCCCTCTGCTTTAACCCTTATAAAAAAGTAGCTATAAGTTATAGGAGGCTAATCATTTTTATCTGTTGTTTCTTTTCTTCCCACCTTACAAACCCACTGCTCTGCTATTGCCTGGTTGGGAGCTCTCATTCTACTTTGTAGAATGGAATCTTCCCCAATCTAAATTTGCAAAAAAGCCAATTCAATATAAATAAAATGGCTACAATTTTGTCTTTTGGCAAAGAATTGTTTGCCATTGTTGCAGATCGCCAGAGTATTTGCAGGCCAAGAGATGATTTCCTGACTTAGCATGAATTTTATTGGAACTACTTTACAACAGTCTCAAAAAATTTTGAAATTTTTCTTTCTTTTTTTTGCTTATTGCAATGCTGGGGTCTGAACTGAAGGCCTCTTGCATGATAAACACAAGATTTACCCTGAGGCCAAAAGCAAAAGACTAAGGCTAACATCACCAATAAAAATTATGTTTTTATTTTTATCTCTCATGTTAAGAATGCTGAAAAATAATTCTTTAGGAGGTATATTTCTTGGATTCTAACATTTTTGAAGGTAAATAGGAAAACTATATAAATACCTACTGGATGTAATGCTAAATAAAAACACATGCACACCATACTAAAATACGTTCCTTGACAGGAAATGGTAACTTAATATACCATCATTTCATTTGGGAGAAAGAGGTTAAACAGACTCCAGACTACTTAATGGGAGAGAAGAGCAAAAGTACAATCAATTGAGCATAGGAAAGAAGATCTGAAGGTATCAAAAAACACTTGGGTAACCCCAGAATTTTGCTATGGAGCACGGCTGTTTACCTTCAAATATAAATCAGACCTTAAATATTTGGATATTTCTATTAATTTTGGTAAACACTGTTGTACCACATAAAGTCTACCTTTATATGATTTATAGGGCGTTTATAGAAGACCCATTTGATTATAAGTCTCATTACTTCAGGTATCATTAAAAATAACTTCATCCCAGGGGCTGTGACTGGCTCAGTGGTAGTGCACTGTATATAAATAAAAGGTCTATCAACAACTTAAAAAAAATACTGAAAACAAACAACTTCATTCCAATGTCCCTTTCCTCTGCTGAACTCCTAGGACTGCCTTTGAGCCAAATCTATCATATTTATTTCCATTTTACAACTACCCCTCTGTCAGATTATAATTATCACTACTGTTTAAGCTCAACTCTCCTAGCTGACCTGCTCTACTGCTAAGTCTATTTCATCTTTAATATAAAGTAGACCTATTCATATTTATAGATTATAAAAATTTATAAATGCCATCCTGGTTTATGGCATTTAAGGAATTTAGGAATTTTGTCTAACAAATAAAAAGCTAAACAAGTTAAAACTCTTAATCGTTTGAAGTGAGATCACACCAAGTGCATGCCTACAATTTCAGAGGCTCCGGAGGCTGAGGGAGGAGGATTGCAGATTGGAGGCCAGGCTCAACAATTTAGAGAGGCTGTAAACAACTTAGTAAGATGCTGTCTCCAAATAAAAAATAAACAGGGCTGGGGATGTGGCTCAGTGATTAAGTGCCCTTGGGTTCAATCCCTGGTACCAAAAAATAGTGAGTGAGGTTACAGGACAAACATTTGCTCCTACAATCAGAGAGAAAGGTGGATATATGGAATCCCACTTACTAGAATAGAAACCCTAGAGACTCAGTGCCAAGGTATAAAAACTAAATAATTGTGTTGATGAATTGTGGAACTCAAATCTTAGGGGAACAATCACACTTGTGAATTTTACCTCCAAGACCTCTTTATCAGGTCCTTGCAATGAAAAAAAATCTCATGATTCCTCTAAGTAGAAAAGGAATGATTTGAAATATGCTAAAGCATTCTGTTTTTTAAATATGGGGGTCTTGCAACTATGTTGCCCACATTAACCTCAAACTCCCAGACTTAAACAATCCTCTTGCCTCAGTCTCCCAAGTAGTGGACTATAAGTAATCAGGGCATTCTGTGCTTACCAAAACTTACCCTCAGGAGAAACACTTGTCAGAGCTAAGTGTCACTCAGAAAAGGGAACTACCAAAATCTAGCTCTTTCGGATTATCTGTCCCATTTGGAAGGAGAGAGATGAAAAGTACTAAGCACTGAAAATTAATACAAAACAAAACAAAAACCCACTCCAATATATACATATTAGGATAGTAAAAATCCAAAAAACTGGAAAGATGTGGAAAAACAGGAACTCACACCGCCGGTAGTAACATAAAATGGTACAGACACTTTGGAACACAATTAGTTTCAAACCAAAAACATTCACACAAATGTTTAAGCAGTCCATCCATCCGTCCATGTGTGTCTCCCCTCTCCCCCCTCTCCCGCTAGGGACTGAACCCAGGGCTTGGTGCATGCTAGGCAAGCACTCTACCACTGAGCTATGTCCCCAGCTTCAGATCTTTAAAATGGGTAAAAAAAAGAATGGGCATGGTGGTGCATTCCCGTAGTGCTAGCTACTCCAGAGGCTAAAGTAGAACTGCTTGAGGCCAAGAGTTAAAGACAACATAAAAGATATAGTTAAGAACCTGCCTAAAAAAAATGTGGATAGCCAGGCGTGGTGGCACACAAATATAATCCCACTGGCTGGAGAGGATGAGGCAGGAGGATTGAGAGTTCAAAACTAGCCTCAGCAATTTAGCAAGGCCCTAAGCAACTCAGTAAAACCCTCTCTAATAAAAATACAAAAAGGGCTGAGGATGTGGCTCAGTGGTTAAGTGCCCCTTGGTTTAATCCCCAGTACAAAAAAAAAAACAAAAAAAGTGGGGATGTAGTTCAGTGGCTGAGCACATACATGGCATGTACAAAGCACTGGATTCAATTCTTAGCACACACTCACACAAGATTTGAACAGACACTTCTCAAAGGAGGAATACAAAGATCCAATTAAGCCCCTGAAGATGTTCAATTTAATTAGCCTTTAGGGAAATACTCATCAAAACCACAATGAAAACTATATCACCTGGGCTGGAGTGCTCAATGATAGAACATTTGTCTAATGTGTGAGGCCCTGGGTTTGAGCCCAAGCACCACCAAAAGAAAAAAGAGGGAGAAAAGCAACACTTCACTGTCATCCACCAAAATGACAAATAATAATTTTTAACAAGTACATGTAGATATCAAAGCCCTCTACATTGCTGTGGCAGATGTAATATGGTCCAAGAGTTGACAGTTTTTCAAAAGGTTAAATGTGGAGTTATTGGGTACAGCAATTCCATAAGTGTATATCTAAGCAATGAAAATATATAACTGCAAGAATACTTGAACACAACTGTTCAATGTAGCACAGCATTCATAAGAGCCAAAAAGCTAGAAATATCCCAAATATCTATCAATTAATGAAATTATTAAGTGGTATATCTACAAAATGGAATATCTGACAAAAAGAATGAAGTCCTGGAATGGTGAAATAATTTAGTAGTAGAGGACTTGCCTAGCATGCATGAGGCCCTGGGTTCCATCTCCAGCAACAGAAGCACATACATACAAAGTCCTACTACATTATAAAATATGTAAAACTTAAAGTTATGCTAAGTCAAAGAATCAGGCATAAATGACCACATATCAGTAGGAGTCCATTTGTGAAATGTCCAAGACAGACAAATCTATAGACAGGAAGTAGATTTGTGGTTCCTTCCAGCTTTGGGGTAGAGGTGGAGAAATGTGGATGGCAATGGATAGTGGATTTTGTTTTTTTATGAGGCCATTCTAAGCTTGACTGGTGATGGCTGCATAACTCTATACAAAAACCCACTGAAGTATACACTCTAAACTGGTGAATTATATGGTATATACCTCAATAAAATTGTTAAAAAAATTAAATGTGACAAACATAGGCAAATTAAGTTGCTTAGCTTCTGTAAGCCTCAGCTATAAAAATACTGCATGATATTATAAATGGTATATAAACATACACTATATACATTATAAGTACTTTATTCCAAGGCAATACAATGAAAATTAGAGATATACTAACTCCCAAAGTAAACAGTAAGAGTCAACAATAGTAATATTCATCTGAAATATGAACTAATCCAAAGAACTTAGTAAGGGATATCCAATTCTTATCAGGACTGATCTACTGACTTAAAAAGAAAAGCTATAATCCAATCAATAGAATTATAGATGTGCTGACAGCCAGTAAGTTTAGAGTAAGGAAA
>NW_026000082.1:14429833-14434842 GCF_001458135.2 Marmota marmota marmota
TAAAAAACTGTATATTAAAAATTATAAATATTTAAAATCAATTAGGTTTCTATTATTACAAAAAACTGTTAAGAAAATCAAGTTCTCAGATCTTATGTACCAAGTAACTCACTGCCCCATCTTCTCATGTTACCCTATAATTAGCTCTAGAATTAAATTCTGTTGACACTCAGTACTCTTAAAGGTGCATACATTCTTTTTTTTTTTAATATTTTTATTAGTTGTTGATGGACCTTTATTTTATTATTTATTCGCTGTGCTGAGAATAGAACCCAGTGTCTCATGCATACTAACTTGGCAAGTGCTCTACCACATTCTTTTTCTTTTTTTTAAAAGAGAGAGAGAGAGAGAATTTTTTAATATTTATTTTTTTTTAGTTCTCGGCGGACACAACATCTTTGTTTGTATGTGATGCTGAGGATCGAACCCGGGTCACACGCATGCCAGGCAAGCACGCTACCGCTTGAGCCACATCCCCAGCCCTCTACCACATTCTTAATGACAATTAAGCAATTTTAATTAAAGGACCAGTGGGAAATCAGACAAAAAAAAAATCTGAAATAATGGTCACAATAAATAACTTTGCTCATGTATAAAAAAACAACTAAGCAAACTGAACTTCACATAACATAAAACCAAATCCAAACACACAAAATATAGCCAAGCACAGTGGGGCACACCTGTAATCCCAACACCTCAGGAAGCTGAGGCAGAAGAATAGTAAATTCAAGGCCAATCTAGGCAATTTACCAAGACCTTGTCTCAAAATAAAAATAAAAATAAAAAGGATTAGGGATGCAGCTTAGCGGTAATGTACCCCTGGGTTCAATCCCCAGGAGCAAAAAGAGAAAAGTTATCTGAAGAATGGTATACAAAGAAGTAAAACAATTCAGACTGAGAAAAATTAAGAGCCTTTCTTAAGATGCCCTGTAATACCAGCTACTCAGGAGGCTGAGGCAGGAGGATCACAAGTTCCAGTTTAAGCAGTTTACTCAGGCCCTGTCTCAAAATTAATAAAAAGCAGTAGGGATATAGCTCAGTAATAAAAGAACCCTGGGTAAAATTCCCAGTACCTAAATAAATAGATAAAATAAAAAAGGGGTTGGGGTGTAGCTCAGTAATTTTTCAATGCTTGCCTTGTATGGCCAAGGCCCTGGGTTTGATTCCCACCACCACCAAAAAAGAAAAGAATTTTATGTTGCAGGTTGGAATTCATGAACTCATGACATTTGAGCTGGACTTTTGAACACTAGGTGGTTAGACTGGGAAATATTAAAGAAGAGCATACTGAGTAAACTGAACAGAAAGAACAGAGGTGAAAGTCAGGAATGCAGAAGGCATATATAGCAAACTGTTAGGTTTGACTGGAATAAATAGGTTACAGGGTTACAAAGAACTGGAAAGGTGTACAGAATCAGATCATAACCCTGAATGCCTAAACAGATCTTCAGTAGTTAGTCATGGAAGAATCATTAAGGATTAAGAAACAATCATCTGAGATTTATCCAGTGTCATGAAATGGAATCAGGAAAGGAAGTGTCAATTAAGTTATTGTTGTAGGAACTGACAAAGTTCTCAATTGTGGCATAGTTCTGAGCTAGTTAATCAAATATTCTGTGGGTGTCTACAATATGTATAGTGCCCTTCCATTCCACCAAGAAATTTTAAAAATTCAATATATCATTCTTATTTTTGAGGAAATTGAACTGGAAAAACAAATATCATTAAGACCAAGAGTTAATTAACAAGATAGTAAATGTCAAGAGAAATGTTAAAACAAAATTGTACTTGACAAATTAAGAGTGAGAAGAATGAAATGTCTAGGGAAGCCTTTATTAACAAAGCTGGAGTTGATCTATACCTCAATGAGAAAGTAGAAGGGAGGGATAAAACTTCACACAAGGGAAAGTTTTTTCTGGTTTGAATCCAGGGACTCAAGCATATTCAGAAAGCTTTCTTTGTACCACTAATCTACACCCCCAGTCCTTAAGAGAACTTTCTAAAAGTTAAACACTTTGTTTAATAAGACTAAGATCAATGAAATAAATTTGGAGGTAACTTCCACAAAAAGGTAAACACAATGCTGATACATTTAAAAAACAAACAAACAAAAAACCCTTCAATTATTTGAATTAGGTATCAGAAAAATGAAGAATTAATATAGACAATTCCAAATACTTTTAAAATAAATAACATCCCAAGATTTTAAGGAGGGAGGTTACTATTCAATGAGTTCTGTATGACAGAAAAAGCTATTTAACAAAAAAGTACCTTGAAGAAAGCATTATTCAGTGACATTTTGAAATATTCAAAGCATTACATTTTTTTGCTTGTGAAGGAAGTTCATTAAGACATAATCTGATAAACTCTTTCCTTTTCTTATAAGTAAGTGGCCAAGCAATTTGAATCCAGGCCTATCTAACTCTAAAACCAGAGATATTCTTGTATTCACTGTTCTATTAATAGCTTATTTTCCTTCTGACTTTTAAACTTCCAAATGTTATTCATTGAAAAGTACAGGGTATGCCAGGTGAGGTGGCATATGCCTATAATCCCAGCTACTGAAGGAGGAAGACAGCAAGTTCAGGGTTGGAATGGGCAACTTAGTAAGACCCTGTCTCAGGATAAAAAAAAAAAAAATAAGGTTGGATGTGGTGGTGCATGCCTATAATCCCAGCTGCTCTGGAAGATCACAAGTTCAAAGCTGGCTCAGAAACTTAGTGAGACCCTGTCTCAAAACAAAAAAAGGGTGGAGGGGTTGGGAGATAATAGCTCAGTGGTAAGTAAAGCACCCTGGAGTTCAATGCCCATTGTTTGAGCAGGGGAATGGGAGGAGTGTAAGGCAGAGAAAAAAGACTGGTAAATCACAAACTATAAATGCCCCTCAATTTACAATGGGGCTAATCCCAATAAACCCAATGAAAGTTGAAAATATTTTAAGTAGAAAATGCATGTAACATATCTAACCTACCTGATGTTATAGCTTTGCAACACAGTATACCTTATAGAGTACTGGTTAAGCTTGCTACCCACTGCCTAGCATCACAATAGAGAATCATAATCATGTATTACTAGCCCGGGGAAAAAAAGCAACTTCAAAATTCAAAGTACAATTTCTATACTGAGTTTGCACCATAATAAAGTTGAGAATTTACCAGGCATGGTGATACAAACTTAAATCCCAGCTACTCAGTACATTGAGTCAGTAGGATTTTCAAGTACAAGGCCAGCATGGGCAATTAAGTGAGACTCTTTATCTTTAACAAAAAGATAAGAGTCAAAAAACTTAAGTCAATTTTTTTTTTCTTTTGGTGCTGGGGATTGAACCCAGGACCTTGTGCGTGTGAGGCAAGCACTCTAACAACCGAGCTATATCCTCAGCCCCAAAATCTTCTTAACTGATGGAAAGTCTACATATAGTTCTTATAAAACATCAAGATGTCAATATTTATATGTACTCAGAAAAACTATAAAGTGATTTGTTGTTCAATGACAACTCTTAGCAAAATGCCTGTCAAACCAGCACATAACAGGGTTCTTGAGTGATAGAGCGATACCTCTAGCTGTTATAGGTTGCCTACTTGATCCCCTTCTCTGATGAACCTCCATTCCCCAGCATTTCATGACTTATTTTCCCTCTTACTACCACTCCAAGACTGCCTTAGATGGGCAGATTTCATTTGTATTATTTCTAAACATTCAGAAATAAAAAAGCTGGGTAAAATGGGTTGCCAAATTTTAATTCTTCCAGTTCAAGAAATGCCTCAGTCACTCCCCCACCCATACTTCAAAGGTAAATATTCAATTACTTTACCATAAAACATCTAGAGGCAATATAGATATGCAAATTAAAAAAATAAAAAAAATTTATCAATAAATTATTTTAAATCAAGTCCAATATTTAATGTTCTTGGCACTTGACTTCTTTAGGAGTGACTAGGAATTGCAGTTTTCCTCTAAAACATTCAACTTGCATTCACTTCATAATACATTTAATCTACTAAAGGTGAATCCATATATTCCTTCAACCAAATTATTGAGTGCCTAATGTGTCAAGCACTACTTAGCAAACATCAACTTTCCAAAAATCTCCTTTCTTCTTAGTGAAAGATGGATAAACATAGTAAGCGTGTGCTTGAAAATGATAAATTCAAGCCTGTCAAGGTGGAGAATACTAAAAACCTCCGCTAGTCAAGAGGCTGAGGCAGGAAGATAGCAAGTTCAAGGCCAGTCTGAACAATTTATCAAGACCCTGTCTCAAAATAAAAAGGGCTGGCAATGGAGCTCAGAGGTAGAGCACTTGCCTGCATGCACAAGGCCCTTGATTCAATCCTAGCACCTCTTCCAGAAGAGCAAAAAACGAAAAACATCTAAGGAACAAACCCTTGAAGGAGAGGAAGTCAATCAACCATGATGATACCTGGGGAGCACTCCAGGCATAGGAGAGAGCAGAGAAAAGGTCCTAGATAAGAACAAGGAGACCAGTGAGACTAGAGGGAAGCCAGCAAGGGGGAAAGCATAGTAGATGTCATAATAAGTATGTGTGGAGATGCAGAATAAATTGTATAGGGTTTATGTGACATTGTAAGAAATTGTTTCATTAAACAGGGATCCATGAAGGATTGAGTGCCATGATTTGATCATTATCATTCTGGCTAATTGTGCTTAGAACAAATTACATATAAGGAAAGCAAGGGTGAGAGCTAGGAGACTACTAAAAGGAACACGGCAAAGAAATACATACTTCCTATAAATGTCGATTGTTAATGGCAAAGGAATTACTTTTCTTTTTCTTTTTTTTGACAGGTGCTATTGATTGAAACTTGAGCAAACACACCCTCGCCCAGGGCTCATTTTTAAGCAAAAATTTTTAAAAATTAAAAAAAAAAAACATACAAAACTGTCATATCCTGCTAATAAGAAATATCTGGAATTTTGCTTTATCAAGTTCTTGGTATATATGTACATTGTACAACATAAACACAAAGTTATCTTAACTATAACTCACG
>NW_026000082.1:14434858-14486604 GCF_001458135.2 Marmota marmota marmota
GGAAGGACACACATGTTCCTCTACCTATAATCAGCTATTCCCTGTTCAAAGTCCTATGCAGCTGAGTCTATTTTTTTAAAGAAACAAGGGGTCAGTGGTAGAGTGCTTGCCTAGTACCTGTGAAGCCCTGGGTTCAATCCTTATGTTACCATGAAAGAAAATAAATAAGCCAATGTTACTGTAGTTCTGTTAATTATTTACTAATTCTTGAAAAAAAAGTTACTTTTGTTAACTAGAAATATTACAAATCACCTTGGATTGGTGCTACTCAAATTATCTAAAATAAATGTTCCTAAACTCTTATTTCTTTCAGGGGGACAATATTCTTCCTAAAAAAAATGTTTCCTTTTATGCTCCTGCTTTTAATATAACTATTTTCATAACTAATACAAAATTCACAATCAATACTAAACTTTACATCAGTTATCTAGGTCATTCACTTCAGGAAAGGACAACCACAAAAACTTCCCACTGTCAAAAATAACACAAACCAAAAAATGCTCATGATCACAAAAAAACCTTCATCATCTAGTGCTTCTGGCAAATACAAATGTGGTTCTCTAAAGTTATCCTTAATATAGCAATCAAAAGGATAAGAGAAAGAGCAACAAGTTAAAGATTCTGAATTGCTAGAAAGGGGCTAGGGAGCATAAATTTTGTAATGAAAATTCATAATTCTAAAAAATTTTGTTTATGAAACTTACATTTGCTGTAGAGTATATATATATGGGGAAGGGATGATGAAATTTAAAAAGTTCACTTGCTTTCATGCAAAGACATTTGGAAAGACATCCAGATACTGCTTGGAATTACAGAGATTACCCCTGTGACAACTTTCAAATCCTAGGTGTATAAGTACAGTAAGTATAATATTGAATGCAAGCTAATTCATTCAACATTTAGGTGTTTTAATGTGCCAGAAATTTCATGAAAACACTGAGATTAGCCACTGAGAACAGGGCTTCTATTCATTTATCCCAGTTACCAAGTACCTACTATAATACAAAGGACACCTGGAAATACAGAGTTCCTAGCCTCATACAGCTTAAACTGGGAACAAGGGGAACACCTCAAGGATGAGACACATATCAAACTAAAGAAAAAGAACATTGAAGTGTTATAGGTACTGCTTATGTAAGTGTAGAGGGTTCACTGGGAGACACATCCGGGAATTCAAAGTGGGAGGGAGAGTAATGTCAGGACTTCAGATATAAAAGCTGAGTCCTTAAAGCTGATTAGATGTTCACCTGGCCAACCTTGGGGGAAGGGCTCCAAGCAGTGAGCAACTGGAGAAAAGGCAGATGTGTGAAAAGCCTGATGTACTTTCTAGGCTTGTAATACAGAATGAAGAGAGAAGCCATTGAGGCTTCTACGTACCACAATTAACACTGGACCTGACTGGTATACATGAAAGAACCCTCAAGGGTTTTATTCAGAAAACAGCATATGTGATCTGGTTTTTCTGGTGTGTTGAGACACCGGGTTACACAGGAATGGGAAAAGAAAACATTAATGATGTCACCACATGAAACAACAAAGGAGACTACCCAGTTAGAAAACTAAACTCCCTTCAGGAAAAAATAAGGACTACTATTCAGGCCCTTCTGGAAACTTTTTATTCAGTATCATTTAAAATGGAAAAAGCAGAGGAAAGGCTTTTAATCTATCAGGGATTACAACATCTGCATATCTATTTTGAGTTTTCAAGAACTCTAGCTCTAATTAATTCCAACACATCTGGGGTTAGTGGTTTTTATACCAATAGCAATGAAACCTGTTCTGGAGAATCTGATAAAAAGGGAGAACCACAAAACAGATGGCATTTCCAGTAAGGCTGAAAGGTTTTCAAAGTTCAAGATAATCAAGTCTTAATAAGCCGGCTCGTTAAAAAGGTGTGTCAGGGGTGGAACAAGAGGAGGACGACTTAAAATTAATATACCCATAAACAACTCTTGATATTGCTGACTAAAATCACCACTTGGAGATCTGTCTCCCAAGCAGAGGGAGAAATGAACACCTACCAGATCCAATTAACAAAGACGCGTGGGGGTGGAAAGAATCGTATTTGAAAATATAAATGAGTGGGGTGGGCGGTTGACCACCTATCCAGTTGGTGGTTGCGATGAGGAAATCATACGATTCAGTCATAAAGGCAGGAAAACAATGTCACACCCAAACTCCACATGCTAAGCACCAGACATTGGCCAAAGGGATATGATCACATACCCTGATCCCTGAACTCAAGGACAGGGAGTACCAGCCCCATACGGTGCCCGAGGGGAGGTGAAGGACCACCCCATTCTGGGGCTGGGAGCAGACACCTTCAGACCCAGCCTTAACGGGGTCAACACCCGCCAGGCTAGGCCTCGCCAAGGCCAGACATCCCTAAGCCCCCTCCATCTCGGCCAGCGCAGCCTCTCTTCTCACCCACCCCCAACACACACCCTCCCCTACCTGATATGGCGGCGGCGGCTCCTGATCCGGCTCCGTCCCCTCGCCAAAGCTAGCCCGGTCGGACTGAGACTCGTGAAGCAGGGAGATGTCATCCGAGGTGGGGGATTTGAGGCAGTTCCCCATCTTCCAGGGCTGGGGCGTGTGATCTGAGGGGGAGGAAGAAAGCAGTGACGGGGTCGTTCGCACGTTCCGCGGTCAGCCTCTCTCGGCGNCGGCGGCGGCGGCAGCCAGAACGAGGCCGGCAGGGGACCTGCGTCACCCCGTCGTGCGTGCGCTGGCTCCGCCCCGGGCACCCAAAGCCTGAAGCAGGGCGGCTCTGGAGGCGCGGCTGGCCCCTCCCCCCTTTTGCAGCTGCTGGGGGGCCGGGAGCCCGCAGGATGCAAGGGTTTCTTCTAGTCTACCTGACCGTTTGGCTGGGGTACCTGACTCTGAAATCTCTCAGCAGTCTCCCACGCTTCCTTACATCCACTGCTCCAAACCTCCCCTCTTACCTCTGCACCGTTCTGACGGTCTTCTCACCACCCTCTGCCAAGTAGTGTATTTATAACCCCATATCTGAATGGATCAGTACCACCGTTAAAATGCTAAATAGCTTTCCCTGTATCCCTTCAGAATAAAGTCCAAGCTCTTTAATGAACTCTCCCTATCTCTCCAATCACTTCTTTCCTACCCTCCTATCTCACACCCAGAGATTTTCCTGTTGTATATCTCAGATTATCCCATTTCTTTCCATTCCCACCACCATAGTCCCAAATTACCATAATGTCTTAACCACACTTCTGCTCCGTTAATCTCTGTGCATTCATCATTGTCATCATCCAGTCTACTTTAGTAATCTCCACAGTTGACAGTTATGTTTTTTTTTATACTTTATTTATGTGGTGCTGAGGATCGAACCCAGTGCTTCATGCATGTGAGACAAGCGCTCTATCACTGAGCCACACCCGCAGCCCCACAGTTATGTGTTTAACTGTAGATCTGGCCACTTACTGGCCCTGTTCAAAACTTCCAGTGGCTTCCCAATTCTGTTCTTAAAACAATCTTTAAATGGTTTACAAACCTGACTGCCTCTCAAATTTCATTAGCAGGATTGTCCACACCTTCACAAATTCTAAACTCTAGGCCATTCAAAGTGCTTCTAGTTATCTCAAGAACTATTCCCTTTGGTTGGGGCCTTTGCCCATATTGTTTCTCTGACAGAAATCCACTTCTCAGTCCTGGCCTTCTACCTCTCATCAGGCTAATCATTATTCCCACCTTTCCCTTGCGTATTCAATTTCATTTTCCTTGGGAAGCCTTTCCTGACCCTCCAGCCTAGATTAATCACCTCTTCTGTGCTCTCAGACCTTGACTTTTCTCTTTCACAGACTGATCAAGCTGAATCATCTGTCCCTCCTCTGTACAAGGCCTGGCACATTGCCTAAGGTAGAGCAGGCTCACTTCTTGGTTGAATGAACAAATAGCTCAAATAGCATATGCAAAGAAAACAAGAAAGATGAGAGTACTCCTAATATTCATTCAATCTGAAGACAAAAAAAAAGAAGACAAGAAATTGATTTTGAATCCTTTTTTATATTCTTATTTGTATGTGCCCCTATATGAAGCACTAGTAAAACTGATGGTTATCCAGCCTGGCTTGTTCTTGGTGGAGCCTAGAATCCAGCTAGGAAGACAAGTAAACAGAGGAACCCTTCTGAGCCTCTCCCCAACCCCTACAGTCTTTAGAGAACTGAGAAGAGAATGATTAGTTCAGTTGGCTAAGGATCAGAAAAATTCCTAGAGATAATATTGTTTTAAACAATATGGGCCTTAGCACCCTTACTTCGGAGTCCCTAATTCTACAAAATCACTATCTTAAAATACATTCAAATTCCATGTTAAATATAACATTTTGTAGTAGTATTTCTTTTTTTTTTTTTTTTTTTTTTTTTTTTTTTTTTTTTTTTGGTGGGAGGGGCTGTACTTTGGATTAAACTCAGGGGCATGCTACCACTGGGCTACATTACCCAACCCTTTTTGCTTTTTGTTTTGAAACAGGGTCTTGCTAAGTTGCCCGGGCTGATCTTGAATTTGTTGTTCTCCTGCTTCAGCCTCTTGAGTTACTAGGATTACTGGTGTGTGTCACCATGCCTGGCTAGTGTAAAAAAATTTTAAAGATTGTAATAATTTTGATTTTTAAATGTTGAGTTTCCAGGAAGTCATGTAATTTGTGCTTAGCTAAATCTTCCAGAAATCAGAGGTACTCCTGAATTTTTGCAAAGTGAGGAAAATTTAACTTACAAATTATTTTCATGTCTAATGACATTTCATAAATAACAAATTTAATGTAATGTTTACACAATGCTAGAATTTATAGATACAGAGTTTTTTGTTGTGGTTGTTTTTTAGGTTTTGTTTGTGCCCTAGTTTTTTTCTTAATTTTGCTCTTGCTCTCTATCTCTCTTTGTCCTCTCTCACTCGCCTCCCCCTCCATACACATATACATATACACCATATTACTACCTCACGTAGGTACAGCTTTAGACCTCCGTGTGGTAAGAGAACGACTGTTGCATGTTCCTGAACCTAGCACTACCACCTAATTTAGGTGACAATATTGATAATAATGAGAGTTTCCCTCTCATTCCACAGAAATTCAAGTCAGTTGTAAAATTTTTTTTTCTCTTTGTTTGGTACTACAACTTTAACCCGGGAGTGCTTTATCACTGAGCTACATCCCCAGCCCTTTTTTATTTTTTACTTTGAGACAGGGTCTAAGTTGATGAGGCTGGCCTCAAACATGCAATCCTCCTACTTCAAACTCCTGAGATGCTGGGATTGCAGGCGTGCACCACTGCACCTGACTACAAATTGTTTTTTTTAAGTAGCCACAGAAAGTATGATTTTATAATAGCATCTAGGACATAAAGCATACATATGAAGAGGAGGTATGGAATTATATTTTAGAAAAGGTGAGTGGTTATTTGCCGCAGTCCAGCTGCAGCAAAATAACCAGGGGGTGACGAACAACTTGTGTAGATTGATACAGCAGGAGTGGGAGCCGTTTATTGTAGGACAGGAGCAGTATTTATACATTCCACATAGCTTATCTAATTAGCATAAACTAGATACATCAGTCAACCAATCAGGAATCTCTACACTTAATGGCTCGCTTTTGTTACTTCTCAAACCACTCCCTCTGGCATTTTGCCAGGCACCATCCAGACTTGTTTACGAACTTTAACATTCCCCTGACAAAATTCCAGGTGTTATTTTGACTTATTTACAGACTCTAACAGTTATTCATCATTATTTCCTTAGGAAGAGACTCCCCCTTTCCCCCTCCCTGTGGTGTTAAGGATTAAATTTAGAGTCTTGTACATGTTAGGCAACTGCTCTGCCACTGAGTTATGTCCCCTAGCCCCAGCATTATTTCCTAAGGGATGGACAAAATACCAGCTATAATCCTAACACAGTTTTAAAAAATGATACAAATGGTCTTGATGATAATAAAATAATGCATAAGAAACTATATAATCATAGTTATGCACCGCATAATATTTCAGTTGACAACAGACTGTATATATTATGATGACCCATAAGAATATTGGAGCTGAAAAATTCCTATCACCTAGTGATGTCTAGTCATTGTAACATTATAGCACAATATGTTACCTGAGTGTTTATGGTGATGCTGGTATAAACAAACCTACTGTACTATGGTCATGTAAAAATATAGCACATAGAATTATGTACACTACATAATACTTGATAATAAACAACTGTTCTTGGTTTATGTATTTACTGTATTATCCTTTTATAATTATTTTAAAGAATCGCCTTATACTTATAAGAAAAAAGTTTGCTGTGTTACACCAACAGCAGCCTCATATATTTTATGTTTCCCACACCTCTTAATTGCATCATTTTCTCTTGTGCTTGACTTAATCATGTTATTTTGTTCATTGTGGTCCCTAATCATGCGAAATCCATTGCAAGTGTTGCTAGGAAGAGGCCACATCAACTGAGTGACCTGAAAACCAAATTAAAAGTGATTAAGAAGCTGGGTGTGGTGGTGCACATCTGTGATCCCAGCTACTGGGAGGTGAAGAAAGGAGAGTTACTTGAGCCCAGGAGTTTTTGGCCAGTCTAGGCAAAACAACGAGAGCCTATCTTAAAAAAAATAAAAATAAAAAAATTAAGGACTACAAAGGTGGAAAATCAATGATTATTATTAGTCACTTCTCAGGCATGTCCCATTACACTATAACTAGGATTTTGAAGAACAAGAATAAAGTGACAGAGGCTGTTAAAGGATCTATTTCCATTGACAGCAATGTACTAATAAAATTTTGAGAAGAGCCTATATCAGAAATGGAAAAACTTCTAATGACGCCGGACACAGAAGCATATCCCTCTCAACTTCAAGATCATCACAACCAAAGCAAAAATTTGTTTGCATTGTGAAAAGAAAACGCTGGACTTGACTACCTATGACATTGACTTTACTGCTGCTCTGAGTTGTTTAAAAGATTCAAGAATCATTATTCTGGGACTGGGGACATAGCTGATAGAGCATAAGGCCCTGAGTTCAACCCCCATTACATGGGGAAAAAATAAATTTATGGTTAGGGATGTAGCTTGATGGAAGAATAGTACTTGCTTATCGTGCACGAGTTTTTACCCCCATCAATCAATTAATCAATCAATGAAAGATTTGTTATTTAAGCTGGATGTGGTGGCTGGCATCTATCACCCTAACTACTTGAGAGGCTAAAAGGGAAGATCAATTGGGCCCAGAAATTTAAGGCCTGCCTAGGCAACATTGTGAGAGCCCATCTTAAAAAAAAAAAAAGAGTAGGGACTTGAGTCATCAAATACTAATGTGAAGACAGCTTGAGAATTTTTGAGATTATAGTGCACACCTATAATCCCAGCTGCTCTGGAGGCTGAGGCAGGAAGATCACAAGTTAGAAACCTGCTTTAGCATTTAGCGTGGCCTTAAGCAATTTAGCAAGACTCAGACTCAAGAAGGACTTGGGGAGGCAGCTCATGTAAATGCTCTGGATTCAATCCCCAGTAGGAATTTTTGGAAACTCTAGATAAGCTGATTTTGGAGGAAAATCACTTGCTTGAGCAAGCTTCAATGTGGATGAAACATTCTTATTCTGGAAACAGATCCCTGGACAAGACTTCCATTCATAAGGAGGCTAAGTTCAGTGCTCAGTATCCATGGTTTTAAGGACAGACTAACAATCTTGCTATGGGACAATGTTTCATGCTACAAATTGAAACCCTCTGTGATCTGGCACACTGAGAATTCCAAGGTCTTCAAGCATATCAGTAAGCACACAATGCCAGTGTACTACAGCAGAAATAAGAAGCCATGACCCAGTTCCTCTTCCAAGGTGCCCTCCTGCATTGCTGTGCCAGCAAAATGGAGAAGTGCCATTTAGAGAATAACACACCTTTCAAGATTCATGGTAATGCTCTCATGAATCCTCCTTTTATTGGTGAGTTTCATCCCAATATCAAACCAGTATTTTCCCCACTAAACCCAAGCTCTTTGATCCAACAGATGGATCAAGGAGTAATAACAGCTTTTAAGATGTACTACCTGAGGAGAACCTTTTCTCAGGCTATTGCTGCAACTGAAGACATTAGGAAGACACTGATGCAATTCTGGAAGAATTACAAAGTATTTCAAGAGCCTCACTTGGGGTTGGGATGATGTCACCAGTGTGGAAGAAGACATTTAAGAGGTTCATTCATGACTTCATAGGACTTCCTGCCCAGGATGAGGAAGTTGCAAAAATCAATAAGACTATGGAGATACAAACAACTTTAAACTGTATGGGGATGAATTTGACATTGAGGAGCACATAGAGGTGGTTCCTGAGGAAATGACTAATGAGGAGTTGTTGGAAATGAAACAGGAACACATAGTTGAAGAAGAAGCAAGAGAAAAGTGAAATGCAGAAGAACAAGAAGAATGCCTAAGAAAATTCACAGCTTAGCAGAAGGACTTACCAGAAGTTTTTGCAAGTTTCAACAAGCTCTTAAAATGTTTGAAAACATGGTCCCCAACACTGAAAGTTTGTCATTAGCAGAGAGGAATGGTCATGATTCATTATCTCCTTATAAGCAAATTAATGATGAAAAAAGAAACCAACCAAACCACCTTGGACATATTTCTGAAAAGAGCTGACTTCTCAGAAGAGCTTTAGGGAAGTCCTTCCTGAAGGGATCCAGAAGAAGGCATTATTATCACAGGAGTTGACAGCTCCATGCATGTTATTGTCCCTGAAGAACTTACAGTGGGATAAAATGTGAAGTTAGAAGACAATGATATTGATAATTCTAATCCTGTATAGGCCTAGGCTAATATATTTATTTATTTTAAATATTTATTTTAGTTGTAGATGACACAATAACTATATTTTTATTTGTTTATTTTTATGTGGTGCTAAACCCAGAGCCTCACGCATGCAAGGCACGCACTTACCACTGAGCTACAACCCCAGCCCTAATATATTTATTTTAAAACAAAAATGTTTGATCTGGGCAGATTGGCACATACCTGTGACTCAAGAAACTGAGGCAAGATTACAAGTTCAAAGTCAACCTAGGCAAGTTAGCAAGACCCTGGATCTCAAAATAAAATAAAAAGGGCTGGGGGCCTGGTTACAGTGGTGCATGCCTGTAATTCCAGGGGCTCAGGAGGCAAGGCAGGAGGATCATAAGTTAAAAGCCAGCCTCAGCAAAAGCGAGGCACTAAGCAACTCAGTGAGACCCTGTCTCTACATAAAATACAAAATAGGGATGGAGATGTGTCTCAGTGGTCGAGTCCCCCTGAGTTCAATCCCTGGTGCCCCCGCAAAAAAAGGGGGCTGGGGAGGTAGCTGTATGGTAGAGTCCCCTGGGGTCAATCCCCAGTACCCCCAAAATAAATAAAAATAAAAAGATTAAATAAAATATATTTATGCTAGCACACAATGAGCTTCATATTGTTATTTTTAAACAAATAAATACGCTTATGATATTTTTTTAATATTTAGTTTTTTTAGTTTTTTAGGTGGACACAATATCTTTATTTTATTTTTTTATGTGGTGCTGAGAATTGAACCCGGTGCCTCACACATGCTACCACTTGAGCCACATCCCCAGCCCCGCTTATGATATTTCTTAACATTAGTTTCTAACATTATAAATATTGATAGACATAGTTCATATAAACAAAAACTTTTTGGGGCCTTCAATCTGAAGATTAAAGTTTGAGAATCCCTGTTTAAAGCCTTCTTACTCAACTGTGTGGTCCATGAATCAGCACTATCTGAATCACTGGTGAGTTTGTTAGAAATGCAAAATCTTAGGTGTGGTAAGGTGGCCCATACCTTTAATCTCAGCAATTGAGGAAGCTGAAGCAAGAGGACTGCAAGTTCCAGATTACCCTCAGCAATTTAGCTAGGCCCTAAGCAATTTAGCAAAACTCTGCTGCCAGGCATGGTGGCACACGCCTTTAATCCCTGTGGCTCCTGAGGCTGAGGCATGAGGATTAGGAGTTCAAAGCTAGTCTCAGCAAGTTAGCAAGGTGCTAAGCAATTTAGTCTGTCTCCAAATAAAATATAAAAAGGGATGGGATGTGGCTCAGCGGTTAAGTGCCCCTGGGTCCAATCTCTGGTTTAAAAAAAAAATACAAAACCTTTAAACAGATCTGAGATTGATTAAATGAGAATGTATCTTTTACCATGATACTCAGGTGACTTATATACATATTAAAATTTGAGCAACACTGATCTATGTGGTTAAAAATTCTTGGAAGAGGTGACACTTGGATTTTATAGGATGGGTAGGAGTATCCAAGGAGGACTGCAGATAGATGATTTGGGGAGGGAGAGAGCTGGAGGAAGGTATAGTAAAAAGAAATGTCATGACATTCTGTGACACTGCCAATAAAACATGCCTATATCCTTAGCAACGTTTAGTCCTCCAAAAATAATGAATTATCATGGGCTGAGGTTATGGCTCAGCAGTAGAGCGCTCTCCTAGCGCCGGCAAGGCCCTGGGTTCGATCCTCAGCTCCACATAAAAACAAATAAATAAAACAAAGGTATTGTGTCCAACTACAACTAAAAATAAATATTTTTAAAAATGAATTATAGCAACTATAAGAGTTCAACAAAACTCAGGAGCTAGGCAGGTGTGGTGCAACATGCCCATAGTCCCAGCTACTCAGGACGCTGAGGCAAGAAGATCCCAAGGCCAGCCTGGACAACTTAGTGGAGACTCTGTCAAAATAAAATAAAATTGAGAATTGGGAATGTAACTCAGTGGTAGAGTACCTTTGTGTTCAATACATGCCCCCCCCCCCAAATTAGAATCTAAAAGTGCCTCTAGTCCTCTTTCTGAAACTTTATTCTGAAAGAGATTTTTAAAGTAAAAGTTTATAAAGTAGCTGGGCACGGTGGTGTATGCCTGTAACTCTAGCAACATGGGAGGCTGAAGCAGGACAATATCAAATTCAAGACCAGTCTCAGCAAATTAGTGAGACCCTCCACAACTTAGTGAGACCCTGTCTCAAATTTTTTTAAAAAAAGGACTGGGGATGTACCTCAGTGGTAAAGTGCCCCTGAGTTAAATCTCAAAAGAAAAGTGTATACACACACACACACACACACACACAATGTAGGCTCCCCCATGATGCTACCCATGAGGTCCTCACCCAAGCTGGCAACATATTTGGAATGCCAGACTCCCAAACTGCTCCACTGTTCCAGTTTTGAATTCCACAAGTCTTCATTTAACCACACCCTAAGGAGAGAAGACTCATACATTTTTTAGTTTTTCTAATGAATATTGGAAACCTCCTAATCCCACCAGGCTGCCAAGCCAGGATAACAACAACTCAGCTCCTCTCCAGATGAATATTTACGGTTCTCCTTTGACTATTGGCCTAGCTCATGTATAACCACCAAGAAGTTACCAGCAACTACCTATAGAAAGTTACTGTGGTGCCAGACAAACTCACAAAGGACTTTTACCCAAGTTTTCTTTCTCTTTCTCTCTCTCTCTCTTTGTTTTTTTTTTTTTTAGATTAATTACTATATTATTTTTGTTTTAGTGATGAGATCTTTCTTTGTTGCCCAGACTGGCCCTGAACTCCTGGGCTCAAGTGATCCTTCTGCCTCAGTATTTCAGGAAACTGAGATTACAGACATGTATGACCATGCCTGGCTAGTTACCAAGTTTTCTAAAATAAGATAATTTATGCCTGGTGCAGTGGTGCATGTTTGCAATCCTACTGACTCTGGAGACTGAGGCAGGAGGAACACAACTTCAAGACCAGCATAGACCCCAGCAGCTTTGTTTTTCTTTATAGCACTTGACATTTTACCATATATCAATTATTCACTGTATGTCTCCTTCACAGGAATAAAGTCCACATGGCAAGAACCTTGTCTTATTCACTACTGAGTCCTCAACATCTAAAATAGAGTCTATCCTGGCCCTATAGCTCAAGCCTGTAATTCTAGCACCTCAGGAGCCTGAGGCTGGAGGATATTGAGTTCAAAGCCCGACTCAGCAACTCAGCAAGGCCCTAAGCAACTTAGTGAGATCCTATCTCTAAATAATAAATATAAAAAAAGGCTGGTGATCTCACTCCAGTAAGAGTGGCAGCCATTATGAAGACAAACAACAACAAGTGCTGGTGAGGATGTGGGAAAAAGGTACACTCATACACTGCTGGTGGGACTGAAAATTGGTGCAGCCAATTTGGAAAGCAGTATAGAGATTGCTTGGAAAACTGGGAATGGAACCACCATTTGACCCAGCTATTCCTCTTCTTGGACTATACCCAAAGGACCTAAAAACAGCCTATTACAGGGACATAGACACATCAATGTTTATAGAAGCACAATTCACAATAGCTAAACTGTAGAGCCAACCTAGATGTCCTTCCATGGATGAATGGATAAAAAAAAAAATGTGGCATTTATACACAATGGAATATTACTCAGCAGTAAAAAAGAATAAGATCATGGCATTTGCAGGGAAATGGATTGCATTAGAGAAGATTATGCTAAGTGAAGTTAGCCAATCCCCCCAAAATAAATGCTGAATGTCTTCTCTGATATAAGGGGGGTGACTCAAAAAGGGGTTGGGAGGGAGAGCAAGGGAGGAAGATTACCTCTAGATAGGGAATATGGGTGGGAGGGAAAGGGATGGAGAAGGGGAATAGCATGGATGGTGAAAGGAGACCGTCATCATTATACAAAATACATGTATGGAGATGTAAATTTGGTGTCAACATACCTTATATATAATCAGAGATATGGTAAATTATTGTATAATGGTGTATTAAGAATTGTAATGCAAAAATAAATGAAGAAATAAAGAAAAAAAAAGGCTGGGGATGTGGCTCAGTGATTAAGCCCCCCTGGGTTCAATTTCCAGTACTATAAATAAAAAACAAAAAGGGCTGGGGATGTGGCTTAGTGGTAAAGGGCCCTTGAGTTCAATCCTCAGTACCAAAAAAACAAGAACAAAAACAATTTAGAACATTGTAGGAACTGTGGACATATTTTAGACAATATATGAATGAAATATAATCTTCAGTATAATACATAGTAAATACAGAAAATAGAATGCAGTTTATTCTCTCATTAAAATAGTGAAAAATGACATATATATGTTGATAGAAAATGGAATTAGGAACTTGGAGACAATAATCACCAGGATAATGTGGAAAACCAAAAATGGCTTATTTGATAGGGGACAGAATTGCTAACAATGTCTGCCCTTGCCACAGTATTACTGTTTCAAAATCGTTTGTACAATGAAATAATTGTTTTGGGGGGATGGGGGATGCTAGGCAAGTGCTCTAACCCTGAGTTACATTCCCAGTAAGAATTATTTTTTTTAGTCAGAGTGAGCCAGGTGTGGTGACACAAACCTGTAATTCCAATGACTTAGAAGGATGAGACACAATGATCACAAGTTCAAGACCAGCCTTGGCAATTTAGTGTCTTTTTTTTTTTTCAATGCTGGGGATTGAACCCAGGGATACTTTGCCACTGAGCCACATCCCCAGCCTTTTTAGTTTTTATTTTGAGACAGGGTCTCACTAAGTTGCTTTGGGGCTTGTTAAAGTGCTGAATCTGGCCTCACACATTCAATCCTTCTGTCTCAGCCTCCTGAACTTCTGGGATTACAGTCATAGGCCACAATGCCTCATGAGAAATCATAAAAAATAAAAAGGACTGGGGATATAACTCAGTGGTAGAGTACTACTGGGCTCAATCCCCAATGCCACAAAAAGTGGATTAAAAATCACTGTGAAGGTACAGATAGAATATTATGTTTGCAAAACTTATTTCTGAAAAATGGGACTCTGTATTTCAAGATGGGAAAGGCAATCCTTAGTATTTTTGGAGAGAGAAAAATAAGAGAAGTAGGATAGTTTGCTTATTGTTGAACAGTAAATAACAACACATTAGAATTGGGGAATGTGGAGAGAAGGAAATGGAAAATAGCCTCTCTGATCTGTGCCCACAGGCTCTGTTCTGAATTTTATAATGGAACACTAACCATAAGGCAAAACAGAGAGCTGCACGGTCTGTACATGTTGCAAAGGTGCCCAACTCTGGAAACAAGTGGCTGTTGAAATTCAGATGTTACTCTCTGAGCTATTGAAATTGTCATAGTATGGTATTTGCCCATATAGTGTGCCTTGTTCTAATTTTCACAAAGGCATCACAGAATATGGCTGAGGCCCTATCATGGGTAGTGAAGTGGGTATTGATTTAGTGTGTTGGAGTCTAATGTAGGTGAAATAACCTCTTAGTTGCAACATATAAATCTCGACTCCAGCAATACTAGGGTCAGGTTCAACATGTAGCCTTCATAGAACATTATAAAAACAGTGATTGATGTTTATCACATAGTGTCCATTACCTGGAAATGCACATATTATTGAAAAACAGAAGTTTATGTACTGGATGTAAATATAGAACGATAAATGACCTTATCTTCCTCTAATCCTATTGCCATAATTTAATAAAGAAACAGGGCTGGATTGTAGTGGTGGTAAGTGTTGCAAATGGGGAGAACAGAAAGGAAAGTGTTGGAGTCACAACCCTTGGAATTATCAGTAGGAAAAACACTATGTTGTGCTTGCTTCAGCAGCACATATACTAAAATTGGAATGATACAGAGAAGATTAGCATGGCCTCTGTATAAGGATGACATGCAAATTTGTAAAGTGTTCCATATTTTTAGAAATTGTGAGATACACACACATACACACACAAATAATGGCATTCTGCTCAGCCATTAAAAAGAATGAAATTATGAGAATATCATGCTAAGTGAAATTAGCCAAACTCAGAAACCATAAGGTCCAATGGTTTCTCTCATAATTAGAAACTAGAGTAAAATAAAGGAAAGGGGGAGGAAAGGATAAAATTAAATAAAGAACCCATCAAATACAAATTAATAGATACACAAAAGGAAGTCTAATAGACTAGAAGAAGGAGAAGGGGAGAAGATAGGGCGCATGGGAGGGAAAAGGGGGATCATACATCTATTTCCATGCATGTATTATAATGGGTTCACTTGATGCTTTGACTGTATTCCTTGTGGCTTTGAAACTTACATGTTTTTTTTCTTTTTCTCAACCTTCTTCTCCCTGACCTTCTCCTCCTTGATCTTCTTTTCCCTAACCTTGTCCTTCCTGATCTTCTTATCCCTAACCTTCCCCTCCCTGATCTTCTTTTCCCTAAACTTCTTCCTGATCTTCTTTTCCCTAAACTTCTCCTCCCTGATCTTCTTTTCCCTAAACTTCTCCTCCCTGATCTTCTTTTCGGTGATCTCCTTCCTAATCTCTCTTCCCTAATCTCACTTTCTCTGAATCACCTGATGGGCAGAATCACAGCCTTTGGGCTGGAGTCTCCTGTGTTTCTCCTTTGCTAGCAAAGCAATAAACTTTTTTTTCCTTTTTTTTCAAACCAGTATCCTCATTATTGGATTGGCATCTAGACAAGGACCGAGCTTTTGGCAATAGTAGGAGTCTCTCAGGATGAAACTAACTACTATGTATAACCATAAAGCTCTAATAATAAAATAAAATAAAATAAAAGCACTATGTTGAAATGAAGTACCCAATCATTTTCTCCCTATCCCTCTGAATGAGTCAGGAAAAAAAACCAAACAAACAATAAAATAAGCACTTTGTACTCCTCACCACCTTCTACACCAATCACATCAACACCTCAATGTTTCGCAAACATACTATGCACATTCTCTTACTGTTCCTCTCCTTGGTTCATGAATGGAAAGTCTTTCATTTTTTTTTCTTTTTTAAAATGGTACTGGGGATTGAACTTGAGGCGGGGGTAGTGGGGAAGTTTACCACTAAGCTTCATCTACATTCCCAAACCTTTTCATTTTATTTTATTTTTTTGCAGTGTGGTGCTGGGGATTGAACCCAGGGCCTTGAACATGTTAGGCAAGCGCTGTACCACTGAGCCACATCCCCAGCCCCTCTTTCATTCTTTTCTGTTAGCAAATTTTCTTCATTTTTCAAAACTCAGCTCTATGAGCACTTCTCTGATACTCTTAACCAGTCTAGTCCCTTTTACTACAATACTCTATTACCATCTTGTATTAAATGTGAACCTACCTACTGACCTTATTAGTTTGTTAGTTCTACCAGCTAGCCCTTCCCCCTGAATCTAAGCCTACTCTTGCCGCGTCCGGCCAAGGGAGCCGAGTCCGGCGAGGGACGGCGAGGTTAAAAGACACACAGGACACCAAGGTTCTTCATCCAGGAGTCAATAATCTTTATTGCTAACACACCTTTTTTATACCCCAAGCAGCAGAAGTGGAAAACTACCCAAAAGCAGGAGGGAGGGGGGAGAAATTTAGTTTTAACATCTATTATTGCCAGGTACCGAAACCTCCCTTAACAATAAGTCCATCAGACCAGAAAAGGTCAAGGCATTCCCGTGGGATACATATGTCTCAGACGGACAAGCAGGAACAGAAAAACCGCAAGTTCGCCATGGCCTTGTGAGCTGGCCACACTGGCATGCAGAACAAACTAGTGGAGGTAGGGCTCCAGGGGCCAGGGTGGACCTGCTGCCAACATACTCTGTGACTGCTTCCACTAATAAAATATGGCAGGAATGACACTATGCCCATTACAAAGCTACACCTTAAAAAATTGGAAGCTCCAACTTCCTATGCTTGGAACACTGCCTCATGGAGTCCCCAGGTGTCATATAAGATATATGACACCCCTCTGGAGAGACCTCATGGAGTCTTCAATACTATATGCAGTGAAAAAGGTTCTGAGCCTAGCCTTCCAGTTTTTCTTAACAATGTGTCAATCACATGAATAAAGCTGTCTTGGATCCTCCAGACCAGACTGCCTGCCAGCTGAATACCATCAACTGATCTTGCTTGGTTGACCCCCTAATTAACATCCAAGTTTTACCCTGAATATTGACTCACAAAATTGAGAGAAATAATGAATTTTTTTGAGCAACTAAATTTTGGATAGTTTGCTACATCATTAACCGATAAACATAACAGAATTTTATACCTGCAAATAGGGTGTTTCTATAGCAAAAACAAACAAAAACAAAACCCCAAAACATGTACCAATTACTTTGGGACTGGCCAATGGGTCTCTACCTTCAAGGTCTAGAGGAGCCTTTTAGTGAAAACTGGAAAGCCCTGAAAGAGATCGTTAATCTCTTGGGTTTGCCACCAAGGAATTGCTATTGGAGACAAGTTTGACAACACTGTTGATTTTGGTAACATGCAAAGTAGAAAGATACTTAATGACCATGTGCATATGGTTGGGGAGTTTCCACATAGAAAGTGCAGAGTATCAACTGAATATTTCTAGTTGTCTATCCAAAAATATGATAGAAGGACTCAGGGTAGCATTTCTAGTCTCTGTAAGATCTCAAAGGAAGAAATGGTAAATATCAAATCCATAGGGTTGCCAGTAAAATGAGATCACAGGGTAAAGATAAGTCAAGGGTGTGACTGCAAAACCTTTTAAAATCTCAGAAATTTTCAGATACTTTCAAAATCATTTCTAAAGGAAAAAAGTATAAGGATCTTAATTATATGCCTTACAGTCTCTCCCTGATCAACAACAGGGTTTTTTAGCCTTATGGGTGTGGTTTCACATCAGCTGCATATGGGGCCCATCTACAAGGTTATCTGAAAAGGTGTGTTTTTTTGTTTTTTTTTCCTAATGGAGTGGAGTATAATTTGAGACATAGAAAACTCCCTAAATTTTATTTTATTTTGCTTTTTATTTTACCCTCCAAAATTTAAAAAGTTACATTAGCTCGGCTAATTCACAGACAGTACAAATCAATAAAAGGTCTCTGGATCCCTACCTACTAAGGGCAGAAAGCAGACTGAGGAAAGTAGTAAGCTATAAGCCAAGTACAGTGGTAAGCATCTGTAGTCCAGGCACTGGGGGGGGGGAGGGTAGGAGGATTGCTTGAGCCCAGGAGTTGGAGACTAGCCTTGGCAACATAATAAGCTCTTGTCTTGGAAGGAAGGGAAGAGGAGAAAGGACAGGAAAGGAAAGGGAAGGGAAGGGAAGGGAAGGAGAGATTGATTTTGGGCTAGGGATGTGGTTCAGTGGTACAGCACTTGCATAACATGTATTAAGGTCCTGGGTTCAATCCTCAACACTGCATTAAAAAAATACTCAGTTTCAAAAATGGGCTGTTCTTATGGAAAAGAAATGACGACAGAGGGCAGAGAATCATTTCTAGGTAGCAGAACCAAGTCTTAACAAAGGAACTTGCAAATAGCTAGGTTTCAGATTTTTTTTTTTTTTTTTTTTGGTATCTGGGTTTGAACCCAGTGTCACTTTACTGCAGAACCATATCGCCAACCCTTTTTATTTTGATATAGGGTCTTGCTAAGTAGCCAAGGCTAGCATGGAACTTGCAATCCCCCTGCCTCAGCTTCCCTATAGCTGGAATTACAGGCATGTGCCACTATGCTTGGCCCTACAATCCTCTCAAAAAAGAGTGTCTGTTGCAGTTATCTTACACCTATCTCACCATTTGTAGTTGTGTGTGTAAAGGGGAGCAACTTATTTTTTTAGTTCACAGGTGTTTAGGCTGAAAGGATACTCAAAAACTAAGCTCTGTGAGCTGTGTCTGAAGCCCACAACCACACCTAGCATTTGAAGAGATCACAGACCTTGATCCTTAGTCTGATGTAGTGAGCTGAGTTTTGCTGAGTCCTTTGAAGATGTGAGCATACTTTGCATGGTGAGAGGAATGTAAATAATTTGTGACCAGAAAGTAGATTGTGACAGATTAAAGATGGCTGTAAATGCTTTGATAATCCTGGCAGGGTCTTGTGTTTCCTTCTCTCTCTCTCTCTCTCTCTCTCTCTCTCTCTTTGCTTTATTCCCCCAACATTTTTTTTTTTTGGTGCATTATAGTAGTACATACTGATGGGATTTGTTGTTATATATCCATACATGCATACAATACACAATATAACAATATAATTTAACCAATATCACCCCTTCTTTTATTGACAAGTTTATTTAGGAAAGTAGTTACACATTCAAGGGAGTAGTTACACATTCAAGTGAGAAATACATTCAAAAGAGAAATGCCGGGCTAGAGATATAGCTCAGTTGGTAGAGTGCCTGCCTCATGTGCACAAGGCCCTAGATTCAAGCCCCAGCACCTCGAAAAAAGAAAAAGAGAGAGAGAAATGCCTTTGAGAATACGTATTCAAGGGAGAAATGGGAGCCATCTGCAGAGGGAGAGAAAGCCCATGTTTCCTCCTCTTGAATATGAGTGACTTTATGAGTGCTTTGACTAAGAGAATACAGCAGAAATGACACTTGTGCTAGTTTCCAATCCCAAATAATTCAGAGACTGGTAACTTTTACTACCTGTCTCTAGGGAACAGTGTCTATTAGACCTCTGAGAAAACAATGTACTCTGCTGGAGAGATTATATTGAAACAATATAATTACTGAAGACATGTCTCCAAAAAAGGGTCTGAGGAGTTTCCAGAGAGAGGTGAGGACTTGACTTGGAACCAATGGAGTTCTTGGCATACTTGACAGGAAAGAATTTCAGTCAAAGGCATGGATAAAAAGTTTATTTAGGAAAGTAGAAACATAAGCAAGGGAGAGATACCTTGGAAGCCAGGCGTGATGGCACGTTCCTATAATCCAAGCGTCTTCGGAGGCTGAGGCAGGACTATTGCAAGTTCAAAGCCACCCTTAGTTACTTAGCAAGGCCCTTAGCAACTTAATGAGACTCTTTCTCAAAAAAAAAAAAAAAAAAAAAAAAAAAAAANNNAAAAAAAAAAAAAGGGGGGGGGGCTGGATGGGTAGTTCAGTAGTAAAGTGTCCCTGGGTTCAATCTCCAGAACAGAGAGAAAGGGGGATGGGGAGAGGGAAGGACAGAGAAGAGGAGGGGAGGGAAGTGGAGGGGAGGAGAAAGGGAAGGGACAGAATAGAGAATAAAGAAGAGGCCTTTGGGATAAAGTAATAAAATATCAACACAAGGGAGAATTTGGGCTATCTGCGGGGGTGGGGGGGTGGACAACAGCTGGTTAGTATAGGTTGTTAATATTTACAGAGGGAGGGTTGCTAGGGGCTGGACTTGAACTGGAGCCAGGGTGGCACTACACAATTTTGCACCAGTTTTCTATGCTCTTGCACATTGCCCTATGTTATAAGGGCATGGGGCCAAGAGCATTTCACTCTGGAGTTGCAATTGCAATTCTTCATGGGTTCTTTCTTTCTGTCTTTTCTTTCTTCCTGTGTGTGTGTGTGTGTGTGTGTGTATGCGCGCGCGCACTGCTAGGAATGGAGCCAGGGGCTGGCACATGGTAGGCAAGCACTGTCTGTTGCAGTTATCTTATACCTATATCACCATTTGAAGTAGTTTGTGTAAAGCTATATCCCCAGCTCTGCTTTCTCAATTTCAAAGGTTTATGGGTGTTTCACACATTTCAGTGGTTCACTGGCACTTCTTTGAGACTCAGTATCTCTCCCTTTATTCCCAAATACATATTGCAAAAGTACATGGAGTCTCTCTCAGGTCCTCACTTCCAAGATGACTAAAGAAGGAATAATGGTTGTGCCAAATAGAGCCACGTATATCCTATTCGTTGTCCAAACTGCACCTGATGATGCCCAAGGACAAGGCTGTTAGGAAGTTTGTCAATTGAAACTATTGCCAAAATCTCGGTCCTTGTTCCCAATGCCAATTCAATAACAAGAACACAGTTTTGAGAAAAAAAAGAAAAAGAAAATTTATTGCTTTGCTAGCAAAGAAGAAACCCAGGGGACTCCTACCCCAGAGGCTGTGATTCTGCCCATTAGCAGGAATAGCGGCTTTTATAGAGGTGATTCAAAGGCTACATTCCATGTGTTCTCTGTTGGAGCTATAATTCACTTGTTAATTTGGGAGATAGTCATTTCTGAAATCTGGTACCATCCCCCAAACCTGGATTACTTTGTTCCTGTGGTAGGCAAATGTGGGCAAAGATGGGGAAGAAAGGTAATCCTGTTTCCCCTGAGATTAGGGAGGAGCCAGGAGAGAGGAAGAGAAAGAAACATGTCCACTTTAAAAATAAGTTGCAGTGGAGAGCCGCACGGTCTATATTCAAAGCAAAAAGTGGACCATTGTTACACTGAGACAGAGTCTTGCTAAGCTGCCCATGCTAGCCTCAAACTAGTGATTCTCCTCCCTCTGCCTTGTGAGTAGTTGGAATAACAAGTGTGTGCCACTGTGTTCACAAACCTTTATATTTCTGATTTTTAGCTCCAATGCAGACTGTTTTTGAAGGAGATTGTAGTACTTGATATGGCATCTGGGCATTTGTTGATACCAAAATGAATACAGAATACATGTAATCAAGATCAAGTATGCAATAAGTATTTTAGTGAGTTTTGCTTTTTTTTTTTTTTTGTACTAAGAATTGAACCCATGGTTTTTTGTTTTGCTTTTTGGGAATATTTTTAGTACCATGGATTGAACCCAGGGGCACTTAACCACTGAGTACAGCCCCAGTGCCCCCAACCCCCTTTTAAAAAATATTTTAGTTAGCGACAGGGTCTTGCTAAATTGATTTTAGGGCCTCGTTAAATTGCTGAGGCTGGGCTTTGAACTTGTGATTCTACTGCCTCAGGCTCCTTAGCTGTTGGGATTATAGGCATGCACCACCATTTCCAGATAACCCAGGGGTTCTTTACCACTGAGCTACATCCCCACCCCTTTTTAGTTTATATTTTGAGACAGGGTCTTGCTGAGTTGCTTAGGCCTTGCTAAATGGCTGAGCCTGGCCTCTAATTTGCATTAATCCTACCTCACTCTTCCAAATTGCTTGGATTACAGATGTATGCCACCACACCCAGTTATTTTAGTGAGTTTTGGAGAATGAATAAGGTGAGTAAGTAGAAGTAAGGGGAAGAACACTTCAGAAAGAATAAATAGTATATGCAAAGGCTCAAAAGCCTGGAAAGTTTAGAAAATCTCATTTCAGAATTATTGAAATAACAAGTATAAAAGAAAATGAGGCAGATGAAGCTGAAAAGGTAGACAAAGGCAAGCCTCAGGAAAGATATGTGTGACTGCCCAAGTGTCTATCCATAGACTATGAAAGATACTGAGTGTAAAATTATCAAGTATCTTCTTTTAAAAATAAAAACTATTTTTAAGTTGTTGATGAACCTTTATAATATATTTATTTATATGTGGTGCTGAGTATTGAACCCAGTGCCTCAAGCATGCTAGGCAAGTGCTCTACACTGAGCCACAACCCCAACCCCTATCTAGTACCTTTAATCAGATAAATTATATTAATTCTCTTTTTGTATATATGGAAAATGAGGCTCCAGACAGGTTTTGCCACCTGTTCAAGAACACATCATTAGTAGGTGGCTGATAAAGGATTTGAATCCATGTCCAATAACTATGAAACTATATTTTAAAAGACTTCAAGGGCAAACATGACTTCATTTTTTCTTTCCACATTTGTTATTGGTGCATTATAATTGTATATAATGATGGGATTTGTTGTTACATATTTGTACATGCACAAAATATAATAATATATTTTGGCCAATATCACTCCCCAGCACTTATTTCCTCCCTACCCTCTTCCCACCCCTTGGTCCCTTTCCTCTCCTAACTTCCCTTTGATTTTCATGAGATCCCTGATGACTTCATTTTTTAAAACTAATTTTTGAACACATTCTATCTGCCAGAAATTATGTAAAGTGAATATATGTGAAAGTGAATGTCATAAGCAATATAACATATGAATGTGTTGTGCTAAAAACGATTAATTTTCCCTGAGGAAATGAGAAAAAAAGCTTCTCAGAAAACAGATATTTTACCTATTTCTTCATCATTCATCTTTTATTATTTAAAACTAGAGCTAACACTCATTGAACTCGAATCTCATCTAAAGATGCCTGACCTTGTACTAAGTGTTTTATTATTTTGTCTCACCAACCCTATGAAGTAGCCACTATTATTTTCTACATGTTACAGATGAGGAAACTAAAGCAAAGAGTTTAGGTAACTTGTTCAAGGTTGCACATTTAGTAAACTGGATTGGAAGCAGTTGGACCAGATGTCATGCTTTTAACCAATAATAGGGATATTTAAGTTGTTTTTTTAAAGAAGATTTGTGGGCCAAAAGGCATTTAAGAGAGAACACACACATACACACACACAGAGAAACACATGCAAGATGGGCATAGTGGTGCAGCCTATAATACCAGCTACTCTGTAGGCTGAGGCAGGAGGATTACAAGTTCAAGGCCAGCCTGGGGGATTTAGCGAGAATTTGTCTTGAAATAAAAAAATGACTAAATAAAAAGGGTTGGGGATGTAGTTCAATGGGTTCAGTCCCCGCTAATGAAAAATAAAAAAATAATAAAGAATGAAAAAATACTGCCCATGTCCCGCACAGGGGTTGGAATCTGGATAACTCTGCGTGGTGTGGGCTGTTGGGCAAAAGACCACATGGAAGTAATTTTTTCACAAAGCAGGGGTAAGATGGCTCTGTGACCTTAAAGGACTTGCTATCACGTTGGAAGGCAGGAGAGTGAGAGAGCACCATGCACCAGAATCTCTTTATTTATAGGGAAAAGCATAAAGGATTTTCTTTTCTTTCTTTTTTTTTTTTTTAAGAGAGAGAAGTTTTTTAATGTTTATTTTTTAGTTTTCAGCGGACACAACATCTTTGTTTGTATGTGGTGCTGAGGATTGAACCTGGGCCACACGCATGCCAGGCTAGCGTGCTACTGCTTGAGCCACATCTCCAGCCCAAGAACAAAGGATTTTCGATAAAATGTTCTTCACCAAGTAAGGCTAGGGGGACTCGTCAAGTCCCAATGGATGACGCCCAGGTCCAGAACCAGGAGGAAGCAAAACTTCTTTGCCGATTGAAGGTGGAAGTCACCTGCATGGGCAGCCTGAAGCTGCAATGCTAGACTAACACCTTCTTGGCTCAAGACTGAGAGAGAATGCTTAATCATAGCTCTGGCCACCCACAAAAAAAAAAAAAAAAAAAAAAGAAAAAAGAAAAGAAAGAAAAACATGCCAATGTTTGATGACTTTAAAAAATTCACTGTGCTCTAAGAATAAATTTTAAAAGTACCTAAAATTTAGAGAATTTCTCTAGTGTGTGTGTATGTATGTGTGTTGGGATATGAGGAAACGGGATGAGAGAAGAATGATAGGTGGAGTGTGCTAGAAGAGTACTTTCTTTGGGGCCAGGTAATGGAGGACAAGGGAGTTTTGACTTGATCCAATGGGCTCTGTGGAGCCATGATTTTTTCCTCCCTTTTTCTCTTACTTTGTATTTGTTTTTGTATTTTGTTTGTTTGCAATGCTGGGGATCTAACCAAGTGTCTTCCACATGCTAGGTAAGTCCTTTACCACTGAGCTACATCTCAGTTCCTCTTGGCTTTTTTTTTTTTTGGTCGGGGAGTGAGAAGAGTAGATCTATGTTGGAAAGAACAGTCTGGTGGCAAGGGGAAAAGGATTGAGTGGAAGAGACTGGAAGCAGAGAAAAAGGGTTGTTAGGACTCAGTTGCAATGGATATGGAGACCCAAACTAGGAATGATGGCAGTGGGGATAGAGGAAATGGAACCAAGGAATACAAAAACTAGTGATTGTAAGGTCAGGCACGGTGATCAAAAAGAGGCAGATTAAAAGCAGCTGAACAAGGCTTTATTGAGATTTGCTCCCTGGGGAGATCCTCCAGTCTAACAGAGCGGGTCTGGGGGAATAGCGCCCAGGCTTAGCCAGATTGGAATTTTATTGGGTTTAGGAGAGGAAAGGAGGGCTTGGGACAGGAAAGGGAGGGTTTTAGAGTTCCCTGGTCCTCCTGGGGTTGGTTGGGGGATCTTGCTGAGATCCATGTCCGTCCAGGATTGGTCAGGAGATCCTGCTGATTGACAGGTAGTTATGAGGCACCATCACTGCTTGTCTGTTGGCACCTGATTGGTTGTTCTTTTGTGCACCAGTTGCCTGGTGCTTTGTTCCCTTAGCCACCTCAAACCAACCTAACAGTGATTATTTCCACAGATAATACCTTTTCTTTCTCTTTCTCTTTCTGTACTGGGGATTAAACTTAGGGGCCCTCAACCACTGAGCCACATCCCCAACCCTAGTTTGTATTTTATTTACAGATAGGGTCCCACTGAATTGCTTAGCACCTCCATTTTGCTGAAGCTGGCTTTGAACTCACAACCTCTTGCCTTAGACTCCCTAGCTACTGGGATTACAGGTGTGTGCTGCCACACCCAGCCAGGACATGATATTTTGAAAGATGATTAAGTATTGCCTGGTTTTGCTTGGAAAGGCTTGATAAAGGCTCATTTTCATAATTTGGAAAGTTAGGAACTCTGCCTACAACTCAGCATCCTCCTTACAGAGCAAATCAGAAACACTGAGGCCAGTAGAGGATACACATATCAAAAGAATTTGAGCCAGGTATGGTAGCACCCATTTGTAATCCCAACTATTCAGGAGGCTGAGGCAACTTAGTAAGGTCTTGTCTCAAGAAAAAAATAAAAAGGCTTGGGATGTGTCTCCAAAGTAAAGCACTTGCCTAGAATGTCCTGGGTTTGATCCTTAGCACCACAAAAACTAAAACAAAAAATGTACTTTGGTAGTCTCCTCTATTATCCATCATTTGCTTTCTGTGGTTTCAGTTTTTTTAAGCTCAACCTCAGATGGAAAATATTAAATGAAAAATTGCAGAAATGAACAATTCATAAATAATTATGAATTATGAAATAAAATTATTTTATTTTCTGGTACTGGGGATTTAACCCAGGGATGTTTTACCATTGAGCTACCTACATCCCCAGCCCTTTTTATTTTGAGACAGGGTCTCACTAAATTGTTTAGAGTCTTGCTAAATTGCTGAGGCTGGCTTTGAACTTGCTATGCTCCTGTCTCAGCCTCCCAACTTGCTCACAGGCATGCACCATGTACTGCTGAGTAGCATGAAGAAATGTTTTAGTGTCCTGCTTGGGACGTGAATCATCCCTTTGTCCAACATACCCATGCTGGATACACTAATTACTCATAAGTCATTTAATAGCCATCTAGGTATGGATTAGTCAGGGTTCTCTAGAGGAACAGAATCAACAGGATGTATAATTATAAAAGAGGGACTTATTTGGCTGGCTTAAGCAACCTGAAGCTGGATAATCCACAAAGGCTGCCTGCAGGCTGGAGAGCTGGAAGAACCAGTAGCTGCACAGTCCAAGAGGCTAAAGCCCCAGAACAAGAGGGATCAACAGTGCTACCCTAGTTTGAGATGGAAGGCTTCTGGAGAATCGCTTTGGAAGAGTGAAGAAGTGAGAGTCCAACATCCTCAGATGATCACAGCAGCAATCAAGAACCCATTCAAGAAGAATTAAGGGCTGGGGATGTGGCTCAATCTGTAGCGCGCTCGCCTGGCATGCATGCGGCCCAGGTTCGATCCTCAGCACCACATACAAACAAAGATGTTGTGTCCGCCAAAAACTAAAAAATAAATATTAAGAAATTCTCTCTCTCATGAAAAAAAAAATTGAGCTTGCAACTGCTGCTGCTTTCTGTTCTTCCAACTTTTATTCCATCCAAGTCATCATCCTATTGGATGGTGCTGCCCACACTTAGGGAGGATCTCCATTTCAGTTGGCTATTCCACATGCCAATCATTCCTAGACATGCCCTCATTAACACACCCATAAGCCTCCTAATTATCTGCATCTCAACCAATCAAGTTGACAATTCAAATTAACCATTAGAGGGTTATTAGATTGACTGTCACAGTATTGTAGTGCTTAAAAGAGTACTGATGCTTTTGCAATTCAGATATACCAAAATAGAAGCCTTAAAGTGCTTTCTTTAAGTGAAAAGGTGAAAGTTCTCAACATAATCAGGAAAGAAAAAAAATGTATGAAGTTGTTAGGATCTATAGTGTAATAAGATTTTTTTTTAGAGCATTATAATTATACATGGTGGTTGGGTTCATTCTGATGAAATCCTACATGTAAGAAATTTTATTACAGTCCCTAGTCCCCCTACTTTTCCTTCCCTTCTCCCTCCCCTATTCTCCCTTCTCTTCGGATCTTCCTTTTATTCCTTTATTTATTTTTTATCATCATCATCATCATCATCATCATCATTATTTTTGGTACTGGGGGTGGAACCCAGAAGGGCTTTAACACTGAGCTACATTCCCAGCCCATTTTATTTTTATTTTGAGACAGGTCTCACTAAGTTGCTGAGGTTGGCCTCAAACTTGTGAGCCTCCTACATCAGACTCCTGAGTCACTGTGGTTACAAGCATGTGTCACTGTGCCCAAATATTTATTTATTTATTTATTTTTATGTTGAAGAAATAGTATATTTAGAATTAGCTAGCTGGATATTTATTTATTTTCGATTGGTACCTTCTACATATACATAAAGGTGAAATTCCCTTTGGCACATTTATATATACATATAACATGATTTTGTTAAATTAATTCCATATTTCCTCCCCTTTCCCTTCCTTCCTCCCTCTAATTCTCCTTCTTCTACTCCACTGATCTTCCCTATATATTTATAATATCAGATACTCCCACCTCCACTGCCTTCTTTCCCTTGTTTTGCTCTAGTTTTCACATATAATAGAAAATATTCAACCCTTGATTTTCTCAGTCTGGCTTATTTCACTCAGCATAGTATTCTCCAGTTCATTCATTTACAGGTAACGGCCATTATTTCATTCTTCTTTATGGCTGAGTAAAACTCCATTATAGATATATACCATATTTTTTTTGATCCATTCATCTATTGACTGGCATCTAGGCTGATTCCATAATTTGGCTATTGTGAATTGTGCTACTATAAACATTGAAGTAGCTGTATTGCTATAGTATGCTGATTTTAGTTCTTTGGGATAAATACCGAGGAGTGAGATAGCTGGGTCATATGATGGTTCCATTCCTAGGTTTTTTAGGAACTCCCTACTGCTTTTCAGAGTGGTTGTACTGTTGTATTGCTGTCCCACCAATGTATGAGTACACCTTTCCCCCACATCCTTGCCAGCATTTATTATTATTTGTATTCTTGATAGTTTCCATTCTGACTGGAATGAGATTAAATCTTACTCCAGTTTTGATTTCTATTTCCTTGATATCTATAGATGGTGAACATTTTTTTTATATATTTGTTGGCCATTTGTATTTCTTCTTTTGGGAAATTTCTGTTTAGTTCTTTTACCCATTTATTGTTTTTTTTTTTTGCACTGAGTTTTGGAGTTCTTTATATAATCTGGATATTAATCTCCTGTCAGAAGAATAGCTGGCAAGGGCTTTTATTCCCCATTCTGTAGGCTCTCAATTCATGCTCTTAATTGAGAGCTTTGTTGTACAGAAACTTTTAAATTGTATGGCAGCCCACTTATTGATTATTGGTTTTATTTCTTGAATGTTAAGGGTCTTGTTGAGGAAGTCAGCGCCTGCACCAATGTCAGTGCACATGATGGAGTGTTGACCCCACGTTTTCTTCTATCAGTTGCAAGGTTTCTGGTCTAATTCCTATCTTTGATCCATTTTGATTTGACTTTAGTGCAGGTTGAGAGATAGGGATCTAAATTTCATTTTTCTACACAGGAATATCCAGTTTTCCCAGCACCATTTGTTGAAAAGGCTGTCTTTTCTCCATTTTATATTTTGGTAACTTTTTCAAGATTGGATAACTGTAGGTATGTAGGTTTGTCTTTTTGTCTTCTATGACATTAATCTTCATGTCTATAATAAGTTTTTCTTTTTCTTTTTTTTTTTTTGGTACCAAGATTGAACCCAAGGGTGTTAAATCACTGAGCCACATCTCCAGCCCTTTTGTATTTTCTATTTTGAGACAGGGTCTTGCTAAGATCCTTGCTGAGTTGCTAAGGCTGGCCTTGAACTTGCGTTCCTCCTGCCTCAGCCTCCCAAGTTGCTGAGATTACAGGCATGCACCATAAAAAATTTTTTTGGGGTGGAGTAACAGGTATTAAAATCAGGGGCACTCAACCACTGAGCCACATCCCCAGCCCCATTTTGTGTTTTTTTTTTTTTTTTTTAAGACAGGGTCTCACTGAGTTGCTTAGCACCTCGTTATTGCTGAGGCTGGCTTTGAACTCATGATTCTCCTGCTCAGTTTGCTGAGCCACTGGAATTACAGGCATGCACCATTGCGCCCAGCCTATAAAATAATTTGAGAGACTACATTCACACAACTTTTATTCCAGCATATTTTTATAATTATTTTATGTTATTATGTTGTTTATTTCTTACTGTGCCTGATTTATAAATAAAATTTTATCCAAGATGTGTATCTGTAGGAAAACTATCATATGTAGAACTAGGTATCAGATAGCCACTGGGGTCTTGGAACATATGTATCCCACCTGGATAAGGGGAGACTATTGTATATTTATTCTTTTTGGTTTGTCAATTTTAGACATTATTTTGGAATTCCATTATGAAAGATGAGGATTTAACTCTCTTTCATCACTCTAGGCCTCTATTTTCCCTCCCTCATATGGTTAAAATATAAATTTTTACTAAATCAAAATTTATTGAATTTAAATGTTGTTTACTGCTAAGCTAAGTGCACTGTATTTTCTTTCACACCTTTTTTTTTTCCTTACTGGAGATAATAACTTTGTTCTTTTCTTTCTTTTTTCGGTACTGGGGATTGAATCCAGAGGTGCTTAACCACTGAGCCACATCCCAGCCCTTTTTATTTTTTATTTTGAGATAGGGTCTTGTTAAGTTGTTTAGGGACTGGGTAAATTACTGAGGTTGGCCTCCCACTTCCCAAGTCACTGAGATTACAGGAGTGCGCCACAACACCCTGCACTAATAACTTTTTTCATTTACTTAATTCTCTGTTACTATTTTCTACGTGATCAAATGTGTTAGATAATTTCTGTTCCTAAAGTCCTCCATTCTACTGTTCCAAAGTATGCATGGGAAACAGTGGTCATTTTAAGATTCCCCTTTATCATCCTCCTGGGGATTCTCTGCTTCTTTTCTGTGTTGTATTTCCTGTTTTACACATTCCATGTCTTTTGCTTTTTTACTTTGCTGTCTCCTTTTAGTGACACATACTCTTGTATTATCTTTCCAATTAAGAGTCATGGAAAATAATTTTTTGGAAACTTTACAAGTCTTAGTATGCCTTCCTTTTTCTTTCATGCTTGATCAGTGTTCTCTGGATGTAGAATTCTAAGTTGAAAAAAAATTTACACAGAATTTTTAAGGCCTTGATACTTTGTATTCCATTTTCTAGTGTTTGCTTTGAGACATTTAATGTCATGTCAGTTTTCTTTCTATCCCTTGTATGATACCATTATTTTTTCCTGGAAGTGTGGCATATTTTCTTTATCTGCTAGTTTTCATATTGATGTGTGTGTGTGTGTGTGTGTGTGTGTGTGTATTTCAATTCTCAGTACCAAAAAAATAAAATCTATGTGTAAATTCAGACATTATTGATACCAGTATAAGCTAATATAACTTTTTCCATTGTAGAAATCTGTAACTGAGTCATAAAATGTTTTGACTTTACCTGGCTCTGCTATGAAATTAGAAGTGAAAAAAAATCTATAAACAAAGAAGGGGTTGTTTGTTTGTTTGTTTGTTATGGGGAACTGAACCTGGGTGCTTTAACATTTAGCTACACCTTCAGCATTTTTTTTTTTTTTTTTTACTTTGAGATAGGGTCTCACTGAATTGCTGAAGCTGGCCTCACTCTTGTGATCCTCCTGCTTCAGTCTCCCAAATCACTGGGATTATATGCACGTGCCACCACACCGGTTCTGAGGTTATTCATTAAAATAAAATTAAAAAAAAATTGGAGGCACAAAATTTTCCAAAAGTCCCAGAATGTTAAAATTCTTTAGATTTTTAGTATTATAAAGTAATTATTTAAAGTAATAATTATGTTAATAAGTGCAATGAAAAGGACAGCAATGTAAATTTTTTATAACTATAAAGGCAATATGCAAAAATAAACATTGTTTGCAGAGGTAGAATTGGGAAACTTTTTCTTTTCAAAAAAAATTTATACATGTTGTCACAAAAACGTTTTTATAATTAAAAAAATAAATCTCAAGTCTAAAGCTAACAAAAATCATAGTGACGTGTCTAGCAGCCCCCTTAGATGAAGATGAAAACTAAACTGTTCTGCCACACATCTGAATGTTTCAGAACAGCCAGGTCTTTGATGTCGGGTAGACTAAACAACCAGATGTTTGACTGAAGTTTTCTGTTTTCATCTGAATGGCTGACAAATGTTAACTATAGCCTGAGTGTGTAACTGATGTCAGTTACCATTAAAGTTCAATGACTTGCTAACATGGCCCCATGCAGCTCTCCTGGCCTTCTTCATTTGTTGCTCAAACATATTTTTAATTGGCTCTTAGCTTTGGTGTTACATAACTCTTAGATTATTCTTCATTATCTAAAGAGTAAAGGCTAAACTCAACCCTTTATCATTTGGTTCCAGCTGACTTCACCAGATTTATCTCTCATTTTTCTCTCTTACAGAGTCTATGTTTTTAAATATTAGAATACAGCCTTTGACCCTCAAGATACTCATGGTTATATCATTATTATTATTGATGTTATTTGGGGAATAGCATTGTTATTCATTTTACTAGTGCTAGAGTGCTAGGACTTTGTATACTTTATTGAATTTGATCTTTATCACCTTCAGTGGAATTATGATTTTCCTCTTCACAATGAAAAAAAAAAAAAGAGGCTCAGAGAAGTTCCATATCTTGCCCAAAGTCATAACCACTAAGTAAGCTGCATATTAATAAGTTTACTACAGCATGTTGGTGGCTACAGCAGAAGTATGAAGAGAATGAGAACTATAAAATTTACAGGAAATTGGTAACAATAGGCAAAGGTTTAATCCAAAAACCATTTATAGAGTGCCTAGTATGTTCTGGGCTCTATGCCAAGCATCTGGGACATGGTAAAGTCAAATGTCCTCTCTTCCTTGAAGGAGAAAATTGCCTGATAAGGATGTCAGTCAACTAAAATTAGGTGGAAAGCTCGGGTGTCCCAGAAATGCAGCCAACAGAAGTGATGGCAACATAAATGATCAGGGATTAGCTGGGGTACAGGTCCTAGCCTCATAGTTCCAGGAAAAGGGGATGGAGATTCAAACAAATCCCAGGTATCAAGTGACTTAGAGACAATTCCCTAGGAAAATGTGTGTCTCCCCACAGGAATATTTGAAAGGTAAGGAAAGAGGAGAAACTGACATCCCATCAATATGAAGAAAACACTGAAGCCAGATATTGTGTTGTGCATCTGGAATCCCAGGACCTCTGGAGTCTAAGGTAAGAGGATCACAAGTTCAAAGTCAGCCTCAGCAACTCAGCAGGACCATCAGCAACTTAATAAGACCCTGTCTCAAAAAAAAAAAAAAAAAAAAAAAAAAAAAAAGAAGGACTTGGGATATAGCTTAAGACTCATTAAGAGTGGAGTAAGGGGCTGGGTATAGTGGCATATGCCTATAATCCCAGTAACTTTGGAGGCTAAGGCAGGAAGATTACAAGTTTGAGAGTAGTGGGAATAATTTAGTGAGATCCTGTCTCAAAATTTAAAAAAAATTAAAAGGGCTGGGAAATGTAGGTCAATGGTTGAGCATCCCTGAGTTCAATTCCCAGTATCATAAAAAAAAAAAAAAAATTGACATCATTGTATATTTTTCTCCAGTCATATTCAGGGGTTTTATTGCAGGCACAGAATGAGCAGAGTTGGATATGTGAATGGTTCTAGTTCATTTGTTTGTTTGTTCTTTCTTGTTCCTGGGAGTAGAACCCAGGGGTGCTTAACTCTTAGCTACATCCCAACCTCTTTTTATTTATTTATTTATTTATTTTATTTTGAGACAGCATCTCACTAAGTTGCTTGGGCCTTGCTAAGTTGATGAGGCTGGATTCAAACTTGAGATCTTCCTCCTCAGACTCCCAGGTAGCGGAGGCATGTGCCACCACACCTGGTAAGTTTGGCACTTTATTCATTGGTTTTGAAAAATACTGCTCCCTCCTCCTACATTTAAAAAGAGAGTATATGAATTTATTTTGTGCCAGCAGCTAATTTGGAGGATGGAGGAAGCCAGTCCAAGGATATGGTCAACATATATAGGAGGTTAGAAATGATACAACAATTTAACAATTGAAGATAAGGCCTAATTGAATTGCCCTGAAGTCTACATTATTGTTTAACTTTCAGTTACATTTGCCAAAAGTTTCTTTCCTTAATTAAGGCAATTTGAATTTATTTTCTACTACTTGCAGCTGAATGGATCCTAATTTGAAACACCTATGCGTATGATCAGTATGTTTTAACTTGTATTTTTTTTTAGTTGTAGTTGAACACACTACCTTTATTTTATTTATTTTTATGTGGTGCTTTTTTAAAATTATTTTTATGAGGATTGAACCCAGTGTCTCACACGTGCTAGGTGAGCACTCTACCACTGAGCCACAACCCCAGCCCCTTTAACTTGTATTTTTAAGTAGGTGTGTAAACAATGATTCACTTTATGTTTTAACTCTGTCACTGTTGCTCTAAAACTGACGTGTTGTTTTTCTTTTTTCCCAACCTTCTTCTTCCTGACTGATCTTCTCTCCTAATCTTCTCTTCTCTGATCTTCTCCTCCGTAATCTTGGGATTTCTTTAAAAATCTGTTGTTCCTCATGATGGGGAGAATCACAACCTCTGGGACAGGAGTCCCCTGTGCTAGCAAAACAATAAAACTTCTTTTTTTTTTTCCATAATCATGTCCTCATTATTGGATTGGCATCAGAGACAAGGACTGACTTTTCAGTAACAGGCAGTATATGAGTAATTCACATGTAACATGGTATTTTATATTTTTTAAATTTCTTGGGCAGTTAGATGAAATACAGAATGTCCATTTTTACATCAGATATTTGTAAGCTCTAATGGCTTGTGTTTGGCATATGTGGATATGACTCTGGAGAAGTAGACAAGGAGAGTATTTTATTCTAAAGAAAATGGAATGCCAAAGGAAGGGTTTAAGCAGTTTAAACAAAAGAATGTTTTTTGTTTTTTTTGTTTTGGTTTTGAGAATAAGCAATTGGTTTTTATTTACTTAATTATTTTGTGTGCTGGGAATTGAACACAAGGCCTTGTTCATGCTAAGTACGTGTTCTATTACTGAGCTATACCCCCAACTCCAAGAATAAGAATTTTTTTCTTTCTTTTTTTTTTTTTGTACTGGGGATTGAACTCAGGGGTGCTTTATCACTTAGCTATATCCACAACCCTTTTTATTTTTTAATTTTGAGACAGGGTCTTGTTGAGTTACCCACGGCCTCACTAAGTTGCTAAGTTTGGTCTCAAACTTGCAATCCTCCTTCCTCACCTTCCCAAATTGCTGGGATTACAGAGTGCACTACTACTCTGGGTGAGAATAAAAATTTTCAAAAGGGTATTTTTCCCTGATTTTTTTTCTCATCGTCAAATTTTTATTCCTTTCAAAAGCTCACTCATTCATATGGTGACTATTATTAAGCACTTACTATGTATTAAGCACTTACTATGTGCCAGTCATAGTTGTAGGAACTTAGGATATAGCAGTGAATGACACAGACAAAAATTCCAGCCAGAGTAGGTCTTACATGCTACTCAAGCCAAAGAGCATTTTCCCCAAGATGTCTTCCTGAATTCTCTCAATCTCAATTCTTTCAGCTTTTGTGGCATGGTGTACCACAGTAAGTACATTTATCATAGTCTATATCAAGTTAGAGGCATTGCTTCAGCTGTTAAAAATCTCTTTCACAGAACTAAAGAGTTCTTGGGTTTAGGATCCATGTTATTAATCTGCCTCCCAAGCACAGAGCTGGTTTGGAGCAAGTGCCAGTGGGTGTTGAATGAGCCAACCATCTTCTTTACTGTCCTACAGAGCACTCCTACAATTTTCACTGAAGCCTCTGCTAGGCATTTTTTTTTTTTTTTGAGCAATTGGGAGCCAACCAGAGGGTGTAGCAATCTGGGAGCTATATAGAAATGACATTCCTTTTTCTTTTCTTTTGAACTTGGGATTGAACCCAGAGCACTTCCCTCTGAGCCATATCCCCACCCCTTTTTAAATTTTTTAAATTTTGAGACAGGGCCTCCTGCCTCAGCCTCCTGAGTTGCTGGGATTATAGGTGCATGCCACCATGCCAAGCTAGAAATGACATTCCTAATAGTGATTATTACTGATAAACAACAACAAACTTCATTTGTATGACCACTGGCATAATAGGAAATGAAGATCTAAATAATTCTCTTATGGAATTCAAATAGCTGTCCAAGCTAGGTGTGGTAAAGCATGCCTGTAATCCCAGCTTCTCAAGAGGTTGATAGATGGATCACAAAGTTGAGACCAGCCTCAGCAAGTTAGTGAGGCCCTAAGAAACTTAGTGAGACTGTGTATCAAAATAAAAGATAAAAAGGGCAGGAGATATGGCTCAGTGGTTAAGTGCCCCTGGGTTCAATACCTGGCATTAAAAAATAAAATAATATAAAAATAATAGTCTAATTTAAAGACTCTAAATGACTCTTTGGTAAAGAGATGGAATGATTCCCATGAAACTGATAATTGCAAGTGTAAAAATATTTTTTTGGTTTAAACATAAAATATTTTATAACTGGGTTTTATATTAATTTAAATACAATAATTGTAATTTAGGGGTAAGAGCTCTGATTTTTTTATTTTTCCCTCCATATTTTTAAATTGGTGATTTATAGTTGTACTGATGGGATTTGTTGTTACATATTTGTACATGCACACAATACACAGTATAACAACAAAATTTTGTCAAGAACTCTGATTTTCTTAAAAGCAAAAAAGAGGGGCTGGAGTTGTAGCTTAGTAGTAGAGCGCTTGCCTAGCACACATAAAGCATTGGGTTTGATCCTCAGCACCACATACATAAATAAATAAAATAAAGGTATTTTGTCTCTCTACAACTAAAAATAAAAAAATCTGTTAAAAGCAAAAAAGAGTTATTGTAAAGATCCAAAGAAATTGATGATTATCAAATAATTTCTGTGTGGTTGCTACATAGCCAACAGAGGGAGCCCTTGTTACAAAACCTAATAACTTTCCTACACATTAATAGCCAATGGAAGAATAGAATGAATAAAATAGTTCAGGTATTAGACAATTCTGTTTTAAATGTGTTGGGAATCTAGAATTCATTTTTTGAAACTAAGCTTAGGGGATAATGTTAAGTTACAGGTATTTCAAAATAGCATATATGTATTGGATTTTTATTTATGTATTTATTTATTTATTTGATACTGGGAGTTGAACCCAAGGGTGCTTTACCACTGAGCTACAACCATACTCTATTCATTTATTTATTTTTGAGACAGGATCTCACTAAGTTGCCAAGGCTGGCCTTGACCTTGTGATCCTCCTGCCTCAGCCTCCCAAATTGCTGAGATTTCAGGTATGTGCCAGTGCACCTAGTTGTATCGGATTTTTAAAAAAGCTCTGTACATACTGCCGTAGTGTTCCTGTGTCTATATGTTTGTGGTGCTAGAGATCAAATGATTTATCTTTAAAGTACACAATATGATATTTTTCTGCTTGAAACCAGCCAATGGCATCTTCGTTACTTATGCAACAAATCTAACTTTATAGGGTGGTGAAGATTATAGCATGAGACCAGTCTCACAGTTAAATTCTTAGCTATTATTTTTCACTACTCTGTCCTTATTGAACTGATTCTTGATCCTTCAAACTTCAAACAGAAATGCTTTTCAAACTGCCCTATTTATACTTTAGCCTTCATTTGCTTAATTCCTTTTTGTCCTATAGATTTCAGAATCCCAGAAGTCTTGCCTCATTCATAGTGTAGGTGTTTTTCTGGTTCTTAACACAACATTTTATAATGAATTGTTTACAAAGGTGTCTCTACTACTTGAGAGAAGTCAGGTCTTGTTATTTGTTCTGTCTTCCGGGCCTAACAATAGAATGGCCAACTGTCAAGGTTTGTCTGGGACTGTTCCAGTTTTAGCACTGAAAGTTGCAAGTATCTGGCAATCTTCAGTACCAGGCAAAGTGCGGCAGTTAGTCACCCTACCTTAGGTCCTCATACATTATTAATACAATCAGTACAATCAGTAAACTTGCTTTCTAAGCAAATTATCTCTGATCAGTCACTTTTGCTTCCTGGGTTTAAATTTCTCCAACTGTAATTAAAATTTTAAACTGGATATTGGCTAAGCCCCTTTTGAGTCTGATATTTTAGAATTGGATGTTATTGACTTCAGTCATCATCTTACTTTATTTAAAATCTTAAATGGCTGAGTGGTGGGACATGCCTGTCATCCCAGTGGCTTGGGAGGCTGAGGCAGGAGGATTGCAAGTTCAAAGTCAGCCTCATCAATTTAGTGAGACCCTGTTTCAAAATAAAATATGAAAAAAACCCTAAGATATAAATTATGTATATATGGTATAATTCCAGTTTTATAAAACATGTTTATTTTCATATTTTATAGAAGAAAGGGACTATTTTATGAATATATATTTTATTATGGATAATCTTTTTCACTTTCTAGGATTTCAAAAATCTCCAGAATAATTGTATGATTTCATAGTCAGGCAATAAAAATATACAAAATGCCAACATTTGTGCTGATGTAGCAGTGAGTGTACTTTAATTATTTTTCAGAAAATTATTACCTTTGTATGAAATTGTTAACAAAAGTTAAGTAACTGATTATATGTTTCCTTTAGAAAAGTGCTACTCAAACTTTAATGTTGGTTTGTGATGGGCCCGAGATTTTCCATTTCTAACAAGCTTCCAGCTGATGCCAGTGCTTCTGATCTGCAGACCACATATACTAAAGGAGGCTTTAGTGGATATTAATTTGAATTCACATTTGACTGCTAATTACAAAAATTTTAACCATTCTATGCCTTTGGCAGTACTTCCCAAACTGACGCATTGGGGTAAACATAAGCAGCTGCTTATAATTCAACTTTCTGAGAACCAAGGGGATCAATGCCTTGGAAAACTCATAAAATCTTTGAGGTACAGAGTGAAATTCATTCTACTACTGAGAACTCCTGCCTTGCAGATTATCTTTTGTAAACAGGAAGTCAAAAGCATGAAAACCTATCAGGATAACCAAAATACTGGAACACTAGGTTGATAGATGCTATGTTACTCAAAAATTAACTACGCCTTCCTTTATGCTCCTCACTGAACTGGTATAGTTGTGCTCCACTGATAGTATTTGAATGAAGGAATGAGTTTAAGTGTATTATAATGCTAACAGTTGAATGTAGTATCCTGTAGGTTTAGATCACTAGTTCTCAAAGTTTCAATATATGTGAAACTTACCAGGGGAACTAGCCAAAAATATAGATTTTGGACTATTCTCCCCCCAAATCAGATTCTGGGCAGTGGAGTTAAAGAATCTGGTTTTCTGTGTTTTTTCTTTCTTTCCTTTTTTATTGTGGCACTAGGGATTAAATTCAGGGGCATGCTATCACTGAGTTATAGCTCCCAGACCTTTTTATTTTATTTTGAGTAAGGGTCTCACTAAGTTGTCCAGGGTAGCCTCTGAATAGCTGGCATTACAGCCATGCACCATAGCACCAGGCTTTATTTTATTTTATTTTTTTTGGTGTTGGGGATTGAACATAGAGCCTCATGCATGCTAAGCATGCACTCTATCACTGAGCTACATTGCCAGTCCCAGGTTTACCACATTTGAAAAATAAGGTAGATAATGTTGCTCAAAATGAAGTCTACATGTCTTTAATTCTAAGTCAAAATCAAACAATCTTTCAAATTCATAGAATTCATGAAATGGGAAACTAGGGATAAATTTTCTAGCAGTAGGTGTTAATATTCATTGAATACTTACTATGTTCCAGGCATTTTAGAAGCATTTTATATCATTTATCTCAGTCCTCACATCAATGCTGCAAGGAAAACATTCTTTTTTTTTTGAATTTTAATATTTATTTATTAGTTTTCGGCGGATACAACATCTTTGTTTGTATGTGGTGCTGAGGATCGAACCCGGGCCACACGCATGCCAGGCGAGCGCATCCCCAGCCCAGGAAAACATTCTTAACTTCATTTTTTTTTTTTTTTTTAAATTTGGAAACTTAACCCTGGGAGAAGATTAAGTAATGTGCCCAATGTTCCAATTAAGCAACAGAAATACTATCCAAACTCCAAATTCCTTAAATGGCCCTACTTTCCCTACCTCACCGTCGCACAAACTCCTGATTCATTCTGCTATAGTCAAAAAGATTCTGAAACCTAGTACCCTCCTGACCACCTAATGCCTACAGCAAGAGCTATAGCTGGGAGGTAATTTCAAAGAAGGGGGCGAGGACTGCGGTCACACAGAAACATATTTACGATACCTATATTCCTCCTCATTTGAGAAAGGAGATTTTCTGTCTACTTCCTCCAGGAAGTTGTCACTACATCATCAAACGAGGAGAAACTAGGAGAAATCCAAGTCCCTTTCATTCATCTTCCAACCCCCTGACAAACTCCTCCCCAGCCCACTCCTCAGATACACAGAGGAGATAGTCCTGGAAGTTCTCACCTGAGGCAGAGAAGAATTCCAAAATGAAAAGGGCATATATCCTTTAATATTTGTGACTGAATACAATGACAGACTCTTGAAGCCAATAAAGATCTTAGTTGCTTCAATGGTAGCTGATTCCTCTCTGTTTGTGACCTTCACTCTTGTCCTGTGTCTCTGGATTCCAGCAGCAGGCTTTTGATTCAGGCTCTGAACTTGGCATGGTTTATATAATGCAAACTTTCCATCTAAGTCATTCTTGAAAACCTTTTGAAAATTAAAAATTACAAAATTTCTCTCTAAAAATAAATAACAAATCATTATTGACCTTCTTTAAAAGTATTCAAAATAGAAAATGTGGCAGTTCTTTAACACATGTCCCTTTATTCTATTAATGTAGACACATACTTCTTACTAAGACTGGGTATATAGCTAGCTTGGTAGAGTGCTTGCCTCGCATTCATAAGGCCCTGGGTTCAATACCCAGAACCACAGAAAAGAGAGAGAGAGAGAGAAGGAAAAAAAATTATGTGTTGAAATCCAGACCTTCAATGTGATTGTATTAGTAGGTGAGGCTTTTAGTAGGTGATTAGGTCCTGAGGGCTTTGCTCTCATGAATGACATTAGTATCTTGATTAAAAAAATAAAAAGATGCCAGAGGACTAGAAACGTATCTCCATAGTAGAGCACTTGCCTGGCATGCTACTAGGCCGTAGGTTTGATCCTCAGGAAACACCTCCTAGGAAAAAAGACCTCAGAGAGCTCATGTGCCTCTTCTGGCATATGCAGATACTATAAGAATATGGCTTTCTTTTCAATCTCCCTCCCCTACTCCTTTCTCTCTCTTCTGGAGATTGAACCCAGGTCCTCATACATACTAAATTCGTATTTTACCATTTAACTACACCCCCAACTTGAAAAGACAGCTTTCTATGAACCAGGAAGTGTGCCCTCACCAGACACCTAATCTGCCAGGTATCTTGATATTGGACTTCTAGCCTCCAGAACTATTAGAAATAAATTTCTGTTGTTTATAAGCCATCCAGTCTATGTTATTCTGTTATAGCAACTTGGATGGATTTAAAAAGTTGTCTGTATTCCTAGGTGCGATGCCAAATGCCTGTAATTCCAGCTACTCTAGGAGGCTGAGGCTGGAGGATTCTTGAGGCTAGACTCTGCAACTTAGTGAGTCCTTGTCTCAAAATAAAAAATAAAAAGGATTGGGGATGTAGCTTAGTGCTAGAGAATGTCCCTAGATTAAATACACAGTACTTTCTCTTCCTTAAAAAGTTATCAATATAAACTCATGACTTCTTTTTAATTCAATATATTATATTGTATATAATAAATGTGATCATTATTCATTTTTTATTTCAAATTTCCTCTAATTTGAACAGGGGAGCCCCTTGAAGTTGGCTCAGGTATCCCCTAGGCATATTCCCATCAATTTATAAGCTCTTCTTCTTCTTCTTTTTGTACTGGGGATTGACTCCATGTGTATTCTACCATTGAGCTACATCTCCTGCCCTTTTTTAAATTTTGAGACAAGGTATTGCTAAGTTACTCAGACTGGCCTTGAACTTGTGATCTTCCTGAGTCATTTATAAGCACTTCTTTACTTTAGCCACAGGAAAATGTTCCAGGATCACTTTGTACTTTCCTTGTCCTGGCCATAATATCTGCCGTTTCTTCAAGGAATGTTTTTCATTTGAGTATAGCTTTTGGACCAAGATCTGGATGTTAGCTGTTGTCATTGTCACTAAAATGAGTTATCAATGTGAACAAATGTAGTATGAATATGTAGTGTTAGAAGTATCAGTGTAAATAAATTCATAAGCACACATGCACATAATACACATCCATAGTCTACTTGATATCCAGTATCATTTCACAGGGTTTTTTTCTTCCCCGTCTGGGATTCTACTTTATATGAGTGTCAGCCAAAGCCTCTCTAAGGAACTGATATTTGAGATGAAAGTGAAATAATATTTAAGAGCTAGCCATGAAAATATCTAGAAACAGAGCTTTACAGTCAGAGGGAACAGCAAGTACAAAGACCTAAGGCAGAAATAAATGTGGTATGTTTGAGAAACAGACCAGCCAGTGTAGTTGAAATGTACTAAGTTACTGGGGAGGATGGTTTGAAATGAAGCCAATGAGACAGGAAGGAGCTGCAAATAAAACTGTATAGGATATAATAAAGGAATTTGAAATTATTTTAGTAAAATAGGAAGACATTGAAAGATTTTGAGAGGGAGATTACAGTAAGTCTGTTTTATGTTTCAAAAGATAACTTGGACATTGCAGAAAGAATGAATTATTAAAGGAAAACCAAGCAGAGAGATAGTTATGAGACTTGCAATAGTTTAGGCAGGATAAAATAATGACTTAGATGAAGGTAGCAGCAAATGACATAAAAAGAAGATAATAAATTTGAGGCATATTCTGAAGGTAGACATGGTTGGACAAATTCTAAATTCTTAAATGAATACTGAAAATCCAAATTAGTTTTGAATTTATACATCTGCTATTTGCTGTGTGTTGTGCTAAGTCCTGAGGATAGAAAAATTTTAAAAAGGAACTCATAAAATAACAGTGGGTGATAGAAAGGCAAATAATTATAATGTAATGTGATAAACATATAATAATAGGCTTAAAAAATAATAGAGTTAAATACAAGGTAAAACACAGACCTTAAGGAGAAAGGAACTGACTGTACATGGATGCAATGAGTGGTTACAGAAATCTTCAGAAAAGACACAGAAAATTACATTCTTTTCTTTCTTCCTTTTTTCATAGTATTGGGGATTGTACTTAGGACCTTGCACATTCCAGGTAAGTGTACTCTACCAGTGAGCTACATCCCCTGCCTTTTAAAAACTTTTATTTTGTGAGAGGGTCTCTCTTAAGTTGCCCAGCCTGCCTCAGAAAATTGTGATCCTCCTGCCTCAGCCTCTGAAATAACTAATTATTGATGTGTTACACCATGTCTAGCTTGGAAAGCTGCCATTTATTTATTTATTTAGGTGTTGTGGATTTAATCCGGTGCACTTCACAACTGAGCTACATCCCTGGCCCTTTTTATTTTTTTATTTTGAGACAGGATTTTTTATTTTAAGATAGGATGCTTGGTTGCCTTGGTCATTGCTAAATTGCTGAGGTTGTCCTCGAACTTGCAATGTTCCTGCCTCAATCTCCAGAGTCACTGGGATTACAGGCATGCACAACCAGACCCCGCAGAAAACTATCTTTTAAAGGATAAATAAACAAATAAATAAAATAATGTCATTTATCTATAATTAAAAGAAAGTTGGGGTTGTAGTTCAGTGGTAGAGTGGCCCCTGGTTTCAATCCCCAGTACCAAATAACAATCAAGTAACTAATTAAAAAATTTTAAAAATATAAAATGATGTTTATAACATTACTAGATGATATAATCTTATGAGACCAATGCCATATATGAAGACAATCGTTGGCTGAAAGATTGTTAAGAGTATATACTTTTCATCAGGAACTATGCAAACCAGAACTCAATGGAACATTTCTAAAGCACCGATAGAAAAAAAAAAATATAAAATTGTACACCCAGTGGAAATATCTTCAAATATTGAAGGAAAAGTAACAATTATTTTCAGGCAAACAAAAGAACTGAGAGAATTCATCACTGTAAAACTAAAGGAATTTCTTCAAACAGAAGGAAAATAATACAAGAAGGAAATTAGTATCAACTTGAATAAGCTTATAATGCACTGGAAATTATAAATATATGGGTAAAAAAGACTATTTTTTCACTTTTATTCTCTTTAAAAATAATTTATTGTTAAAAAAAAAAAAACAGCCCCAGTGCAGTGGTGTACACCTGTAATCCCAATGATTCAGGAAGCTGAGACATGGACAGCAAGTTCAAGGCCAGCCTGAAGAACTTGGTGAAACTCTGTCTCAAAATAAAATAAAAAGGGCTGGTGGTATATCTCAGTGGATAGTGCTACTGGTTTCAATCCCCAGTATTACAAAAACATAAAAAGGTTAAAAATAATAATAAAATAAAATTAATAAGGATGCATTGCAGTGTTTAAGACAAAAGGTAAGACACATGACAACAAAATCACGAAGAATGGTATTAGAAAATGAAGTATACTGTTATAAGATTCTTACACTATATACTAATGCACTACATATGCATACTGTATATAAATACACTCTAATAGTGTTTGAAGGTGAACTGTAACAAGTTAGGCATATATTAAAATACAATAACAGTGATAGATCACACTTTTCAATCATTTATTCCTTTGTTTTCATATCCCTATGAGGCCAAAGTTTCAATAAGAACAGGTATTTTAGACTTTTAAAATTTTGCCTGAAATCCAGTTATTAATAAAATTATCACATTTTGCTTGCTGTGATTTAGAAGGGTAAAATTTTCAGATATTACTTTCACTGATGTTTGGAGCCTTTAGAAAATATTAGGGGCTGGGGATGTAGCTCAGTGGCAAAGTGCTTGCCTAGCATGTGCTAATCTCTGGCACTGAAAAAAATATATATATATACACACATACATATATGTATATATTATATATATAAATATTCCAGTTATATATATAATAACTATCTTGAGATCAACTATTTTTAAAAAATTGTTTTTAGTCATAGATGGACACAATACCTTTATTTTGTTTATTTAGTTTTTTTATGTGGTACTGGGGATGGATCTCAGTGCCTCGTGCATGGTAGGCAAGCGCTCTACCACTGAGCCACAACCCCAGTTCCTATCGAGAGAGAATTTTTTAACATTTATTTTTTAGTTTTTTGGCGGGCACAACATCTTTGTTTGTATGTGGTGCTGAGGATCGAACCCAGGTCGCACGCATGCCAGGCGAACGCGCTACCGCTTGAGCCACATCCCCAGCCCCTCAGTTCCTATCTTGACATAAATATTCTAGTTATATATATAAGTATACATATATAAGCATAATATTATATATAACTGTAATATTATATGTAAATATTATATATAACTGTTTATTTCAAGGTAGTAGGCTAATTTCAAGATAGTTATATATGTAACTGGAATATATATATATATATATATATATATATATATATATATATATCCGATGAAAATAGAGGGGAGATCATCGGAGTAGAGGAAATGAATTGAGGGCGAGTAAGGAGGGAGGGGAAAAGGGAGAAACTGTGGAATAAACATGATCAAATTATTCTAGGTGCTGGGTGCCTATATGAACACGCCACAGTGAATTTCACCTTTATGCATGTCTATTAAACATCAATCAAAAGTGCAATAAATAAATGAAAGGAGGACAGTCGAAAAAGGGTTAAAGGGGAAGAGAGAGGGGGAGGGAAAGAAGAGGCACTGGGGACTGAAGTGGAGCAAACTGTATTCCATGTGTGCACAATTAGGTCAAAATTTAACCCCAATATCATTTTATCTATGATGTACTAATAAAAACATCAAAAATAGAATTTTTGTTACAATCAGTAAAAAGCATGATCTATAATTGGCTTATTGATCTCAAGTGATTTTACTTTAATTTTATGCTTTCCATAATGATCAGCCATCCAATTTTGAAAGAAATACAGTGATTTAAGAACATCTAAACTAGCTACACAATTAATAGGAATTTATTTTGCTGATTTAATCATATTTAGCATCAGAGTATTATTCAAGAACATCTGAAAAAACTATATTAAATTTTTACAATGCTCACTAAAAATGTGGTGAAACAGTGTGGGATGCCTGTGCAGTGTATATTAAAATAAGGCACGGTGTGGCGCTTTTGGTAATCTCAGCGAGTCTGGAGGCTGAGACCAAGTTTAAGGCCAGCCACATCAATATAACAAGAACCTATCTCAAAATTAAAAATAAAAAGGCCTGGGAATGTAGGTCCATGGTAGAGCACCCCTGAGTTCAATTCCCAATACTGGAAAAATTAATTAATTAATTAAAAAAATACAACTTTACTGACCCTTGGCACTGCTGCCATGCTGGTCTGGAAGGCTTTGTGCTGTGGGGGACATCTGTGTACTGTAGAAAATTCAATAGCATTCATGGTCTCTGCTCACTGGGTACCAGTGGCTCCCTTCCTTTCCTGGTTGTGACAGTCAAAAGCCTCTCTATTTAAATATTGCTAGAAACTTCCTAGGAGGCCATTCAGACCAGCTTAGAAGTATTTCTTCAAACAGAAGAAACAAATACACTCAGAACCAAATTGTAAGAAACACAAAGGTGGCAGGTGCAGACAGACAAAGGACATGAGCAGACAACAAAAAAGCAAATATTGTCTTTCAAAGAACAGGCCATTAAGATTGGGAGAATCGGAACATTCTTTTCAAGATTTGTGGGATGAATGAAGGGACAAGGCCAGCTCATCATGTTATGAACAAATGATGTAAGATAAAAATCAGTGTTGAAGTTGAAAATAATCTTAATTTCAGCTATATTACTGTCACAATGCTATTGATATCAACACATCATTTTAAATATATGTGAGACATTTAACATTTCACATTTGAAAAGAGTTCATTATTAAATTTATTTATTAGACATGCTTAACAATATTATTTCCATGGCATTTAAGAAAGAAAAAAAAAAAAAAANACACATTAACCAATATTTTTTGGCTCTTGTCTCATTCTGCTACTATCAACATCTGTTAATAATGATTAATTATATATCTCATTTGTTAGATATGGTGATGGATATCTGCCGCAGTCTGGCTGCAGCAAAATAAGCCGGGGGGGGGGTGACGAACAACTTGTGTACATTGATACAGCAGGAGTGGGAGCCGTTTATTGTAGCACAGGAGGGGTATATATACATTCCACACAGCTTATCTTAATTAACATAAACTAGATACAGCTGTCAACCAATAAGGAATCTCCACACTTAATGGCTCGCTGGCGTTACTTCACAAACCACTCCCTCTGGCAAAATGCCAGGCGCCATCTTGACTTGTTTACAGACCCTAACAGATATCCATACAGAATATCAATAGAGATCTGTCTCTTACTACAAGAGAAGGAAACATCACCCAAAGATGGATAAAAGGATTTAATATCTTAATTTGGAGAGAGAGTTAGTGCATTTTTTTGTTGTTGCTCTTGTTCCAGGAGAGATTATACACATATATAATGATTGCTATAGCCAAGCAAATTAAAATACTCATATATTTAACTCTGTGAGTGTGTGTGTGTGTGTTGTGTGTGTGTGTTAAGAACACCTAAAATTTGCTCAGTTGGAAAATTACCAGTATACAATATTATTAACTATAGTGGTCAGATTGTGCTTTAGATCTCTAGACTTATTCATCCTATATAACTGCAACTTTGTACCCTTTGATTTACAACTTCCCATTCCCCATCCTTGCTACTGGTAATCATCATTCAACTTTCCAGTTTGTAAGTATCCATTTGAAAAAAATTACACATGTGAGATCATGTGGTATTTTTCTTTCTGTGTCTGCCTTATTTCACTTGGGATAATGTCCTCTAGGTTCATCAAAGTTGCAAATAGCTATATTTCCTTCATAAAGAGTGAATAATATTTCAGTGTGTGTGTGTATGTGCATGTGTTCATGTACTTGTGTTTGGGTGTATTTCTTTATTTATTCATCTGTTAACAAACACTTGGTTGTTTCCAGATCTTCACTATTGTAAATAATACTGCAGTGAACTGGGAATTGTGTGAGTGCCTTATATATTTGACTTATTAACCCCTTATTAGATATATGTCTTGCAAATATATTCTTCCAATCTGTGGATTGTCTTTTCATTTTGTTGCTTATTTCCTTTGCTATATAGATGCTTTTCATTTAATGAAGTTCCACTTTATTATTTTTGCTTACATGGGATGGAAAATTCAAGGTCAGCCTCAGCAACTTAACAAGGCCCTGAGCAACTTAGTGAGATCCTGTCTCGGAATAATAAATAAGGGCTGAGGATGTAGCTCAGTGGTAAATCACCCCTGGGTTCAATCCCCAGTACCAAAATAAATAAAACAAAAAGTTATACTACCAAAAGAATGTTAGAGTCTGTAAACAAGTCAAAATAACACCTGGCATTTTGCCAGGGGAATGTTAGAGTTCGTAAACAAGTCTGGATGGTGCCTGGCAAAATGCCAGAGGGAGTGGTTTGAGAAGTAACAAAAGCGAGCCATTAAGTGTGGAGATTCCTTATTGGTTGACTGATGTATCTAGTTTATGCTAATTAGATAAGCTGTGTGGAATGTATAAATACTGCTCCTGTCCTGCAATAAACGGCTTCCACTCCTGCTGTATCAACGTACACAAGTTATTCGTCACCCCCCCCAGTTATTTTGCTGCAGCCGGACTGCGGCAGATGGTGGCCCGTACGGGGAGCCCCGGGACACTTGGGGGTAAGTGACGAAAAANTATATATATATATATATATATATATATATATATATATATATATAAAACCTATATATGTAACTGGAATATTTATTTCAAGATAGTAGGCTGATTATATATAGCAGTTACTCCCAACAATACCTCTTAGAAATGATTGAAAATTTACTAAAAACAACATGGAGGTTTTCCAGCAATGACACAATTTCTCATACTGAGTGAACGCTTATGCAGTTAGCAGTTGTGAACTGAAAGGCAGCCAAAAGAGGACATAAGCTGGAGATTTGGCATTTGAAAGAAGGAAACTGCACTAGGTAAAATACATGTTTAAAAGGCCTTTTCCGTGTACGGTATTCCTGACTCTCTGCAGTCCCTGGAGGCTAAAACTGAAAGCAGAAAGCTGGTCTTTTTGACTTGAAGAGTCAGAAAAGGAATTTCAGATTTCCAGAGCAGCTGGAAATTGAGAAGGAAATCCTAGGAAGGGGAGAAGGATGAAGGACAGAGTTTCAAGTCTGCATATATATACCCCTCAAACCCTTGACTGATTGTTGAACCTTACATGAAACAGGGGAAAAATCCAGGGTATCTAAGGGAAATAACAGCTAGAGGGCTGAAGAAACCCAGCAGGCACTTCTGCTGCTATTACAGTATAGACCACAGAAAGATTTGAACCTTTAATTCTTACTTGATTTGAATAAAAGGAGCCAGGTGAATAGCCAGGTGCACAAGCCTGTAATCCCAGCAACCTGGGAGCCTGAGGCAGGAGAATCATGAGTTCAAGGCCAGTCTTAGTAATTTAACAAGGCCTTAAGTAACTTAGTGAGACCTGTCTCAAAACAAAAAAATCTTTTGATTTTTGGGCTGGGGATGTAGCTCAGTGGTAAAATGTCCCTGGGTTTAATCCCTAGTACTAAAAACAAACAAACAAACAAACAATAAAATCTCTAACTCTGCTAAACAGATCTCACTTAAATTGTGGCAATATGGAATTGTGATTCCTCAACTACTTCCCAGATTTGAGCCAGTTCAGAGTCCTTTGTATAAAGGATGGCTTTTGAAGAAGGATTCTGCTGCTCTATTTAAAATTTACACTGTAAGTCTTTCCCAAGGTATCCCCTAAAAGAGTTGCAGCCTTTTACCAGGTGACAGTCTATTATGCTACAGGAAATGATTAGATTTTTTGATGTATCAGTCACTTTGAATTTACATAATTCTTGGAGACCTAAAATACCTTAGAGGTCTACTAGGGGCTTCTAGAGTTTTTAGATTATTAATGGAGTTTTGGTTTGGGTCCATCTCAGTGGGCCCCGTTGGTTTCAAATCCATTCCCTGTTGCTTTTTTTTTTCTCTTCTCACGTATAGATTGCATAATTGCAATATCTATACATAGATATAGCTATATCTCTAGCAAATATCAAATTGCCTCATTGATTCCCTGACCAATGATTTCATGTATGAAGCATATTGTCATAGCAAAAGCCAAGCGTGAACCACTGGAACTTCTTTTTCTCTACCAAAAGAGTAAATCAAGTTGAACACAGTGGTGTGCCTGTTGTCTCAGCTACTGGGTGACTGAGGCAGGAGGATGGCTTGAGCCCAGTAATTTGAGGCCAGTCCTGGCAACATAGTGAGACCCCATCTCAGAGTTAAATGCACAAACACACACACAACAAAAAATGGTTGACCAAAAGCAATACTACATAGAGAGATTAAGGCCACTTAAAAGATGCAGAGTTGATGATTCTTGCCATACCTCCTTTCAACTCACCCATTCGGCTTGCACAAAAGACAGATCTTAGAAAATGAAAGTGATTTCTTTCAAACTTAGTCAAGGGGTTCTTCCAACTCCAAACTCTGTTTCAAGTGTTGTCTCATTGCTGGAACTGCATATGCTATCCAGTTATTCCTCTGGCAAATACTTTTTCTCTCTATCCTTATTATTATTTCACCTGAAAGGATTAGTACTATATCTCCACTTTTTTTTTTACCTCAAAGGTATATGTTGCCATTAACATAGACCAAACACATTTGTGTCTTCCCACAATGTTAGATTTATTGAATAACAATGAATTCACAGGTTATACCACATTCAGTGGTGGATATTCTTTGAATACTTATAGGTCACCTGATAGTCACAAACTGGGCAATCACAGGTGCTTTTATTTCAATCTTAACTATATTATATCTATAATACATCCCATCACACTTTAAACTATTATATATAAGGTTACAGAAAGGCTAAAAAAGAGTTAAAGCAGCCACAGGGGGTCAGGAGACTGAACTGAGAGCAAAGGCAGAGAGCAGATACTGAGTGAAGTCCCTTTAGGCAGTCAGATAAAATTACCAGCCAAAGAACTTGTGCAGGGTGCAAAGCTGTCAAAATACAGGAACTTATTCAAGGCCAAAATCCAAATGGATGGCAGTTTCAGAGTGTCAGCTTGGAGTGTCAGCTTGAGATGTCAGCTTGGAATGGGCTATGTTGTCATCTCAGGCAGGAGAAAGTGTACTGGGCTGAAGCCAAAGGATAGGGATTTGGAGGTTTATTACTATGGCCATTTTCATGGGTGAGTTTTCATAACAAGTGACCAAGATATGGGTTTGGTCTAGTCTTGGTTGCTTCTTCTTTTCTGAGCCTCAGATGAGGGGGTTGCTTTCAGTGGTCTGGTGTTCAAAGTTCAAAGCCAGCCTAAGCCTAAGCAGTTTAGTGAGACCCTGTCTCAAAATAAAATATAAAAAGGGCTGAGGATGTGGCTCAGTTGTTAAATCCCTCTAAGATCAATCCCTGGTAACAACAACAACAACAACAACAAAGCTGTTATTGGCTTGCTCAATGGACTATGAACAGAGTAGTCGTGGTGGAAGGAATGGAAGTTACTCATAGGCTTTAGCAATATGAAAGTCCACTCACCAAGGCACTTCTGAGTGCCTACTTATGAACAGTTGAGATGTTGCTGGTCCTCTGTTCCCTGGGAGTGCAGAAGTGGTGGGAAAGATGAGTCAATCATCTGGTGACAGGTTCTTATATTGAACTACTTCCTTCATAGCGAAGGTATTACCTATATTCTCACTGGAATATACACTTATTTTGGATATGGATTTGCCTTCCAGGAGTATAATGCTTCTCTCAATACCATCATCCATGGACTTCAGAGTATTTTATTGACCACAATGGTATTCTGCAAGGATTGCTTCTGACTGGGAATTAATTTAATTACAAAGTGAGGTGTGTCAGTGGGCTCATGCTTGTAGAATTTATGCATTACCCTGAAGCAATAATTAGATACAATGGTGGAAGGGACTTTTGAAGACTCATCATATTGCCTGCCAGTTACAGTACTAACTGGCTGGCAATATGATGCAATACACAAGTAATGTACTCCAGATTATGGTGCATGCTCAGCTACCAATATATGGTGATGATTGTCTCATGGCCCCGATTTTTCAGGAAACAAGAGGTGAAAATCATACTGACTCCTTTATTACCTCTAGTAGTAGTGATTTTTTTTTTTGCTTTCTGTCTTGGCTATAAGCATGTAATAAGTCATGGAAATGATGATAATAATTAGGAGTATTTCATTCTTACTTAGAAATTAATATATTTGTGTATACACATTAACCAATATTTTTTGGCTCTTGTCTCATTCTGCTACTATCAACATCTGTTAATAATGATTAATTATATATCTCATTTGTTAGATATGGATATGGATATCTGCCGCAGTCTGGCTGCAGCAAAATAACGGGGGGGGGGTGACGAGCAACT
>NW_026000082.1:14489967-14513801 GCF_001458135.2 Marmota marmota marmota
ACTGTGAGTTAATCTATTGAGACACTGCTTTACCTGGACTGAGACAACAAACTGTAATGTACAACAAATTGTTACTTGGTATCTTTGCTAACGGTGTCATTGCTGGTATAATTTTTCCAAGGGCTTCTTGCATGGAGCCATCAATTGGCTTGGTATTGTGGCATTTTGTATCCTCCCTTTCTGTTTGTGGCAGGTTATTTATGGTGTTTCTGTAAAAACCACTATGGTCGTTATTTAAATTAAACAAAAGGGGGAAATGTTAGAATCTGTAAACAAGTCAAAATAACACCTGGCATTTTGCCAGGGGAATGTTAGAGTTCGTAAACAAGTCTGGATGGTGCCTGGCAAAATGCCAGAGGGAGTGGTTTGAGAAGTAACAAAAGCGAGCCATTAAGTGTGGAGATTCCTTATTGGTTGACTGATGTATCTAGTTTATGCTAATTAGATAAGCTGTGTGGAATGTATAAATACTGCTCCTGTCCTGCAATAAACGGCTTCCACTCCTGCTGTATCAACGTACACAAGTTATTCGTCACCCCCCCCAGTTATTTTGCTGCAGCCGGACTGCGGCAAAAGAAATCTGCAGATTCAATGAAATCCTCATAAAATACCAATGACATTCTTCACAGAACTAGACAAAACAGTACTAAAATTTATATAGACACACAAAACTCCAAAGAATCAAAACAATCCTGATTTCAAAGTATACTCCAGAGCCATAGTAACAAAAACTGCATGGCATTGGCATAAAAACAGACACATAAACCAATGGAATAGAATAGAGGACCAGAAGTAAACCCCATGCGTCTACTGCCAACTGATTGTCAAGAAGATGCCAGAAACATATATTAGAGAAAAAACAGCCTCTTTAACAAATGGTTCTGGGAAAACTAAATATTCACATGTAGCATATTCAAGCCAGATCTCTAACTCTCACCCTGCACAAAAATCTACGCATATAATATATATCAAAGACCTTAATGCAAGACCTGAAACTTACAAACTTCTTGGGGAAACACTTCAACATATTGTCACAGGCAATTATTTCCTGAATAGGACTCTAATAACTCAGAAAATAAAATTAAGAATTGACAAGTGTGATTACTTCAAATAAAAAATTTCTGTACGGCAAAGCAAACAACAGAGTGGAAAAAAAAGAAAAGAAAAACACAACCTATAGAATGGGAGAAGATCTTTGCCTGCTATTATTATCCAAATATATAAAGAACTCGAAAAATTTAGTAACAAAAGAACAATGAATCTATTCAATAAATGGGAAAATGATCTAAATAGACACTTCTCAAAAGAAGAAGTACAAGACCAATAAGTACATGAAAAAATACCTGACATCTTTAGCTATCCAGGAAATGCAAATCAAAATTACAATGGGAAAGAAACCCCTACAAGGGTCCCCTCTTATCCCTGCAAGAGTTCTGTTTCTATTTTTTACACTTGAATACATTCTACTCCTCTTATTCTTGCAAAAAGAAATTACATTGGGATTTCATCTCACCACAGTCAGATTGGATATTATAAAAAAATAAAACAAACAAAAAACCAGACAGAACTAACCAATGTTGGTAGGGATGTAGGGAAAAAGGAACCCTCATACACCATGAGTGGGAATGTAAATTAGGGTAGTCACTTTGGAAGAGTAAGGAGGTTCCTCCAAAAACTAAAAATAGAGCTATCATATGGTCCAGCTATACCACTACCACTAGCCAAGGAAATGAAATCAGGTAAGAAATGAAAAGAGATAGCTGCATACCAATATTTATTCTAGCAGTATTCATAATAGAAGATATGAAATCAGCTTAGTTTTCCAGTAACAGATTAATAGATTTTTAAAAATATGGAATTTATGCATGAAGGAGTACTATTCAGCCATCAAGAATGAAATAATGTCATTTGCAGGAAAATGGACGGAATTGGAGGACATCATGTAAATTGAAATAAGTCATGGACAGAAAGACAAGTATCACACATTTCCTCTCATATGTGAAGACTTAAAAATGACTTACTTTAAGGAATGAAAAAGGACCAGAGAAGGGTAGAGAGGGGAGAGCAAGGAAGGCTATCGTAGGGAAGGTAGATATGATCAAAGCATGACATATACCTTTATGGAAAAGACACACTGAACCCCATTAATTTGTAAAATTAGTACACATTAATAATTATTTAATTTTTTAGTGATGTACACACCACCATTACAGTATTCTGAATTTTACTATATGGCTTTACCACTAAGCTTTTTACTCTTGTATGTTTTCATATTGTTAATCAGCATTCTTCATATTAACTCAAAGAACTTCAGTTAGCAATTCCTATAAAATTAGGTCTAGTGGGGATGAGCTCCTCCAGCTTTTGTTGCTGAGAATATTCTTTAGGTCTCTTTCATTTATGAGGATGACTTTGCTAGATATAGTTTCCTTGGTTAACATCTTTTTCTTCCAGCACTTTGAATGTATCAACTTTCTCCCTTCTGGCTTTACAAATTCCTGTTGAGAAGTCTGCCCTTAGACCTCTTGTATAAGCCTTGTCTCTCGACACTTCAAGATGCTTTCTTTGTCTCTGACTTTTGACACTTTGACGATAATGTGACTTGGAGTATTCTTCTCTGAATTGACTTTGCTTGGGAACTTTAGAATGTGGATGTAAATATTCCTCCCAAGACTTGAGAAGTTTTCTTTAAATAAGCTTTCTTTCCCTTTCTGTTCTCCTTCTTGGCTTCCCATAATTCATATATGTTCATATTCTTGACTGTATTCTCTAGGTTCCTTATGCTTTCTTTACTCCTTTTTCTTTGTATTCCTTTCATTGGTTTATCTTAAATTACTTTTTTATTTTTATTTTATTTTGCCTTACTGGGGATTGAACTCAGGAGTGATTTACCACTAAGCTACATCCCCAGCATTTTTTTTTGAGAGAGAGAGAGAATTTTTTAATATTTATTTTTCAGTTTTTGGTGGACACAACATCTTTATCATCTTTATTTTTATGTGGTGCTGAGGATTAAACCCAGCGCCCCACGCATGCCAGGCGAGCCCGCTACCGCTTGAGCCACATCCCCAGCCCTTTTTAGGTCTTGCTAAATTGTTTCAGTTGTTCTCAAGCTTGTGATTCTCCTTACTTGGCCTCCTGAATAGCTGGGATTACAGATGTGCATCACCACACTTTGCTTGAATGACTTGTCTTTGAATTTGCTAATTTTGTCTTCTGCTTGATTGAGTTGGCTATCAAAACTCTCTACTGAATTTTCAGATATCTAATTATATTATTTAACTCTAGAATTTGTGTTTGGTTCTTTTTAAATGAATTCTATTTTAGGGGGCATTTGGGGTTGAAACCATTTAACTATATATGTCTCAGCCCTTTTATTTTTTAAATTTCATTAAAATTTTTTTTAGTTGTAAATGGACAAAATACCTTTATTTGTTTTTATGTGGTGCTGAGGATTAAACTCAATGCCTCATGTGTGCTAGGCAAGCACTCTAACACCGAGTCACACCCTCAGACCCCTTTTGTTTTATTCTTTGAGATAGGGTCTTGTTAAGTTGCTGAGGCTGGCCTCAAACTTGTGATTCTCCTGCCTCAGCCTCCAGAATCATTAGGAGTATGGGTGTGTGCCATTGTGTCTGGTAGATTCTATTTTATTACCTTTTTATTTTGTTTGTGCATTTTCCCCTAATTTCACTTGATTATCTATACATTTTCTTTCATCTCACTGAGTTCTCTGATCTGACTGTTCTTAATTCTCTTTTAGGCAATTCATAGATCTCCATTTCTTTGGGTTCAGTTTCTGGAGCTTAATTACTATTCTTCATTGTCTGTGTAGGCCATGTTGGCACTTGTGAAGGAGGAAGAGCCAATTCCAGTCTTTACAGATTGCTTTTAGGAGATTAAAGATTTCCTCTGTTAGGTTTCAGGATTGAAGGACTGCTTCTGGTACCACAACTGAATGGGGTTGGAGTTGGAGCTGGGTTACATAGTCTCTGCTGCATCTGTAGTGGGGTCTGTAGTTGGCAGCCCTGTTACCACGGGTTCTAATGAGAATGAATCCTGTATGGTCCATGAGTAGACTATGCTATCTCCAGGACTTTAGGGCTGGTGCTGGGACACAGGCCAGCATTAGGATCTTCAGACAGTGAGCCTTTTATTAGATGTACATCCAGGTGTGGCTTCCTCTGGAAAATCTCCTGTGAGGTCACTGGGTAGGTTCCTAGACAAACAGTATTGCCCTGGGTCAATGGCTGAGAGGGGATGGACCCAAGTCAGTCACAGGCCTGTTTCAGGGACCACAGTTAGAACTGAGGCCAGTAAGCCTGCTACAGGGACTCAGGCAGGTGCATCTCCCTCTGGATCCCTGAGCTGGTAGTGGAACTAATTTCTGACTACTGCTGAGGGGGGCTGGAACCAAGTCTCAGAGGCTTTTCAGTGTTTGCTATGAAATTAAGGTCATAAAGCCTTCCCTGGTGATTCAAGTGGGCATCTCTTTCTTTGAGATCCTATGACACTGATTGAACTGTGCTCTGACTGCTGCTGAGTAGGGCTAGAGTCAAGTTTCAGAAGTTTCAGAGTCATCTGTAAGTACACTGCCAGGATAAACATTAGCAGGTTGTCATCTTAAGGTGCCGCAGTCTGGCTGGGCACAAATCACAGAGCCGCCACAAAGCACTTGTATGTTCAAACAGGAAACTTTATTGCCTGAACTCCAACAGTACTCCACGCACACTCCCCAGGAACTCTCCCAAACGCCACTCACGTGGCTCCTCCCCGGCACACCACACCAACCGGAACTTCCTCCACCGGAACTTCCCCAACTAACGCGAACTCCCCAGGAATCCTGGGAGAACTCCAAAGTAGCGGTCGCCTGAGGCGGACAGAAGGGGTCTATATACCATTGAATCAATCCAGCATCATCTTAATGGCTCGCCTCTCAACCATTACTTCTGGCAAAATGCCAGGGGCCATTCCGACTGGGCTGTGGCTCTCAGCATTAAGGCATAAGTGGGTGTGACTTCTTCCAGTTCTCTGAGTAAATGGTTCTAGAATAGGACCAAAGCCAAAAGGGCTATATTTCCAGATTTGGTGTCAGGTCCATGATTGGCAAGTCTGCCACCTGGTTGCAGTACTGCCCTCCTTGGTCTTGGGCTGTGCCAGGTTTTCACAACCTCCTACCTGAATCCCACTGAGTAATTTTTATCCAGGTAGGATTGAAAATTTATTGTAGCCAGCGTGGGGTAGGGTTGGGGGAGGTGGGGGGATATGACAGAGAGATCTCCTCTTCTGCTATCTTGCGGATATCATTCTGCTATTGTTTATTTGGAAGTTTTAAATATGGCTAAAATATAAATGAATACCCAATTGATGACAGGTGGAATGTGGTAGTTTGTACTGTGTCAACTTGGTTAAACTAGACTCATGTTTCCCATAATCATTTTCCCCACATGGTCCAAAGAGAACTTTGTACAATATCTATAAGCATAATTTAAGGAGAAGTCATTGCTTTGTGAGTGCTGTCATGCTGAGATATTGTAAGGGACTGTATAGAGTTCTGTGGGTTCCAACTTTTCCTCACTCCTCTTTCCTGTGGCAAGTTCTTCTTCCCAGTTGCCTACCCTGTTGGCAAACAAAGGCCTGGGGCCCATCACCAGATGCTTGCTGTTCACTTTCAAAGGCAGTTGCTTCCCATAGACATTCCTAGAGGCTCATTTTCTGTAGACATTCCTACTATCCTTTTCTTCTCCATTTTGTTGTGGCAATGGACAAAGTGGCTTCTCAGATTAACTGATCAGAGACTCTTTCTCTGATTCTCCAGTTTCTCTCCTTAACTTTCATTCTGGCTCCTTCTACATCTATGCAAGATATATTAATTCCTATAATGAACCCTGTACTGATAGTAGTTCTTCTTTCATGGAACCTTGACTAATTCAAATATGGAAAGTTCTTGCACCTTTTTCAGTATTTTTTTTTTTTTTTTACTTACTTATAGTACTTGGGATTGAATCCAGGGATGCTTTATTACTGAGCTACATCCCAAGTTCTTTTTATTTTTTTTAGACATGGTCTTGCTAAATTGCTGAAGGTGACCTTGCATTTGTGATCCTCTTGCCTCAGTCTACCAAGTTGCTGAGATTAACGACCATGCCCAGCTCAACCTTGTGCTTCCTACATTGAGTTGTTCAACCATTATTTGAATTCTGTTTATGAAACAAAATACTCTCCCCCCCACCAAACTAATCTGTTTAGGGTTTCAGGTGTTGTTGATGTTATTATTATTATTATTATATATTTTTTGGTACTGGGGATTGAACTCAGGGATGCTTAACCACTGAGCCACATCTCTAACTCTTTTTTATGTTCCATTTAGAGACAGGGTCTTGCTGAGTTGCTGAGGCTGGCTTTGAACTCATGATCCTCCTGGCTCATCCTCCCAAACTGCTGGAATTACAGACATGAGCCATCAAGCCCAGCTATCAGATATGATTTGTAATCAAAAGAATTGTAATGCCCTATTGCAATGTTAATTATAAGTTTGCTTCTTTCATTCTGTGTGTCTATAAGCAGAAACAGACTCTCTATGTTCCAAAGTATTCGTTTGAAGATGTTTACATGGCAAATAACCTGGGAAGACAATGATTGTGGCTCCTGATGATGCAAAAAGGAACGTACAACTTTACTGTCCATTTATAAAACATTCGGTTCCCTGAATTTTTTCCTATAATAATGCCACCCACTGTGTAGGCATTATCTGTTCCTCTTCACCTTATCTTATAGGAACCGAGGCTCGGGAAACAATGTCAAAATGATGATATGCTGGCTACTTCTATTGTTATGAATAATAATCTGTCCTTTGTGGGTTTGATCCAAGAGACATGAAACTGTTGCAGGCTAACTTGTCAGATTGTATTGAAGGTGAAATCTCAGATCCTTCACAGTTCTTAAAAATAAGATCATTTTTGACTGGTGTAATTTATACTGGTACAAGTATTGTTCTGTGGACTTTTCAAAGAGAAAAATGTATATGCCTCTGATATGGATTACTTTTTTTTTAAATTGTAGATGGACACAAAATCTTTATTTATTTTTATCTGGTATTGAGAATTTAACCCAGTGCCTCACACTTGCGAGGCAAGCACTCTTCCACTGAGCTATAGCCCCATCCCATGGGTGACTTTTTTTGCAAACAAATAAATATGTTAGGTTTTAAGAAATTACTGGGGCTGGGGTGGTGGCTCAGTGGTAGAGCGCTCGCCTAGCATGCATGAGGCACTGGGTTAGATCCTTGGCATCACATAAAAACAAACTAATGTATCCACCTAAAATTAAAGATACATAAATAAATATTAAAAAAGAAATTACTATATCACTATAGTATAATAATTACTTTTGTGTGTGTGTGTGTGTGTGTGTGTCTGTGTTTCCCATTTGTAATATAGACAAGAATTTGGATAGGATGCTTTGGTTGTATTAATAGAGACAAACCTCTTTTTAGTTTATGTGAAAAGGAGAATTTATTACAAAATTACAAGGGTACCTTAACAAAGCCAAAAACAATAGTTAATTCTAGGCCTCAGGGATAATGGCCAGTAATAGAAACCAAATCTTGCTGGCAAAGAGGAGTTTACAATTAGAACATAAAGATACTTTACCAAGCCAAGGGCAAAGATTACAACCATGCTTCATGAAGGGTTAGGACAAGGGAATGGAACGCTGTTAGAAAGGCAGGAATCATACTCTTTTGATCTCTCATCTCTGCTTTTCAATTTGCAAATGCTTTTTTGTTCTCTCACTACAGATCTGTTACTTTCCCTGCCTAAGCTACATGGTAGGATATGGCAACCCACATCTCCCAATTTATATTTCCTCTATTCCAGAGACTAGTCAGACCAAGGCTAGAATCTCTTATCTCCAACCCTGAATTCCTGGGGAAGTTGTAGGACCTTGCCAAATTTAAAGATAACATCCTTCTCAGGGATCGGCAGTAAGTCAGAAATTTCAGGAAAACAGGAATAGAAGCCAACTGAATTTTTAATTTTTGTTGCTCCTTAAAGACCTGGAACTGAAATAGTTTAATTTTACATTTAGGGGTGGATAGGAGATAGATGCTCAGAAATCACAGCATATTATGTGGAAATGACCAGATACTTCAAAAGATAAGTGTATTCTAACTCTTTAATATTTCCTGGGTCAGAGATGACAGACTTGGATAATGATATCTTATTTGAGACAAGTTTCTTTGCATTTGTCTTGATAGGTAGGGTTTATTTCTGGGAAAATTATGAACTGTTCTTGATATAAGTTATTTAAACACAAATGGTAATATTATTCTTTGTTAATCAGATTTTCCAAGAGAAATTTTAAAAGGTGGTTAATTGTATGGTGAGTGTTTAGGAAAAATGGAAAAAGAAAAGAATACATTGGCAGATGTCAGAAATCCCTCAGAACCATAAATAAAAATTTGATCAAAGGTATCTCAAACTAGAGAGGAACTCTTACTCATGTAGTTTGAGTCAGTTGCTTATGAACTATTTCTATCATAGTAGGGTGAGGGCTGAGGGGATATTCAAGAAATATAGGAGATGGGAAAGAAAACTATTTTCTTGATTCTATGCAGTGTTTCAGACCTCCCTGTAAAAGCAAATTTATAATGCTTACTGCTGTGGTTTGGATAGTGGTGTCTCCCAAAAGCTCATATGTGAGACAATTCAATAAAATTTAGAGGTAAAATGATTGGGTTATGAGAAGCTTAACCCAATCAGTGTATTAATCTGCTGATGGGGATTAACTAAGTGGTAACTATAGGCAGGTAGAATGTGGCTGGAGGAGGTGGGTCATTGGGGGCATGCTTTTGGAGGTTTATATTTTGTCCTTATTTTTGTAGAGTGCTCTCTCTGCTTCCTGATTATCATGTCCCAAGCTGCTTTCCTCTGCCACACCCTTCCACCAGGGTGTTCTGCCTCACCTTGGGCATAGAGCAATGGAGTCAGCTATCTAAGGACTGAAACCTCTGAAACTGTGAACCCCACATAAAATTTTCTTTAAAATTGTTCTTGTCAGATCTTTTGGTTGCAGCCATGAAAAAGCTGGCTAAAACACTTACCAAAAGCATGTCGTGATACTATTTGAAATACAGGTGATTTTTATATTTTAAAATCAGAGAAGCTGATAGAGGTATTCCACCCAGCCCTAGTCACACTGAAATAAACCTGAAAATGTCCAAATTATAAAGAAATGTTGTGGGTGTTTATTAAAAATGTATTCATGCTGAAGATTTCTTAAAGTATTTCTCTTGTGTGTTGAAAACACATTCCTATATTTGTGGTATCTTTTGATGAGATACAGGGAGTTAAACTTAATGTTCATGATACTACTGTACTTCTTCCCACAATTTTCTTTCTAGAAATAAGAATCAGCAGGAGAAGTAGGACCACTCTATGATAACTAAGAAGAAAAGCAATATTAATGTGAACATGTTAAGAGACTCAAAAGCTGGAAATTCAGTTTTGATTTTACCTGATTTCAGTATATACAAGGTTTCAAAAGAAAAAAGTCATTCAGCATTATGTTGAAGGTTTTGTATTTCGACCTCTGTGTTTCTTCGTGAAAACATTTCCTTACTGTTGTCATCATTTTCATCATCATAGAGTGCCATATTCATTACATTTTCAGTACATTCTTCTAATGAAATTGTTGACAGGTATGAAAATACTTTTTCCATTAGAGGTTCCCTGAGAAGAGGCTTTGAAGAATTCTTTTCTGCTAGAGAATCATCAGAATACCAGTCTTCGGCTGCTTCAATACTTTGGCTGTAATAAGCTTCAGATGGTAATGTTGATAAGCTTAATGGAATGCTGCTGCCATTTGTTGCTGAGCTAGTCTCTGGGGGATCACTGATGATTTTCTTTGTTGCAAAGCGGAATTCATTTTTAGAGTGATCTTTAATTGCTGCAAAAAATATATTTATTATAAATATTACATATTCATGAGCCAAATCTTAATTTATAAGGGCATTTTTTAAAAATTCAGACTATTTTTAGGGCTATAATGGACAAGATAATTCTCTTCAAGAACATTCTGAGTTACTATCATCATCTGTACAATGTTTAATATGTAATTGGGAATTAGCAATATTTTCATGAAAATTAAGAGTAGAAAAGACTATACTAAATAAAACCAACCAGTTTTTACAGAAAAGATTCTAAGTGGGACAGAAACCTCAGTTTTGGAAAGTTCCTTAAAGAGGACAGATTCTTAAAGACTTATAACTATTTATGCCTTATTTTAAAAATATAAGCTTCCTGAGCAAGCAGATTACAAAATGGAAAGGGCCTATGGGCTGGCCCTATATCAATAACAGTAATAATATTACTACAGAGCTTTACAATTTGCAAAGTGTTTTGATATAATTATTTTCTCAATAATTCTTCAAGGCAGTTATTAGCACCACTTCACCAAAGAAAAAGAGATTTAGAAGATGATCCATCACAAATCAGATACAAAATGGATTTCAATCTACATACTTCTTACTTTAATTCTTTTGCCATTGAATTATTTAGGTTGCACATTGGCTATTTCAAAGTGTTAGGTTTTAGAAAATATCATATACTATCTTTTTTTTTAAAATATTTTTTTAGTTGTTGATGGACCTTTATTTTATTCATTTACTCATATGTGGTGCTGAGAATCGAACCCAGTGCCTCACACACGCTAGGCAAGCGCTCTACCACTGAGCCACAACCCCAGCCCTCATATACTATCTTAAATGATTTTTATATGTTTTATATTTTTATGTTAACTTTTGATACTTTACATATTAATTTTTAAAGTTGTTTTAAGTACGTTACCTTATATTAACATTTCTAAAATTATGTAGGAGACAATGGTTTGAAGTTCTAAGACATAACCTGCAAAACCTAGAGCTGTAAAAACTTGTGGTTTTTTTTTTTTAATATATATTTTTAGTTGTAGTTGGACACAATACCTTTATTCCATTCATTTATTTTTATGTGGTGCTGAGGATCAAACCCAAAGCCCCGTGTGTGCTAGGTGAGCGTTCTACCGCTGAGCCACAATCCCAGCCCAAAACTTGTGTTTTGAGTTTTTTTTTTCTCCTCTGTTTCTCTCCCTCTCTGATTTATTTTTATCCTCAAGCATGAGTACATGGCATTGACTATGATATCTTTGGGCTCCAGTAGTAGACCACAACTTAAAATTTCATAGTTTAAGATCATTGCAATTCTTGTTTTTCTAAAATTTATGTGCCCATTCACATACTAATAAATTAGCATTTCTCTTCAATTTTCATGGTATTTAAAATACTTAACATTAAGCATAGCCTCTTGATTCTTAAAGTTGTAAATTGTTATACGTTAGGATTGTTTCTAAGAAACAGTTGGGGAAAACATACCTTTTATACGTGCTGCTTCTTTTTTTCTTTGCTCCTCCTACATAAAAATTTATTTGTATTTTTAAAATGAAATCATTTTTATATAATTTCTATATTATATTGATCTATACACTTATATAATAGTAATACATTTTGCACCTATGATTATAGGTTTATTACAAATAATGCAAATCAGGAAGAGTAATAAATTTTAACATTTATTTGCATTTCTAACAAGCTCCCCAGAATAATGCTGATATTGCTGGTCTGGGAACAAGAGTATGGCCCTGGACTGATTGAAATTCTACCCAATTAAATGAATGAAAAAGCGGGCATTCTTATATACTGTAAATCAGTACAAATATTTTGGAGAGAAATTTAACAAATCTACTTGGAATATATTATGGCAAGTATATAATTTTGTTTTTGTGTCAATGTTCAGTTACCCGAATGTTCATTCAATATGGGTAGCATTTTAAAAAAACTTAAAATTAAAAAATCCAAGATTAAGGAAATAGTTAAATGCATTATTATACCTAGATATAAAGGATGCTATTTCTTTCTCTCTGTTTTTTTTTTTTAATACTTGTGGGTTGAACCCAGAGGTACATTACCACTGATCTACATCCCAGTTCTTTTTTTTTTTTTAAATATGTTTTTAGTTGTAGATGGACACAATATATTTAATTAATTTTTTTATGTGGTGCCAAGGATTGAACCCAGTGTCTCACGCATGCTAGGCAAGTGCTTTACCACTGAGCCACAACCCTGGCCCCATCCCAGTTCTTTTTATTTTTTATTTTGAGACAGGATCTTGCTAAGACACTGACAATCTTGCAAAGTTCCTGGTGCTGGTCTCAAATTTGGGATCCTCCTGCCTCAGCCTCCTGAGTCACTGGGATTACAGGCATGTGCCATGGCACCCAGCTGGATATTCTTTCAACTATTAAAAACGAAGCTATTTATCAGTAAGTAAGTAAGGACTAAAAGTAAAAAATCAATATGGAAACATATCATAAAGACAGAGGAATAACTTTGATTAGAATTGGGCATTAAAATACTGAGCAATGGATTATAATGTGCTGAGTACAATAGAAATTCATGAATTCATACTTAAATGGGAAAGACATAGCAAGGCATTATCTTATGTATTCAAATTAAAATCATTAATTAGTGTCAAACATTGTAATTAAGGAAAAATATTGCATGTCTCTTGATATGATAAACTGAATCTGATCAGAAGAAAAACCAAACTGAAGAATAGTTTATTATGCATACATTAACTGCCTTATATTCTCAAAAATGGCTATATCATTTTTAGACTTTTATTAAAATTTAGTATTTCTATTCTTGAAAGAGGTGATTAAAAGACAAACCACAGAGCAGTACAAAATATTTTCTTTCATATATCTTATAAAAAGACTTATGGCCAGAGTATGTAAAGAATTTTCAAAACTCAGTAAGAAATAATTCAATAAAAATGGGGAAAATTGTTGGGGTTGTACCTCAGTGGTTGAGCACTTACCTCGCATATGTGAGGCACTGGGTTTGATCTTCAGCACCAAGTAAAAATAAATAAATAAAGATATTTTGTTTTTTACAACTAAAAAATATATTTTTTTTAAAATGGGGAAAATTTTTGAACGAATATGACATATAGATGGCAAATATGTACATCAAAAGATGTTCAACGTCAATATTTTTAGGAAAATACAATTAAAATCATAATGGATTACTACTACATAACTTAGAAAACAAAAACAAAAAACCCTGGCAATTTCAAGTTTCTAGAAATTTCAATTTCTAGAAATTGTATAATGGAACAATCAATTTGGAATCAGTTTGGCAGTTTCTTATAAAAGTTAGAAAACACATATAATCCAGTAATCCCAGCAGTGAGTATGCTGACTGCCAGTGGACATGGGGTGGGAGAGCCCTGGGGCTCAGTGGGGTGACTCCTGGCTGAGAGAGCCATAGTGCTGCTGCCAGGAGGATGACAAGCAGGGACCCGTGATTGACAACACCCCTTCCTGTGGCAGAGGGACTTTGAGAAGGGTTTGCATGGCAGCCCAAGGATTAGGAAATCCTGATGCAGGTGTGTGGGCCATGTCATGCTTTTGCATATACTGACAGCACAGTCCTCACCTCCCTATCTGAATCCTGGTTCCTGGCACCTCTAGACCCCATGACATGGATGACTTAGCCCTATAGCCTGGGACCCTTCTGGCTTGTGCTTTCCCACCAGAGAGTGGAGGAGGCCCAAGCCAGAAGCTTAGCACCCAGCATCATGACAGTTTGGCAGTTTCCTGGCAGAGCCTGCAAGATCATCCTGGTCTTCTTCTTCTTTTTTGTTTTGCTCTAATTAGTTATACATGACATCAGAATGAAATGCCAATATCTTGAAATATGAAAGGCTGAGGATTTAAAGAGACTGAAGAGGAGGGACAGATTAAATCAAATATAATTTGGACAGGATTCTTAACTAGAGGGAAACAATTCTATAAAGGACATTATGGAGATAATTGATAAAATGGAATATAGAGTATAGATTATAAGAATATACTGAATCAATAAAAATTTTTTAAATTAGAAAACTATAGTAACAGAAGTGAATAACTCATAGATTATGCACTGAATTATTAAAGGCCAAAAGAGAATAATATGCAACTAATGTCAATTCTTCTCAAACTATTACAAAGTATCAAAAGGGAAGGAATACTTTTGTTCTGAGTCCATCACTAACCAGATAACAAAGCTAGACAAGAACAAAACAAAAATTAAACCCAGAGACCAATATTCCTGACGAACATATATGCACAAATTCTCAACAAGCAGGGCACAGTGACACATGTGTCCCAGCAACTTGCAAGATTGAGGCAGGAGGATCATGAGTTCAAAGCCAGCCTCAGCAACTTAGCAAGACCCTGTCTCAAAAATAAATAAATAAATATTAAAAAAAGGGATGAGGATGTTGCTCAGTGGTTAAGTCCCCTTGAGGTCAATCTCTGGTACCAAAAAAATTCTCAACAAAATACTAGCAAACTGAATCCAATGGTACATCAAAAAGATTGTACACAGGATTGATCTCAGGGGTACAAGAACAGTTCAACATATGTAAACTAATAAATATATCGCATCAATAGAATGAAGGATAAAAACCACATAGTCAACTAAATAGATGCAGAAAAGATATTAGATAAAATTCAGTATACCTTCATGGTAAAAAAAAAATTAGGTATAGGAGGAAGATACCTCAACACAATAAGGACTACATATGACAAACCCCATAGCTTACATTATACTGAATGGATGAAATTGTTTCTTTTAATATCATGAAAAAGACAAAATTGTCCACTTCCGGTATTCTTATTCAATTAGTATTGTTTCTTTTAATATCATGAAAAAAAAGACAAAATTGTCCACTTCCAGTATTCTTATTCAATTATTATTGTAAGTTTTAGCCAGAGAAGTAAGATAAGAGAAAGAAATAAAGGGTATTCCAATAGGAAAGAAGGTCAAATTATTCCATCTGTTTGCAAACAAAATTATTTTATTTTTTGTTTTGTTTTTCATTTTATTTATTTATTTTTATATGGTTCTGAGGATCAAACCCAGTGCTTCACACATGCTATGCAAACACTCTACCACTGAGCTCCAACCCCAGCCCCCCAAAATGATTTTATGTATAGAAAAACCTAAAGATTTAAAAGAGCTTATAAATGTAAAGATGTAAAGTCAGTATATGAAAATCAGCTTTTATATACATCAATAAAGAAATTTCTGAGAAAGAAATAAGCAATCCCATTCAAAATAGCTACCTAAATATTTTAAAATATTTCTAATATTAAAAATATAAATTTTCCAAGGAAATATAAGATCTTTACAATGAAAACTACAAAACAATGAAGAAAGAAATGGAAGAGAACACACACATACAAATGGAAAGACATCCCATTATAAGACATTCCAATATTAATTGGAAGAATTAATATTGTTAAAGTTTCCATACTATACAAAGTGAACTACAGAGTCAATGCAGTTCTTATCAAAATACCAATGACATTTTTCACAGAAATAGGAAAAACGCTCCTAAAATTTTTATGGAACCACAAAGACACTGAATTGCTGAAGTAATCCTGAGCAAAAATAATAAAGCTGGAGGCATTACAACAGCTGACCTAAAACATACTACAAAATGATAGTAAATAAGACAGATGTCACTGGTGTAAAAGTAGACATGTAGACCAATGAATCAGAATGAAGACATGTGAGATCAATCCACATACTTCTGGCAATTGATTTTTTTTTTATACTGAAGATTGAACCAAAGGGTACTCTACCACTGATCTGCATTCTTCCACCTTTTTTTCAGTTTTTTAAAAATTTATGGGTTCTTTTTAGTTGTACATTACAGCAGAATCCATTCTGATATAATTACACAAGCACAGAATATATCTTATTCTAGGTAGAATCCCATGTATATGATAGTGGGATTCACTGTATTTCATATGTATACTTGGGAAAGTTATATCAGATTCATTCTATTGTCTTTACTCCCCTTATCCTCCCCTCCCCTTCCCTCCATTCACTGTTGTGTTGTCTAATCTACTGCACTTCTATTCTTCCCCTCATCTCCCCCCTTATTGTGGGTTAGCTTCCACGTATCAGAGAAGATATTCAGCCTTTTGCTTTTGGGGGCTGGCTTACTTCATTTAGCATGACAGTCTCCCAATCCATCCATTTGCTGGCAAATGTCTCAAAGTCATTCTTCTTTATGGCTGAGTAATATTCAAATGTGATATATATGTCACATTTTCTTTAGCCATTCATCTGGTGAAGGGCACTTAGGTTGGTTCCATAGCTTAGCTATTGTGAATTGAACTGCTGTAAACATTGATGTGGCTGTGTCACTGTAGCATGCTGACTTTAAATCCTTTGAGTATGTACTAAGGAGTGCTACAACTAGGTCAATTGGTGGTCCCATTCCTAGTTTTCTGAAGAATCTCTATATTACTCTTCAGAGTGGTTGCATAAATTTGCAGCCCCATCAGCAATATATGAGTGTATTTTTTTCCCCACATCCTCACCAACATTTACTTTTTTGTACTCTTCATAATTGCCATTCTGACTGGAGTGAGATGGAATCCCAGGGTAGTTTAATTTGTTCTCTAATTGCGAGAGATATTGAACATTTTTTCATATATTTGTTGACTATTCATATTTCTTCTTCTGTGAAGTGTCTGTTCAGTTCCTTTGCCCATTTATTGATTGTGTGTGTGTGTTAAGTTTTTTGAGTTCTTTATATTTTCTGGAAATTAATTTTCTATCTGAGGTGCAGGTGGCAAAGATTTTCTCCAATTCTGTAGGCTCTTTCCTTTGTTGTGAAGAAGCTTTTTAGTTTGATGCAATCCCATTTACTGATTCTTGATTTTACTTCTTGAGTTTTAGGAGTCTTATTAAGGAAGTCAGTTCCTGAGCTGATATGTTGGAGTGCTGGACCTACCTTTTCTTCCAGTATGTGCCAGGTTTCTGGTCTAATATCTAAGTCCTTCATCCACTTTGAGTTGAGTTTTGTGTACAGGTCCATTCTACTACATATGGATTTCCAGTTTTCACAGCACCATTTGTTGAAGAGAGTATCTTTTCTCCAATGTATATTTTGGTGCCTACACTGGCAAATTGCATACAAAAACACACTAAAAAGATTGTTCACCATGACCAGGTGGGGTCATCCTGCAATGGAAGGTTGGTTCAACATATGGAAATCAATAAATGTAATTTATCACATTAATAGACTTAAAGACAAAAATCACATGATCATCTCAATAAATGCAGAAAAAGCATTTGATAAAATACAGCATCCATTTATGATTAAAACACCAGAAAAAATAGGGATAAAAAGGATCATATCTCAACATTGTAAAACTTATATATGAGAAACCCAAGGCTAACATCATTCTAAGTGGAGAAAAACTAAAAACATTCCCTCTAAAAACAGAAACAAGACAGGGATTCCCTCTTTCACCACTTCTATTTAACATAATCCTCAAATCTCTAGCCAGAGCAATTAAGCAAAAGAATGAAATAAAAGGAATAGAAATAGAAAAAGAAGAGCTAAAATTAGCTGTTTGCCAATGACTTGATTCTATATTTATTTTTTTAATTAAAAAAAATTTTTTTTTAGTTTTAGGTGGACACAATGTCTTTATTTCACTTTTTATGTGGTGCTGAGAATTGAACCCAGTGTCTCATGCATGCTAGGCGAGCGTGCTACCACTTGAGCCACATTCCTAGCCCTTGATTCTATATTTAAATGGCCCCAAAAAAACTCCACCAGAAAACTTCTAGAATTTATAAATGAATTCAGCAAAGTAGCAGGATACAAAATTAACACTCATAAATCAATTGCAATTCTATACTCCAGTGACAAATCAGCTGAAAGGAAATTAGAAAAATCATCCCATTCACAGTAGCCTCAAAAAAACAAACAAACTTGGGAATCAATCTAACAAAAGAGGTGGAAGATCTCTACAATGAAAATTACAGAATATTAAATAAAGAAATTGAGGAAGACCTTGGAAGATGACAAGACCTCCCATGTTCTTGGGTAGGCCAAATTAATATTGTTAAAATGGCCATAATACCTACAAAAGGCAGTTATGATATTCATGGAAAAATAAGGGGCCTAGAATAGCCAAAGCAACCCTTAGTAAGCAAAGTAAAGCAGAAGGCATCATAATGCCAGAACTAAAATTATTCTATACAGCTATAGTAACAACATGGTATTGGCACCAAAACAGGCAAGAATATCAATGCAACAGAATAGAAGACATAGAGACAAACCACAAAATACAGTTATCTCCCATCCTCTTAATTTTTGAGACAGGGTCTCTCTCAATTTAGAGAGGCTGACCTTCAGATTTACAGTCTTCCTGCCTCAGCCACCCAACTCACTAGGATTACAGTCATGTGTCACCATGCATAGCTTCAGCCATTGATTTTTGACAAAGGCAGCATGAACATACATTGGAGGCAGGGAAATCTCTTCAATAAATGGTGCTGGGAAAACTGGATGTCTAAATGCAAAACAAAGAGTATACCCCTGGGGGTGGGGCTTTAGCTCAGTGATAGAGTGCTTGCCTAGTATGTGTGAGGCATTGGGTTTGATTCTAAGCACCACATAAAAATAAATAAATAAATAAATAAACAAAATAAAGGTATTATGTTCATCTACAACGAAATATAAAAATATCTTAAAAATAGCTAGTATTAATAAAAAACAGGGACTGGGGTTGTGGCTCAGTGGCAGAGCGCTTGCCTTGCACATGTGAGGTACTGGGCTCGATCCTCAGCACCACATAAAAATGAATAAACAAAATAAAGATATTGCATCCGTCTATAACTAAAAAATATTAAAAAAAGAAACAATGTACCTCTGTCTCTTACCATATGCAGAAATTAAATCAAAATGGACCAAAGACTTAAGTTTAAGACATAAAACTAATAGAAAAAATATAAAGAAGAATATAAAGAAGTGTTTTAGGACCTTGGTTTGGACAAAGAAGTGTTAGATAAGACCTCAAATGTACAGGCAACAAAAGCAAAAATGGGCAAATGGGAGTACATTAAACTGAAAAGCTTCTATACAGCAAAAGAAACAGTCAAATGAAAACCTACAGAAATGGAGAAAATATTTTTAAACTATTCATCTGACCAGAGATTGATTTCCAGAATATAAAAGCAACTCAAAACCTCACAGAAAAAAAAGTTGAGTGAGTGACCTAAATAGACCTTTTCCAAAGGAACATGTACAAATGGTTGACTGCCTCTTCCAACCAGCAGACTATCATGGGAGGTCAAGCACTTTGGCCCAGATCCATCCACACCAGCATGTGCTGGACCCAGGCTCACAGTAGGCCTGGGTCCACCCCTCTACCTGCAGGCACCTGCCAGAGCCCAGCCTCTGGCACAGGACCACCTCTTCTGACCAGCAGATTACTGGGGGATCCCAGACCACCCACACTGACTTGCACAGGACTCAGGTCCAGGGTAGGTCTGAGTTCACCCTCCCCCACCTGGGAGCCTAAGTCTAACCCACTTCCATCTTGGGACACTGCAGTCATTGCCATAGCCTTCCCAATGCAGTAACCCCTAACTTTTTGACAGCAGACATGGCCTAGAAGCAGCTGCATCTCAGAGCAGGTATCCCAAAGGGAGTGTGAGGCCCACTCTTTCAACCCTATCTCTGTAAGACTTGCTTCCATCTTGGAGCATCTTAACTATTACCTCGAGATACCTCAGCTATTGCCACCACCACCTTTAGATGCAGTAGCATACATTGAGGTACACCAGCAGGGTCTATAAGCCCAACTTCAAGGTGAGGTACGGACAATCTGCATGGGTACTACAAGAATATAGGGAAGAAACTGTAATATCTCAGATCCACACTGTCCAGGAAGACACATAGACATCATGCAAAAACAAGGGAGGAAAGTGCCTCAAACAAACCAGGACACTATAACAACAGAACCCATGGACAGCAAAGTCGATGAAATGTCAGAGAAGGAGTTCAGAAGGTTCATAATTAAAATGATCTGTGAATTAAAGAATAACCTAAATGAGCAAATACAGGCAAAAAATTATCACTCCAACAAAGAGATAAGAGAACAAATACAGGTAGCAAAAGATTACTTCAAGAGAGAGACAAAGACTCTGGAAAAAAAAAAAACTAGTCAGAAATCCTTGAAATGAAGGATGCAATAAATCAAACAAAAACTCAATAGAAAGCATAATCAACAGAGACTAGATCATCTGGAATATCAGGTAACGAAAACAAAGTATACAATCTGGAAAATAAAGTTGAAGGGGAGGGGAGGGGGGATAGTAGAGGATAGGAAAGGCAGCAGAACACAACAGACACTAGTATGGCAATATGTAAATCAATGGATGTGTAACTGATGTAATTCTGCAATCTGTATACGGGGTAAAAATGGGAGTTCATAACCCACTTGAATCAAAGTGTGAAATATGATATATCAAGAAATTTGTAATGTTTTGAACAACCAACAATAAAAAATTTAAAAAAAAAAAAGAAAAGAAAGTTGATCACACAGTGGAGAAACCATGAACAGATCATTCAAGAATTATGGGACAGCATCAAAAAGACCAAATCTAAGAGTTATTGGGATAGAGGAAGGCACAGAGTTTCAAACCAAAGGAATGCACAATCTCTTCAATGAGATAATATCAGAAAATTTCCCAAGCATGAAGAACGAAATGGAAAACCAAATACAAGAGGCTTACAGGACACCAAATATACAAAATTACAACAGATCTACACCAAGGCATTCATAATGAAAATGCCTAGCATACAGAATAGGGATAGAATCTTAAAAACTGCAAGAGAGAGGAATCAGATCACATATAGGGGGAGACCAATTTGTATCTCAGCAGAGTTTTCAACCCAGACCCTCAAAGCCAGAAGATTGTGAAAAAACATATACCAAACTCTGAAAGAAAATGGATGCCAACCAAGAATCTTATATCCAGCAAAACTAATGTTTAGATTTGATGATGAAATAAAAACCTTCCATGATAAATAAAAGTTAAAAGAATTTACAGCAGAAAGGCTGCACTACAGAACAACCTCAGCAAAATATTCCACGAAGAGGAAATGAAAAACAATGATGAAAATCAGAGGGAGGTATTATACTAAAGGAAAAATCTAATCAGAGGAGAAACCAAGTCATGCTAAGTCACGTTAAATACCAAAAATAAACAAAAATGTCTGGGACTACAAATCATGTCTCAATAATAACCCTGAATGCTAATGGCCTAAACTCACCAATCAAAAGACATTGACTAGCAGGTTGGATAAAAAAAAAAAAAAGACCCAACAATATGCTGCCTCCAAGAGACTCATCTCATAGGAAAAATCATCCACAGACTGAAGGTGAAGGGTTGGGAAAATTCATACCACTCACATGGACTGTGGAAGCAAGCAAGGGTTTCCATCCTTATATCAAATAAAGTAGACTTCAAGCTAAAGTCAATCAAAAAGGATAAAGAAGGACACTACATACTGCACAAGGAAACCATACACCAACAAGACTTAACAATTATAAATATATATGCCCCAAACAATAGAGTGTCTACATTCATTAAACAAACTTTTCTGAAGTTCAAGAGTCAAACAGACCACAACACAATAATTTTGGGTGACTTTAACACACCTCTTTTGTTTAGATAGGTCTTCCAAACAAAAGCTGAACAAAGAAACTGTAGAACTCAATAATACAATCAATAACTTAGACTAAACTGACATGTATAGAATATTTCATCCTTCAATGAGAGAATACAGTTTCTTCTCAGCAGCACATGGATCCTTCTCTAAAATAGACCATATACTATGCCACAAAGCAACTCTCAGCAAATATAAAAAAGTAGAGATACTACCCTGCATTCTGTCAGATCATAGTGGAATGAAATTAGAAATCAATGATAAAATAATAAATAAAATCCACTCCAACACCTGGAGACTAAATAATATGCTACTGAATGAACAGTGGGTTGCAGAAGAAACCAAGGAGGAGATTAAAAATTTTTAGAGGTGAATGAGAATACATATACAACATATTGAAATCTCCAGGACACTATGAAAGCAGTTCTAAGAGGAAAGTTCATTGCATGGAGTTCATTGCTTAAAAGAAGAAAAAGTCAACAAATAAGTGACTTAACAAACATTACATCTCAAAGCCCTAGAAAAAGAAGAACAAATCAACACCAAAAGCAGTATAAGACAGAAAATAATTAAAATCAGAGCTGAAATCAGTGAAATTGAAATAAAAGAAACAATTGAAAAAAATTGACAGAACAAAAAGTTAGTTTTTTGAAAAAATAAATAAAATTGACAGACCCTTAGCCATACTAACAAAGAGAAGGAGAGAGAAAACTCAAATTACTAACATATGTGATGAAAAAGGAAATATCACAACAGACACTACAGAAACACAGAAGATAATTAGAAATTATTTTGAAAACTTTACTCAAGTTTTTTTTGAAAAATAAATAAAATTGGTTTTTTGAAAATATTTTTTTGAAAAAATAAATAAAATTGACAGACCCTTAGCCATGCTAATGAAGAGAAGGAGAGAGAAAACTCAAATTACTAGTATATGTGATGCAAAAGGAAATATCACAACAGACACTACAGAAACACAGAAGATAATTAGAAATTATTTTGAAAACTTGTACTCCAATAAAATACAAAATATTGAAAGCATCGACAAATTTCTAGAGTCATATAATTTGCCCAAATTGAATCAGGATGATATACAGAATTTAAACAGATCAATTTCAAGTGATGAAATAGAAGATGCCATCAAAAGTCTATCAACCAAGAAAATCCCAGGACTGGATGGATACACAGCCGAGTTCTACAAGACCTTTAAAGAAGAACTAACACCAATACTCTTCAATTTATTTCAGGAAATAGAAAAAGAGAGAGCACTTCCAAACTCATTCTATGAGGCCAATATCACTCTGTTTCCAAAACCAGGCAAAGACACATCAAAAAAAGAAAACTTCAGACCAATATCTCTAATGAACCTAAGTCTCTAATAGATGCTAAAATTCTCAATAAAATTCTGGCAAATCAAATATAGAAACATATCAAAAAGATTATGCACCATGATCAAGTGGGATTCATCCCAGGGAAGCAAGGTTGGTTCAACATATGGAAATCAATAAATGTAATTTATCACATCAATTGACTTAAAGATAAGAACCATAAGATCATCTCAATAGATGCAGAAAAAGGATTTGACAAAATACAGCACCACTTTATGTTCAAAACACTAGAAAAATTAGGGATAACAGGAACATATCTCAACATCATAAAGGCTATCTATGCTAAACACCAGGCCAACATCATTCTAAATGGAGAAAGATTGAAAGCATTCCCTCTGAAAACTGGAACAAGACAGGGATGCCCTCTTTCACCACTTCCATTTACCATAGTTCTTTTTTTTTAATTTTTTATTGTTGGTTGTTCAAAACATTACAAATTTCTTGATATATCATATTTCACACTTTGATTCAAGTGGGTTATGAACTCCCATTTTTACCCCATATACAGATTGCAGAATTACATCAGTTACACATCCATTGATTTACATATTGCCATACTAGTGTCTGTTGTATTCTGCAGCCTTTCCTATCCTCTACTATCCCCCCTCCCCTCCCCTCCCCTCCCCTCCCCTCCCCTCCCCTCTTCTCTCTCTTAACTCCCTCTATGGTCATTCATTTCTCCCCCCTTGTATTATTTTTCCCTTTCCCCTCACTTCCTCTTGTATGTACTTTTGTATAACCCTGATGGTCTCCTTCCATTTCCATGCAATTTCCCTTCTCTCTCCCCTTTCCCTCCCACCTCTCATCCCTGTTAATG